>NC_063348.1:59009258-59015385 GCF_021869965.1 Rhincodon typus
AAAGCTCAGCAGGTCCGGCAGCATCTGTGAAGAACACAGGTCACTGTTCATATTTGGGGGCCGGTGACCACTTCCTCAGTCCTGACGAAGAGTCACCGGACCCGAAAAGTTACCTCTTGATTTTTCATCACAGATGCTGCCGGACCTGCCGAGCTTTTCCAGCAACTTCTGTTCTGATTACAGGCAGCTGATGGACTTCCAGCTTCAGTTATTGCTTGCCTGGCCTGTGTGTCCCTGGGAACAGCCGGCAAAGCGCAGTGTCCTGTGTCACAGAACCAGTCGACATGAACAAAAAGGAAACTCTGCATCTCTTCTCAGATCTCCCGAAGCAAAGGCACATCGCGTGAGGAAATGGGAGCAATGCTGCTGCCTGCCCTGGTGAGGGAAACTGTGTGTGTGTTTGTGTGTTTGAGGGTGAGGGAGGTGGCTTTTCAGACTACCTGGATACCTAAACTTCAGGGGTAGTTATAAGGAGAGATTACACATTTTAGCCTGTTTTTTCCCCTAGAATTTAGAAGGTTAAGGGGTAGTCTGATCGAAGTCTTCAAGATATTAACAGGAAAAGACAGGGTAGATAAAGATAAGCTACTTCCACTGGTTGGGGATTATATAACTAGGGGGAATAGTCTGAGAATTGGGGCAAAGCCATTCAGGAGAGATGTTAGGAAGCACTTCTACACACAAAAGGTGGGAGAGGTTTGGAACTCTCTTCCACAAAGGGCAGTGAATGTGGGATTAGTCGTCAATATTAAATCAGCGATAAACTTTTTTTTTTGTTAAGCAACCGTATTAAGAGACATGGGCCAAAGGCAGGTATATGGATTTAAACCACAGATCAGTGATCCCCTCATTGATTGGCAGAACAGACTCGTTTGGCCGAATGGCCTACTCCTGTTCCTATTACAATCTACTCAGGGAAACCATCCAACACTTGTTAAAATAATTGGCTCATTCCCAAGTCAGCGGAGAGTGCTCTAATCAAATCCGGTTGATGTAAGTGAGGACAACATTTTAAATGATGGTGCCCCGTTGTATTAATCTGCCTCATAAATCAAGTGGCCCTAAATCAAATGTGACCTTTTTGTTTTAAAAAGAAGTTATTTTCGTTTTCTTGTGACGAAATCAATTCCAAGACCTTGAACAGACCAATAAAATACACGTGTTGGACACTTTCTTCAAAGTTAGTCTGTTCCTTCAACGCCACCCCATGCACCACCAACCCCCACCACCCCCCACGCCACAGCGACGCATTACGACGATGGGAAAACTGTTAGAACCTGTGGTGTAGGTATAAAGGACGCTGATTCTTTGTTGTATCAAAGTTAGGAACCTCGATCTTAACAACTATTCATTTTTTTTTGTTGAGATAATTACGCATTGAATAAAAGTTCATTTTTCTAAAGTCCTTATCAAGTCAAACTTCCAAAATTAGTCGGAAGTAATGCTTTAATAATCGCCTTCCTCTCTTTTTTAGAAAAAAATGTCTGAAACACATTATAAACTTTTTGCCAGTTAATGACAACTATCGGAAGTAGCACTTTGCTCAGTTGTATGTGAGAGGTATCCACCAATCAGGGATAAAACGGCATTGAATCGAACAGAGGCTCATATTGAAAAAGCTGGTACTGAGACGGTAGCAGTCTGATGGGAGATAAGATTGGCTGTGTGAGAACGCTTTCTCTTACAACTCCACTTTGAACAGATAAGAAGATTGGAAGTCTGTGATATCAAACGATGTTCTATCTGAATAGAATTTAGAGCTGAATAAAGGATCAAACAGAGATCATGTGAGTCCACCCCTTTTGGAGAAGCATTACTGAGGACTTGTACGGTTTTGCAGAATTGAAATTGGGAGAAAACAATAAAAAATTAAGATATACAACACCAGCCAGGTATCAGTCTTAAAGCTATACTTCCATGTGAATATCAACCTAGTCCAACCAAAAAGCGTCATTTAAATTAATGCTCTGAAAAGAAAGAACAGAATTTATTTCTAACAAGGACTCTGCTACTGTACCGTGACTCCCCATAAAGCAAGCCTAAGAGGTATTTGATACAAGCAGTTCAGCCAAACTGCACTGCTTTTGTCAAACCACATTTGAATCATGCCAGAGGGCGGCTGAAGATCGCCAAGATTTGGAAATTGTACGTAAACAACCGACGGTGAAGTAGTTAATCCGAAACGTCTGGGGGGAAATGCAGAGTTTCTAACGGTGATTCCCCATTGGTTTGAAGCCGGGCTGGTCGCTTGTGCAGTTTATGGTTTGTGTGTTGCCACATGAATCTCCCCATTATCTCCTTCTCCAGGAGCTGGAGACGGCAGGGCTGGGCGGTGATGCTGGGGGAGGGTGTTGAGGGTCATGGAGCGGGGATTGTGAGGGTGGCGGTTAGTATTCTGCGGGTTGACGGTATTTGGTTGATGTGAACTACTTTCACATTCAGACAGCAATGTAACCACTGATTGGTCACCGCGCAGTTTCTGCAAAACTATTCTGGGTTTGAGATGACGACGGAATATTTGGAAGTTTGTTCTGTATTTGAGAGGTTAATAGGAACGTTTAGATTAGGCACTTACACCACAATGAGCTCACAGCTGTGTATGGTTCAGTGAGGACAAGGGGAGTCACTCAACTTGCCCGTTTTTGGTAAACGACAGAAAGAGATTAAAAAAAAGGCGACCGCTTCAGGGACCAATGGGAATGTAGGCTCCATTCCCAGGGATGTGGTCAAGATCTTTCTCAATCTTGCAGCGTTGCTCAACATCCCAGAAACCATCAAAAAAAAGACACACATCACTCCCACCTTCTCAATGTCCACTTTAACCTGGGGGATACCACCCCCACGAGCCACTTCCTGATGTTATCAGTTAACATCCAGAGACCACAGGCCTGTTCACATAAAGCAGACAGCAGTAACTGCCCAATCTCTCCAGATTTCAACAGGAAATTGAGGCCAGAAACTAAAACGGCCGGTGGGAAAACCAAGCCCACTGACAAGTGACCAGATGGGTACATGAATAGGAAGGGTTTGGAGGGATATGGTCCAAATGCAGGCAAATGGGACTGCATTTATTTAGGATATCTGGTCGGCATGGACGAGTTGGACAGAAGGGTCTGTTTCTGTGCTGTTTAGCTCTATGACTCTATCCAGAGCAAACTCAATTCGCTGGCCACCATTGGCGCTGGCTGCCGTTTCCGAGTCACTACACAACTTCTGTCACTGATTGGAAATATTTAAGAAATAAATATACGGCTCTGAAGATTTTAAAGGTGTCAGGGAGTGCGGGAATATGGCGATAAGATAGATCGTGACCCTCATCAGGTTGAAGGGAGGAAGGGAATTGAATTGCCTACTTCAGCTCGATTTTTCGGAGTCTTTATGGCGCCGGCTAATTTATCTCTTAATGAAGTCATTTCACTCAACAAAGCTAACGGGTGCAAAACAGAAATTGCTGAAAAAGCTCAGCACGTCTGGCAGCATCTGTGGAGAGAAATCAGAGTTAATGTTTCGGGTTGAGTGACCCTTCCTCCAGCAATTTCTATTTTTGTTTCTGGTTTACAGCATCCGCAGTTCTTTTTCGGTTTTTATTCAAAGTGAACGGGTGCGCTTGGTTGTGTTCTGGGTCACGTTGTTTCTGTGGTATCTAATACGATGTCGGCGCAACATCACGGGCCGAAGGGCCTCTACTGTGCTGTACTGTTCTATGTTCTATGCATGTACTACTGAAGCTTATTATCCAAGCCCATTCTGACAATGTGTGGAACGCTTTTTAACTGCTTTATCTTAGTATCTGAAATTAGCATCTCACGAACATTCACATCATTAAAATGTGTCTTGATTTTAATATTTTTATCATAAGGTTAACTCACCGACGCATAGAGGCGTCCTCTTTTATTCATAGCCAGGTATTTACCCGAGAACAGGCCTTTAATTGCCACAACTCCCACATCAACAGCTGTTATTTCCAAAATACCTGGAAATGAAACAAACAGAAAGCCGTGGAGCAGGATGCCACATTTGCTCTGGTTCATAGATCATAGCAAACTCAATGCAGGAAGAGTCAGGGACTGAAATAAACCGAAGTGAACTTGTTCCAGTGATTGTGTCATAGCTGGTCTGGACTTGCTGATATAAAAAGATACCTACAACCGCTGTATGATCTTCCAACAAAACTGCTGCAATTTTCCTGCCGAAATAAGATTTTTGTGCTCACGTGTATGGCAGAAATGTTGCATGAATCTAGCTGAAAGAGGCCGAAGTTCGGAGCAAACGAACAATGTAGGGGGACCTGAAAACAACAAATGCTGGAGATCACAGCGGGCCAGGCAGCATCCGTGGCGAGAGAGCAAACTTAACGTTCCAAGTCTAGATAACTCTTCGTCAGAGCTGACGTGAGCTTGCTCTCTCTCCATGGATGCTGCCTGACTAGCTGTGATCTTCATTGTTGCTTTCAGTTCAGATTCCAGCATCTGTTCCTACACTGTAGGGGAGTTGATTCTAACGATTCATTTCATCCCCCCATTATTACATGGCCCCAGCCAATCCCATGGTCATCTACATTTCTGACCCAAACTTGAGCATCCAATGTTACGATTTGTGTCGGTTCCTTTATCAAAATATTTCTAACAGCTGCCCGGGGCCATTGTGAGTTTGAGATGCTCTTCCCAACTTTCCACATCTATGAATCTTCTTATCTCTTTAATGTGGGATAATTAAAGCTACTGCAGCTATCACAATTAGTACAGGTGCTTTTCAAATACTTATATCAACCTCGTAGAACATCAGTCACTTTCGGCTTAATCTAAGCGTGGTTAACTGCTTTGTATGCAGAAAGGAATCATTATCTTGTGTGCGCTCCCACCACACTCCTTTCGTGTGTACCATACATTTCGGAAGTCTAGCACTCGGACATTGTCTCAGCACCATTATAATTAATCCCGGTTCAGGCTATTACAGCAGTTCATTGCTCTAATGGGTCTCGCCGATGCACCCAACACAAAGGATTGGGAGAAGGGGAACAATTTAACCGCTTTGTGGCGTTAAGAAAACAAATCTGTGTCTAGTTCCTATAATGGCGCAACGCATTAGGATTGTAATGACACTGAGCCTTCAGGGGAAATGACGCGTGTTGGGATAAATCCCTGGAATGGGTCGGTTTCTTCAGAGATGCTTAACCAAAGTGACAGCTTACTGCAGTTAGCCTTTATTCAGGGGAATAAACTACCTTAGTGTCACTCCTGGACTGAACCCTAATACAAAGCGCGTAAATTGAACAAAAATCGCCGCCAACAGCACGTGGACCGGCCTCAGCGGAATGAGAACAGGGAACCCCGAGGTGTCAGACGCCAGGAGCTGTGGTCCTCAATCAGACCCTTAAAACCCTTCATCAAGATCACACCCCGGGGAAGGGGCAGAGCGCGTTCAAAACACGCGGCGGATCTTTTTCTTTTGGAATAGAGTATGGGATGGATTTACATTCAGCGATTGGCTGCAATGTGCAGAATTATACTGGGGCGGGGGCGGGGTGGGGGTGGGGGGTAGCTGGTCTGAAAGGCTTGGGGGCCGGAGAAACATACAGAAGGGAAAGTTGGAGGCAGAATGTAAAGTTCATTGTGCTGTTTCTGAGCAGAGGAGTCAGGCGATGCAGCACTTTGCTAAAAGATATGAGAGAGACTGAGCAGCGAGCCTGAAACCTTAACATGCCCCAGAGAGGGGGCAACTGCTGGAATATCTACTGACACCGCGAAAATAAACTGACAACCAAAACAAAACAGTGAAAAGGCATTGGACTCGTAAAGTGTCAACTATTAAACTAAATCGCTACTCAATGTGAAATGATGCCTTTGGATCGAATTACGATGAGAGGAAATCTGAACTCAGAAGTTGCAGAATCTAAACCACTCTTTCCCTATCCGGACCTTCTGCAGCCAATTGGTTGGGCTTCAGATCCTACACACTCGCCTCAAGGAGATTTCTGTCTTTCCAAATAAAATGCAGTGTAAAGCAATGAGGATGAAGCTTGCGGTTCAGTGCAGTGGCATCCCAAAGGACACGGTTCAATACTCCCTCCACCCCCAAACACACACATCTCCCCCACCCACACACACATACACACACATCTCCCCCA
>NC_063348.1:59015395-59030427 GCF_021869965.1 Rhincodon typus
CACACACATCTCCCCCACACACACATATCTCCCCCACCCACACACACGTACACACACATCTCCCCCACCCACCCACGCACACATCTCCTCCACCCACTCAGACATACACACACATTGCCTTCACCCACACATACACACCACTCCCTCATCTTCAAACGTATCACCCCAACGCACACACGCGCATCACCCGTCACACACATCACACCACACAAACGAACCCTACCCGTACACACACATCGCCCCCCCACACACATCACCCCTCATACACACACATATCACTCCCTCACACACATCACTCCCCCCACACAGGCAAACATCGCCCCCACACACACATCACACCCCTCACACACACATCACCCCTCAAACGCACACATCAGCCCCTCACACACATCAGCCCCCACACAGGAATCCCCCCAGCACACACATCACCCCTCGCATACATCACACCCCCAACACACACATCACCCCTCGCATACATCACACCCCCAACACACACATCACCCCTCACACATATCACACTCCCAATACACACATCAGCCCTCGCATACATCACCCCCGCATACACACACATCACCCCCGCACACACATCACACCCTTCACACACACACATCACCCCCGCACACACACACATCACATCCCCCACACACACATCAACCCCGCGCACACACACACACAAACACACACACACATATCACCCCAGCACACACATCACACTCCCTCGCACACACACACATCACCCCTCACACACACATCACACATATCAACACGACATACACACAGATGCCATTTCATACACACCCTCACACACACCCACATCCCCATCTCTCTGTCCCCTTTGGGGCATGGAAAGCCCTGAGTACTCACTGAAGATGCTGTTTTTCTCCAGGCTGCCATCAATCTTCCCGTTCAGGTGGATCTGCAGATGGTATTTGGTGGCACAGTAGAGCCTCCTCCTGCGCGGGGCCCCTCCGAGATGTTCATAGACGCCCCCCCGGCCGCCGGCATCTCTCCTCAGTCTGGGCTCGCAGGCCAGCGATGGGCCGCACGGCTCCCTCGGAGCCACAGCCGGCGCCTGGGCCAGCGGCGACTGCTGTGCACTCAACTCCAGCGAACTCAGCAACAGGCAGACAGTTATAAGCATCGTGGCATGGTCCAAACCCAGGCGGGTACAATCCGTGGCGGAATGGCCGGCTCAAGGGTTCCCATTAAAGAAGGGCTCCTGGCGGGCGAGCAGATTGTGGTACGCGGCGCTGCACTCGCTCACGCTCTGGGTACTTCATCTGTCTTGACCTTCTAAATCAATCCTCACTTGGCCGGCCTGTCATAATCCCCCGTAAACTGGTGCCTGTTCCGCGGGTCCTCCTCCTTCCCAAATAACGCAGGGCAGACTGCAGCTAAAAAAAAGGCACAATTTCACTTAGACACTATCGTGAGATTTCGGCGCAGCTCCGGCGAGCGACCGCGCATGGGAATGAAAGAACTTTTCCTTGGAACAATAGCCGAACTCCAACCAATTGATACAAAGAAGAGAGTAGGAGCTATCAGCCTTGAATGTGTGTGTGTATGTGTGTATGTGTGTGTGTGAACTCAGAGTGCAGCACGGATAAGATTACAACATGACACACACGGACTCAATGCGGAAAACCGCATCACAAAGATACCAGCAGTGCATCTGAGGGAAGACTTTTTTCAGAGACCCATTTTAACAGCCTCACGTATCCCCTCCCCACTTCACCCCACACAAAAAAAAGCCTAATTATACATATGAGAAACTATACACACTGAAGGGACAGAGAGACTATTCCCCAGGGCACGCGAGATCTTGCAGTTCCTATCAATGCTAACTAACAATACGTGACATCCTGAGGTGACTGATGCTAAAATGAAGCAAATTCGAGACGCAAAGAAAACGGTCTGTTTTAAACAAAAAAACCCCAAAATGCTTACGGTTAAAAAAAACTGAACCTGCATACGAAAGGGAATCGCCAACGTTGCAGATTGTGTTCAAGGGAGCAGTTGGGCTGCAATCCTGCCTGGTCCCACTCGTCCACGTAAAATGACCATTTAACACCTTCTTATAGTGCTCCGATAGGTTGGTCCCGCATCGGGCGTGTGCACAACATTAACGGCTGTGTTCATTGAATGTACCGAATATTCCCCCTCCCCGCTCCGCCCCCCCCCCCCCCTCACACACACACACACACACACACACAGCAAACACCTCCAGCCTAGGCTGGTTATCACAATTCCCCTCCATAGCCCGCCCCTTCCCCCAAGGTCAATTCGAAGATAATTTCATTGAAAGCCAATTGCGGTCACAGAAACGGACTGCAAGGGGAACTTTACTCTAGCATGTAGCATCTCCATTCGCGAACTGCTGTGGAGTGCGCCAAGGGCAATGCGAACGGACTTTCTACAGTGCTTAATTAAAACCTTTTATGAAAGATTCTCTCTCCGAAACAAGCACTCAAATCGATAACTCCTTCAATACTTTTATTTTCCCTGAGAATTAATCAGCCCACATCTGTATAATGTGTGACAGAATCACTTGCAGCTAAGGAACCGCTCGATTATTGCCCGCCTCTGCTGTAAGCGGCACTGACACAGCTCTGGAGCAGAGTCACACTGGACTCGAAATGTTTCAGATGCTGCCAGACCCTGCCGAGTTTTTCCAGCCTGCTCTGCCTTTGTTTCATCCATACATCCCGGTTTCAGGGTTTTCCGACACGGATGTTCAAAGAAAGTGATCAGAACCTCACTTGGAAACGTCCATTTTAAGGAGAACAAGATGTATTTTGAGTGTATCCCAAATTCGTTTGCTCCTATTTACACCACCAACTGGATCAACATGAGAGCCACTGACCATCTCCCTTACCTACCTCCGGGGAGCTGGGGAAGAGAGAAGTTTTTTTTTCCGCTGGTCAGAAACTCCTGTGAATGGGAACCTGCCTATCTCACGCACAGTCTGTTGTATAAGCTGACATTTAACGAAACGGCGCTTACGAACCTATTTGATCATTGAAGTGTGTAGGGCGTGTTAGGTGCTTAGATGGATACAAGCTAAGGAGCTTGCTACTTCAGTTACAACTTGAGCCAGCATGTAATTAATTGGCAATCATTCGAGCTAAAATTTGTTTCCAATAGTATCCGATGCCTCTAATCAAATCACACAGCAACAAAATCCAATCGTTGTTTAATATTGCAATGAAGATGTACGTGTCTAAACCAAACCCTCTTTTTAAATGCTGAATGTTAATCACTGGACTATCATATGAGTGGAACAGCAAAATGCAATGACCTTTGTCAAAATTGCTTGCATCCCGCCTACATGGTGGTTACCATTCCCATAATGGCTACCTGTAGCTCTCCCTTTGCTCTCGCCAGTGGCTGGCCTGTCATTTCAACTCACTCGTGAGATCGCGAGGAATTCCCCCGGCAACATTACCCTTCACTCCGCCGATTAGACCCAATCAATGTCCCTTTCGGGCTCACTCACTCCCCCAACTCACCATCCCAGAATGTTAAAGCGATTGTATACAAAAATCTCCTGTTGGACACATCATATCAAGTGGCTCTTTCAGGCAGACTACAGTCAAATGGAAGCTCAGTGACGTAGATTATAAATTGTCTGGTGCCCATTTCTCTCTCTCTCTCTTTTAAAAAAAATCCACTTTTGATGTGGTCTGGTTCTGACTGAGGGTGGTACTTTAGATGTGGTCTGCTGTCTGTTTCTGGAAGCATTTTTAATTAGCCCTTAACCTCCCAGAAAGTGCTCTTAGTGGCCCTACAGCAACAATACTGGAGCAGCTTAGTTTATGGAGATTTTTCCTCTCTCTGTGTCCCCCTTTGCTGGACTGACGGGGAGCTTCTTGCCAGACACAGTACTTCAGTCCAAACACAGCGGTTTCTCAAGGGAGTTGGGGATTGAGAGGGTTGGCAGATGAGTCTTCACTGTGTATCCAACCAAGCAAGGGGTGACCTTACATCGGATTGGCAAAATTTATCCCCGTGTATTCGGGATCCCGTTATAATCGCATGCAACATGAGGGGGTGGGGAATGTTTCAGCTAACCAGAGGTTGTCACTTGCAGCGGTAGCTGTGTCGCTACCAATTATATCCCGAGTAACTTAGGCTCACTGAGCTTCTGTTGCACACGCCCATTGCCCTGGGTTTGGCTGCAGAAGGATAGCTGTGGTTTCAAATCAGACTTTTCTTTGCGTCAGTTCAAGCCGCATCGTAAGTTGTCGCCGGAGCATTGCCATCCATACAAAATATCTCCACCATGTACATCGTTACATATAACTGCCGGTGTTTCCAGTCATATGTCTTTATATAATATATATATATTAAAATTATCGATATCTGTGCAGTTTGATGAATTAATAGGTTGAAAGAAATAAGGATTAGAAAAAATAAACTTCCGAGCAGGAAGTAAAGACGCTAATGAACAGCTCCAGATTCACCACAGACAATGCACTACCATCTAATAAGAGAGGGGCGGCATCTGCCTAGTGCCTTTTCCCAACTGGGAGGGCGCAGACAAAGTGAACGTTGGGTGCTCGTTGTTGTAATTAAGAGGTATCAATTATTAATTGCTTGAAAGATAAGGGAAAGGAAGTGGAATCACAAAGCATTTTCCCCTCTGTCTCTGGAAGCTGAGCATTTTTATTCATTACAAAGTCAGGGTGTAAAATGTAGTTTCAGATTCGCTATTCCCAATTCCTCGTAGGCTATACATCCTGTTGGGAACTCTCCCACTGTCTGAACATATCAATGATTTACTGTGTTCAATGGGAGCTGGTGGAAAAGAAAGGGGAAGTTACAATTTGTAGCCGCAATAACTACAAGGATGGGGGTGGTATAAATTCAGGACCCCCTCCCCTCGCCTCCTTCACCTCTTCCTCGCCGATTAAAAAGTCATTACTTGTTCAAGTACACTGCGTTCTCTGGCTCCAAAGAACCCAATATTCAAAGACCGTCATTATGTGTTGCCTTCCATTTTCTCCGTCGTTTTGTTAGGCGCAACTACCGCTAAGTATTTCTTTCAATAAAAAGAGAAGCCAGATTATTCCTGTAATACCAATGAAATGTTATCTTTCAGAGAAACTGCCTACTGTTTCTTTTCCTTCCCAACACATTTTGTCACGAAAATATATGGAAGTATTTCACACCCAAACCCCCAGCTCTTTACGTTTACGTTTATAATTCACAAAAAATTTTTCCACTACAAACATCTTTTTGTAGTATTTAGAATTAGGCGTCGATTAATGACATATATCTAATTGAATTTTCTGTTTGAAGATAAAATTTCGACTGGAATGGAACTATTTTAATTGGTGTTCACGATAATTTGACTTTCTCTCAACGACAAAGATGCACCCTGGCCATCTAGTTAACTGACGCACCGTTACTGCCCGTACTGTACCACTGAAGAATATTAGCCCAACTGATAGAATCACCTCAAAATGTAGTTTATGTTCTTAATTTAAAGACATTGCTTTGCACTCTCGAATACTTTAGCCATCTACGCTGCCATTCCTAATCACGTCCCAGCATATTTTAGAAGGATAAGTTTCACTGAAAAATAACTATAGCTGAAATGATTAGGGATCGGAACAGTCCGCTTCTAAAATAAACCCGCTTCTAAAATAAAACTTATTTACTTTCATAAACAGACAAATGGTGAATGAAGCGAGAGGATTTCGATGTAGTTTTCAATATGACCATTACGTCTACCTCTGAATGTTCATGTCCCTGACTCCAATAAAAATCATAACCAATGTGCTGACCTCAGCAAGAGAACTAATTCAACGTTTGTAAATAAGCACAAAAGCTACACTTTTCTGAACCCACACAGTACAAAACATTCGGCGCCAACGATCTGAAATATCGAAAGATGGAACAGTCATTACATAGGGAGAGGCCATTTGGTCTGTCGAGTCAATGTTGGCTCTGGCTAAAATGATTTTGGATAACCCCTCTTCCCTGTCCTTTCTCATTAACTCCATAATTCGCACCCCCACCGCCCCTCACACACACACACACCATCACAGACGCAGATTCAATTCCTCTTAGAAAGTCTGAACATGGGCATTTGTGTTTTCTCTCCTGTCGCCTTTCGTTCTTTTGACAATGACCTTAAATCACATCCCTCGCTTCTCAACTCTTCTGCCAGTCGGAACAGTTCCACCCAGCCCAGAATCCTCTTGATTTTACGTAGAACATACATAGAACAGTACACCACAGGAACAGGCCCTTCTGCCCACCATCTGTGCCAACCATGATGCCATTCTAAACTAATCCTATCTGCCTGCATATGGTCAATATCCTTCTTAAATCCCTCCATATGCCTCTTAAATGTTGCTATCATGTCTGCTTCTACCACCTTCCCTGGCAGTGAGATCTGGACATCTATTACACTCTGTGTAAAATAAAACTTGTCTCGCACATCTCTTTTAAACTTCTGCTTCTCCCCTAGTATTTGACATTTCCTGAACACCTCTGTCAAACTTTTCTCAGCCTTCTCACCTCAAAGGAGAACAGCATCAGTCTTTCCAATCTATTGGTACGTGAACTCTTACCCCTCCAACCATTCTTGAAAATCTTTCTTACACCCTTTAATTCTTCTCATCATTCTTAAATTGCAATGCTCAGAATTGGATACAATACTCTGGATGAAGCCAATTTTTATTTATATATAAATCACAGGATCCTGTGTACCTTTTATAAAAAAAAGCTGCATTTGAACTTATGCTGCCACATTCGACAAACTGAATAAAGATATCCCCAAGATTGTTTGCTCCTGAATTCCTTTTAGAATTGTACTTTTTAGTTTATATTGTTTTTCTTCAATTTTTCTGCCAAAATGGATCACTTTAAACATCTCATGAAACAGAATCTATCCATTCACCAGTCTGTCTTCAGCCAATTATTTTGTTTGTTCATGTGATGTAGGTGTTGTTGGCTGGCCAGCATTTATTGCTCATCACTAGTTGCCCTTGAGGCATTGGTGGTGACCTGTCTTCTTGAACTGCTGCAGTCCTAGGGTGCAGAGACATCTAACATCCTTGACAGGACTTATTCCAGGCAATAGTACAAGAATGGTAATTTATTTCCAAGCCAGGATGGTGAGTGACTTGGAAGGGAACTTGCTGTGGTGGTGTCCCATGTATCTGCTGTCCTTGTCCTTCAAGGTAGAAGTGGCCGTAAGTTTGGAAGGTCCTTGAAGTCTATCACTATCCTCCCCATAATCCACCAGATTTTTATATCATCTCTCCAAATTTTACACTGTAGCCTGAAGTGTTAATAGGTGAAGGAAAACACAATTCCTGCAAAACCCAAAAAACCCTTCATCCAACAAAAACAATATTTTATCACTACTCTCTAAGCCCTGTCTCTGGGCTAGCATTAAATTCATGCTGTCAATGTTCATTTTATTTCATGGACTCCTGCGTTGCTGTAAGTATCCTTGTAGTTTATCAACTGTCTTTTGGAAGTCCTTTACGCATGACCAACCATATTATTCTCATTAACCCTCTTTGTCACCTCATCAAAAAAATCATCAAAAGAAGCTCCTGAACACAATTTGCCTTTAACAATCCATGTTAACTTTCCTCAACTAATCCACTATTGTCCAAGTAACTTTTGATTTTCTACCACTAAACTGTTTCTAAAGGTTTTCTCACTGCAGCAGGTAAATTAACTCACTTGTCAATACTGTACTTATCCTTACACTCTTTTTTTTGAGTAGTGGCTGGCAATTGAAATTCTGCAGACCTCTGGAACCATTCCCATATCTCAGGAGGAGGATTAGAAAATTTGGCCTGTGCTTCTGTAATTTCCACACTTTGTCCCCCCACTATCTTTGGATTGGTCCCAACAAATCCTAGGAAGTTATCAACTTTAATTATGGCAAACTTTTCCAATTCCTTTCCCTTTTCATTTTAAAAAGTTCATTACATACTTCAATTACCTAGTCTTTCACTGTGACTACAGGAAGGGGTTGTCCTTGATAAAGACAGCTATAAAGTATTCAGTTAGTATCTCAGCCATGCACTGTTCTACACATGCACATCCCCTTTTTTAGTCTAGTCAGACCCATTTATCAATAATACTTACAGCAGGCTTTCATACTCACTGTTATATTAGCTGCCAGTCTCTTTTTATACACCCTTTTTGCTTCTTTATTTCATTATTTGCTTCCCCTCTGGGCTTTTCTTTGGCACCACAGACTATTTGGTTCTGACTTACTGGTGTATAAAATGTGGAATCACTCTCAAAGACTACAGAAAAGATATAACACAAAATTACTGGCATGGTCGATCTGATATATACAATTTTCTGGTGTACATAATGCAGAATGATTCACAGATTAATAGATATAGTAAATTTAAAGTCATTCGCTGTATGTAAAAATCTCCAGGGAAAATCTTGGACATTTGAAAGACATTTAAATAGAAAATAGATAATTCACTCAATGTCTGATATGTACAATTTAAAATCACTGGCTCACATCAACTACTTATGCATCAGAAGAGTGGACACATCAAAATAGCACAGATTCCCTCAATATGCTGTAGTGCTCTAATAGCACAACACTGCTGTCAAAAAGGTGACTTATTACATACATCACTTTACTTAAATGAATACCCGATAGATGATTAAATGCCAAATTCTTTTCATTCTTGTGCATCACAGAATCACAGAATGAAGAGGGGGGCCATTTGTCCCATCACATCTGCACTGTCTCTCCAAGCATTTGAACTTAGTGACAGACTCCTGCCTTTTCCCCATAACCCCGCAGGGTAAAACAATAAAACATTATTTTGGGAATACGCCAACATGTAAGAAATTATTTTGTAATACCTTGGAATTTCATTTATATCTAGCAGGTTCATCCTTCAATAGCCTTTCATGACAAGGTAAACAGCAAATAATGAAATGTTGTAGATCAAAATATTGATGTCTTTCTCCCTTCTGCTTTTCAGGAAATGCACTGCAAACCATCTCATTGCTATTCACCATTTGTAGTCAGGGAAAGAACAAAAAAAAACTTAGCGTCTGATGTGCAAGTGTGTTTGTAGAGCATGTTGATGGGACCAAATTTGATGAATTCAGTACCTGTGGTAAAATACTTACTAGATTTAATTCTTTTAGGTTTAAATGTAGAAAGTTAAAATAGATCACTTTGACCCTTGTGAAAGGGTGGTTGGATCCTCTAAGCCAAAGTATGATCTCATGTCCATTTGTACCTTTGTGATACTAGTTATATATGAGTGATTGGGAAGCAGAGTTTCAAAATACTGTATGAATGGAAAGCTTTACTCAGCTGTAATTGGATAGGGTTCCTTATACTTTCAGCTTTTTTTTACTGCTGACTTCAGGTTTCAACTACTTCAACTACCTTTCAGAAGGTATTAGAATACTCTATACTTTCCAACAGTGTTATCTTTGTGGTGTCCTGTAACACTATCATCCAGTTGTGGACTATTCAGCGAGAGAAAAAAAATCTATAGGCAGATCTCATTCAGAACCAATTGGATGAAGTGATCTGATAATAAGCTATCCCTTTCAATATCTACAACCGAATTGTCAAACATTCGTCCTCATGCTACAATGTAGAAGTTATAAGGGTAGACAATGGTATAATTCATATGTAGCAGAGGGAAATTACAGATATTTTCTAATCAACTTGTTTGGAGATGTTATGAAACTCCTCTGGAGCTGGTGGAGCTTGAACCCTGGCCTTCATACGCAGAGGTAGGGACACTACCACTGCACCACAAATGCCTCAGACAGAATTTACAACTTTTATTTTTTCCAATTAACCTGCTCAGTGATGTTATTACACACATCTAGAGCAGATGGGACTTGAACACGGGCCTCCCAATCCAGAGGTAGGGATGCTACCACTGCACCACAAGACAAAGGTTATATTCCTGGCTCCACGCTACAGAGCTCTGTGCTTGAACACAATACAGGCCTCAATTAACACAACATAATGTCAGTTTATCAAACTTCGAAAGAACTGCAACAAAATTGCCTCTTCACTGTGAGGGTGGGAAATTCACTCCAGTCAGACAGATAGTAGGACTGAGAAGATGCTTGGTGTTACATCTTACATCTGCTGGCTAACAGCTAACACAAACAGTACCCAAGGCTGATAAATCTGGTTGCCTCTTAGATACACCAGCACCAATTAAACTTTTCCATGCATTCCCATTTGAAAGCTTCACTAGTTAGTTAGCAGGAATGCTCTGATGTCTATAAATATTCTTTGGAATTGGTTCTCATTAATTTGGTTGCAAGCAGGGCCTGGGTGAATCTTGCCTGCAATTGATTACAAGTCAAAAGAAGCTATTTTGATACTGTATAAGATTAGGCAGTGTCTCATGCTGTACGGTATGGAAATTTGTAGGCAACTTAATATCAAAGAAATATTAATTAATTGGAGATGCTTATTAAAGAGCAACACAAATTCTTCCAGAATGTATTACCAAATTAGACATGCTCATCTTAGAGATAAAAATATGCAGCTGGAGTGCAATCCCAATATTTTGAATCACAAAATCACAGTGTGGCTGTCACAAACAGTTCAGCTTAAAATGTGCTCAAAGGGCAAGAAAACACAATAATTGACAAGTATCATGTTTCACAGCGGGTCAGTTTTCCACAGAGAGTGTTTAAAAAATGTCACTTTTAATGCTGTTCTTACACAAAGTATTTATTCACCAAGGTTGAAAAAGTCATCTGCATGAAAGTTGGTTGGCATGCTAAATGGCAATTGTTCACTGCATATAATCCATAAGCAATATGTAATTGATTTTCTACCCAGATAGTCAAAGAAGACATTCCACCTGTTATCTCGGAAAGTCCTTTGATCCCTGTCAGTCCACAAACAGAGAGAGAGGAGAGAAAGGGAGAGACAGACAAGAATATAAGCAAAACATTTTACAAATCCAAAAAGTATAGAGTCTAGAGGAAATATGTGAAAACTCTCAAAGGGGAAAAATGGTTGGAAATGTTGGAGAATAATTAGAAGTCATTATAGTTCATCAGTCATCCTAGCTATTGGACAGCATGATATTTCTGTGTCATTATGTAAACATAAGTTGCATGGGTTGAACTAAATGATCCTGATCATAATAGCTGTTTCAAAAGTCAACATTTCTGTGAGGTAATGGCATTTGATAATTTTTACATGATCTATTTTCATTTTTATTTTGTTCTCATTGAGAGAGTTTGAAGAAGTGCAGTTGCAAAGGAAACAAGCATTTTGATTCAGGTTAAAAGAGCAATTATTGCCACACTCCCAGCTTATGCTTTTGTACAAACAGGAACATGACAGCGTCAGTTCACTTGCACAAAAGTAAGATGCTCAGACCATTTACGAAAGAAACAGATGCAACCAAAATCAAGAAAGCAACTATTGTAGACTAAATTTACAGCAACAAACAAGTGACCTTAGATAGAATTTTATCTTCATTGTGCATTTAAAATGCTGAATTATTGGAACTAGATACCTCCCTTAATGGGACAGTAAAAAGAAACTTGCTATGGAAATGATTGACAGTAATAGGGATGAGGAGAAGCACTGAGTATACTCAGGTCTATAATTCTTTCAGCTGTCTTGTACCATCCATGAAGTGCTGCAAATCATGGTTACTTCTATTCTTGAAGCCATATTGGTTTATGTTCTGTTCAGTTTTGAATTATGTCCCCAGATTTTTGAACTTTAGCTCTGTAAAAATATCTTTCTGATTCTATCCAAATGATACTACTCATTATTAAAAATCTTGGATTATGTCCTCTCTCCCTTAATTAATATTTTCCAATGAGAGTTGTTTTGTTTCCTTAGTATCTTTTTGACGTTGACTGATTTAAAATTGAAACCATCCATGGTACATTTCTCTGAATCCTTTCACTGTCTCTGTAATTTTCAAAACTACAGTGACCACAACGGGGCATAACACTATGTCTTACAACATTAGAAAACATGTATTGAAAGATTCAATTTATACAGCAAGCATTCCATTTACCATTTAACCACTACCATATGCTATGTTCCATTAGTTGGTCAACTATTGCATCAAAATTATTCTTTTCACAGCACATTCTTTGGTTTCTAGCCATCTTTCCTATTTTAAGAAAAGAGAATATTACCTTGCATTTGTCAGTGTTAAAATCTGTCATTTACTTCCCCACATTTTAAGTCTCTGTTAACTCATATACTTTATTAGCTCTTGTAAATATCCTTTACACAATCCTTACTTAACCTGCTATAATCTAGTCATTTTAGACTTTCCAATTTCAGCACTCTCATCAGGATTATTTATAAATGCAAAGAGAGAGGCTCTATGTCTGTTTCACTGGCATCCCACTGATCACAGTAATCCCATTAAACTGAAGAATGTTCATGTTTATTTTTGTCCGTTGGGAAGAGACACAACTTCCTTTATTATCCTAAATCATGTTGTCACTGGATGATCTGGGATGGAGAAAGCATCCATTTGGTCAAATTATGGAGGACTGAATCAAGTAAGAGCAACTTCTGTGCAGCTGTGGAACACTCTGTGCCACTCATGGCAATAATGTTTGGGATGTTAATCTGGTGTGGTGTTCACCATCTTCATTAAAATCACTGATCTCCATGGTTCTGGAGAGCATTCAATCTGAGTAGAAAGAGAGAAAAGATTCCCTGTTCTTAGCCAAAAGAAGAGCCCATCATTTAACTATGTGTGACTTGCCCATTTATTCCCTAAGTACCTTTTCTCTGTCACTAGTATTCCAATCAAGCAGTTCAATCAATTTCATGAGACAGCTGTCCTTGTGTTGGTGGAATCAAGTAAAGTCTATTGTTATGCAATTTAATGTATAATGGCTCACTATTATAACTGATCATTTCCCTTGTCTATGTGACTCAGCTAATTGACAAACCAGTTTACATCTTTCTATTCTGTAAGACATATTGAAACTGTCATGGCATCACCAATTCTGTTTTGAGTAAAGAATATGTACAACAATGAAGAGTCTCAAGTAACTCAACCCAAATGCTGGTCAGTTTGTATTGCTAGAAAAGCTGACAGGATTGTTGGGCTAATGTCCTTTGCTTGAAAATCTTATTCTTTAAGTACAAAATGAAGGCATTACCTTATATTTATTCAATCCTAAAAGCAATCCAGAATTATTTCATAGACATTTATATGCCACTGTATGGGAAAGATGTAAAATGTTCTATCCATGTTAAAGGAATAGAAAGAATTACTTTGGGCAGGGGAATGGTTTACTATGAGGCTAAAACATAAAAGAGTAGACCAAAGTGGTAAAGGAATGGAGCAAACACAATTTAAAACTTAAAGAATGCAGGTATGTTATTAAAGTATGTTGATGATTAGGTTCATTATATTAATCAACTCCTGGGTTATTATGCTTAAGGATAAAACAAAATAGTATTGTAGACTATTACATACTAATTTAAATACTCAAACAGGCCATTCAGCCCAACTAACCTATGACAGTGATTATACTTTCCCTTAGCCACCTTCTAACTCTTTTCATCTTCCCAGCTCAACATATCCTTCTGTTCCCATCTCCCTCATCTGCTATAAAGTGGAGGCCAGAACTCCTAATACATCAAGTGTGTAACAACAAAGGTTCAGTACAGATCTAGTGCACCTTCTCTGCTTTTCAATTCTATTCCCTGAGAAATGAACTCCAGTATCTTGTTTTTAAATCAACTCATAAGCTTCATCTGTGCAATATTTGTATACAATGTATGTAAATTCAGATTCTTCACATACAAAAAAATTAGATTTAGTGTCAGAGAATCAACAGCAGTCAAGATACTTTAAAACAATTTAAAAAGTCTTAGCCATTCAGCAATAATAGGGGTGAATGAGTGGTGTCACATGTTATATTGAAGGAAAAACATCATGAAAAGCAATTACTGTTTCTTGTTGGATTCAAGTTTGATAAGGCAACCAGGCACGCATGTGAAGTGATCTAAATTAGATTAAACATGATGTAGAGGCAGAATGGAAAAGAAAAGGAGACCACATACTGTTGTGAAATAAATGAGACTGTATTCCTTTGTATGTCAATTGTCATTTCAAATCAGTTAAGAGTAGGATATAAGTAAATTAATTGAAAATCATAACAAGCTATTTGTATTTAGGACGGTTGAATATATATTTACATTCGAAAATAGACTCATGAACATTCACAAAGATGTCAGGTAATTACAGATTTGTGTTTGATGAGGTATTGTCAGTAATAAACTCATGCAGCTTTCAGCAACTGCCCTCCCAAATAAAAAAAACTTTAATCTAAGCGAGACCTTGGTAGATATGAAATAAATTAACAACTTGCATTTATAGATATTTTTAATCACCTGATCAGGCACATTGTGACATACTTCAGAACAGGCGGGACTTGCACCTAGACCTCCAGCCCAATGGTAGGTATACTACCACTGTACCAAAGAGCACATGACTGGTATGTTCACAAGCTCAGGATATTTTAGAGAGCTTTATGGCAAATGGGGTACTGTTGAAATGAGATCGCTATTGTGGTAAAAGAGAATAGAGATTTCAAATATCAGAACAGTGGTGACAATGTGACTGCAGTAAACACATACAATCATAGAATCCATACAGTATGGAAATAAGCCATGCAGCCCATCAAGTCTACACTGATCCTCTGCAGACCATCCCACACAGACCCATCCCCACTGTCCTATCCCTGTAACCATGCATTTCCCACAGCTAATCCATTTAATCTGCACAATCCCTGGACACTATGGGGAATTTAGCAAGGCCAATCCACTTAACCTGCAATCTTTGGACTGTGGGAGGAAACCTACACAGCCACAGGGAGAATGTGCAACCACCACATAGACAGTCACCCAAGGGTGGGATTGAACCTGGGGCTGTGAGGCACCAGCACTAACCACTCAGCCACCGTGCTGCCCAACTCTGTGCTAATGGGATCAGAGATAGTAGGAACTGCAGATGCTGGAGAATCCGAGACAACAA
>NC_063348.1:59030827-59039766 GCF_021869965.1 Rhincodon typus
TGCTGCTTGGCCTGCTGTGTTCATCCAGCCCTGCACCTTGTTGTCTCTGTGCTAATGGGCGTAGTTTATAGTCCAACTAACATCTAAGTTACATGTTCGAGTTGAAGAAGAGAATGGTTGACAAGGTGATAAGAGCAGGGCTCTGAACTTTAATTTCTCTCTCAATCAGTGTCATTCTTCAGTGCAAAGCAGGTCTTGAAGGTAGAATCTTTTAGTTATAAAATCATATTGGAATTTTGCCAGCACAAAATACATAGGTGCTTCAAAGTACTTGCAAAGAAACACTTGGGCTTTTAGTCAAGAGAAGTACAAACTAAGTACAAACATTGTTTCGAGGGATCAAGGTGAAGATGATCATTTTTAGCATTTAAATGGAGCAATATGGATATGGTGGTTTCATTAAGGAATAACAACTGAAAAAAATCTACAGCTAGATCAGCATAGGAATGTTATTTTCTACAATGTAACCTCCATGTGCTATGCTTATTGGTGTCAATGTGTTTACTGTTGTTTACCAGATGTTCATACACTTGCATTTTTATGTGAAGGTTTTCTTACGCTGCAAAGTTAGCACACTCCATTACCAATAGCAAACTCTCATTTTCACATTCCACACCAACCCTGGCAACCCAGTATATGTGTGGTCAGAGGGAAAAAGAGACAAAGCTTTGACTTTGATGGTGGTTTGCACAAGTGTCTGATGGACTTACAATTAAAATGTTACTCTAAGCATTTGTCTGAAGCTGACGGTCCTACCTAAGAAATAATTTGCATTTACAGCATCTTTCATGACTTCAGGACATTATAATATACTTTACAGCCAATGAAGTAGTGTGGAATTGCATTCACTGTTACTACACAGGAAACACATCAATCAATTTGTGCAAAGCATGGTCTCTCAAACAGCAATGTGGTAATGGCTAATTTAGGTGTTGGCTGACACATGTGCATTGCATTGTTCTGGTGGGCAAATAACTCAATTCTCTGAAAACATAAGTTCAAAGCCTGCCATGGCAGTTGGTGGAATTTAAATTCAAATAATAAAGAGGTATTTAATTCTAGTCTGTGTAGTGGTAACTACGAAACTATAATTGATTATCATAAAAATCCACCTGGATAGCTATAGCCTATGAGGAAGAAATTCTGCATCTGTATGGTCTGGCCTACATGTGACTCCAGGCTCACAGCAATGTGATTGACTCTTAAATATCCTCTGATCTGGCCCAGAAAGCCACTCAGTTTCAGGACACTAGCATTGCCCATATCCTACAAAAGAATTTAAAAAAAAAGGACAAATAGGAATTCCTTTATCATCTTCAAAGCTGGATAAATAATTCCAATTAAAATATTAAATTTGGGAGCATCTTTACATCCATCAGATCTTTGTAAAGCAGGTCTTGAACTATATAGCCAGGAAATTCTGATGAGTCTTGGTTGCACGTGAAGCACTGCTGGTGACATAGAGCATTCAAAATTTATCCAGTCGTCTTTTAAAAAAATATGTGCAGCTTTGCAACTGTAGTTTGCAGGAAGTTGTTTTTTTATAATCCTTTGGGAGCTCTGATGCACTCTAAGTAACAATATTTAGAAAACTTACTTCCAGGGAATGTGCAAAGTTCTCTACGTCAGGCATAGCTCAGTTATTATTATATCTCAATCCTAACTTAATGGGTTCAGGCACCATTATATGATTCAGTCTAAAACCAAAGCAGTACCATGGAAGCACTGCACTGTTAAATGTGCTGTTTTTTCAGAGGAGATGTTAAACCTGTCTCAGGTTGTATTGCCATAGAGGCCTACAGCAGAAGAAAGACCCTTTAGCCTATCACGTCTGCACCAGTTAAAAACATGCACCTAACTATTGTAATCCTATTTACCAGTACTTGTATACCTTGGCATCACAGGTGCGCATCTATATTCTGTGTCTGTGCATGGAACAAATTCTACCCCCTTCACTTGGCGTGGCATAGGTAATGACAGGGAAAATGGGAAAATATGACAAGAATGAATATATTGGAAATTTTTGATATTGAGAAAGAAACTCCTGATTTTCTCTTTAAGTTTTAAATTGTGACTTCGGTATCATGCTATTGAGAAGCAGCAACTTTATTTCCATGCATTTGTATCTAATTATTATTTCAACTCCGCTCATTTATAAGTTATTTGCAGTTCTCTTTGTCTCCAAGAAAACCAGTGGTGCTAATTTTGACAAGAAGATCAAAGCAGGTACCTGGTGGGGTGAGCTCACCACTTGCTTTTTCTAGGCCTTCATCCAATTCTGTCTTTACCATAGTTTCCCAACATGCTCTGTAGACATTGTCCTTCTCCAGCCTGCATTGTCAAACCACCAGCCTCATCACATCATCTTATCTGCCCTCAGGCCAACTCTCACACCACTTGAACCCTTCATCACTTCTCTTTGGAACTCAGGGACACCTTGTATACTTCTGCCAGGGGCAGGCACACATATCTCACACATCGACACAGAATGCATCTTATAGCTCTTAGCTTCGTTCCTTAGCACTGACTCACTTTGCACCTTCCTCTGTGGCTTGTATTGCTTTTTAGTACAGAGGAAGAGGCAGGCAGCTTGTCCCAGTTAGGAACATTGAACGGACATGTGAATGAATGACTCTGTTCAAGGCTAATATCACACTTGCAGAAGGTGCCAGCTGCTCAGATAGCAATCATACTGCATGTGCTTCAATCATGTCTGAAAGCCAAAGGGTCTAGGCCCAAAACATCAGCCTTCCTGCTCCTATGATGCTGCTTGGCCTGCTGTGTTCATCCAGCTCTACATCTTGTTATCTCAGATTCTCCAGCATCTGCAGTTCCTACTATCTCTGGATCAGCCCTGACCAGGCTAAGGGAGTCTATGGTCAGTCAAGTGTGTTACCATAGTTACTCAAGGGGCTTGTCCAATTGCACTACTGAACAGTCAGGTGCTTGGTCCTATCAGAGTCCCAGAACCATGTATTTATAGTCCAAGCACTGGGCCATGCTTGTCAAGTAGATCAGGTGGGGTGCTGTGGAACCATCAGCCCAAGGGGTGGGCTATGATCATTCATGGCTGTCTCACCAGGTCAGTCTGGGGCCTGGGCCACAGTCAGTCCTGGAGAATTAGGCAAAAAATGGGGTTTATTCGGGGGAGCTTTGGGGAGTCCTAGGGAATGTTGGTATCTCATGCCTGGGGAAGGTCTTCATTGGGCTGGGTTTCTGAGGGAATGGTCACACTGAAAGAAGTCAAGATAGCACGGCAACAAACCATTTGGTCCAACTCGTCTGCCGACAAGACATCCCAATCTGACTTAATTCCATTTGCCAGCATTTGGCCTTTATCCCTCTAAACCCTTTCTGATTCTAAATAGAAGTGTGAATTTCTTAGTGCATGGGAGATGTCTTTTCACAGGTTTCTATCATTCTGGCCTTGACTTGATGAGAGTATATGGCCAACTATATCATGACATTTCCAATGCATTGGGCTCTGGGGGCAAAATGGGGACCTTAATGGTTATAAAAAAGGGCTGAACAGAAACAACAGTGAGGCTGCAAACTCATCATGGACCCTGGGAGAGCAACACAAAGGGGAAGATGAAGGAAAGGGGATCATTGTCTTTCAAAGGCAGAGCGTCCAACACACTCACAAGGACAAAAGACAGAAAATTTGCCCAATTCACACCAAACTCAACTGCTCAATAATGAGGCTGCCACCACATGCAGAATGGCTGGGATTATCTTGAGGATGCTGCAAATCTGAAATTAAAACAGTAAGTGCCAGAGAAACACAACAGGTCAGGCAGCATCTGTGGAGAGAGAAACAGAGTTAACATTTTGAGCCCAATATGACTCGTTGCAGACAAAGTAAAATTGTTTGAATGTGAGGTCAGGCTAGGGGTAATTTTGTTAATCATGTGTTCACTGATTCAGTAATGTCATCATCTGACATCAGTTTGAACATAATTGGTGGGTCACTCATTGCCCAAGAATGCAGATTACAAACTATCACTGCAACTAACTGTGGCTGTTATATTATTCACACTCCTTTCCTCCTTTTAGAATAGAATAGCCTTTATTGTCATGTGCACTTTAATGAGTGCAGTGAAACATTTGTAATGTTGCCACTCTGGTGCCATTTTAGTTACAAGATACCTAGATAGAGATACTTAAGTGTTTGTTACAGAATTGAAAGAGTAAAGTAATAGTCTAGCATAGGAATAAAATGTCTCTTTAAAAAGTACTCAAATTACAGACTGCGCCCACGGGGCTTCAGAACTTGAGGCCTCACTGCCTCCTTGCACTAGACCCCAGCCCATGACTCGCCTTTAGAACTCATCTCCCAGGCCAGCCTGGATTCAGACTGCCTCCTGCACTGGGGTCCAGCCCACAACTCGCCTTCAGGACTTGTTTTCATGTCTGCTAAGTAGATGTAGTCAGACACCAACATAAAAGGATCACCTGGTCTGAAACACATTCCTTAGTTCTCACTGGAAAACAATGTCTTGGAGCTGCCATAATTACTCAGTGAACTGTAAATATAAAAGGACATTGCCTGTGATTTATAAGATGTGTTTTTATTGAAGACAGTGGTGGAGGAGGGAGATGGGAGCATTTATCACGGTGACTTACTGCTATCATTGCATTCTCGCAATAAACAATAATCAGTATGATTGTGTCATTTACATTTGGATAAAATATTGAGGCAGGACACTTCTTTCCACAGCTTTCATGCCATGCTGTGTGAGTGCATTAGATGAGCAGCATTGTGATTAATGTGAGGGTTCAGGAGTACCATTACTGTCTATGACTGTCACCAAGCTCATCTCATCTGGTGATCTCCTCTTCATAGCCTTCCAGCTTATATCCACAAATCCCATACAAGCTGCTTCTATGTCCTTCCCAAAATTCACAAACAAGATTACTGAGGCAGCCCCATTGTTTCAGTCTGTTTCTGCACCACAGAGGCAAATGCAAACTTAGTGACTGCTATGGAATGGAGTGAAGAGTTATAAGATGCGTCCTGAGACGCATGAGATTTCTTCCTACCTCAACTCAATTTTTTTTTCTCCCCTTATCCAATCCCTTCCCACTTACATCCGCAATTCTTCTGACACTTTACATCTTAGAGTCATAGGGTCATACAGCATGGAAACAGATCCTTCAGTTCAACCAGTCCATGTTGAACATAGTCCTAAACTGAATCTGCCCCATCTGCCCACTCCTGAGCCATATCCCTCCAAACCTTTCCTGCTCATGTACTTATCCAAATGTCTTTCAAAAGTTATAATTGTACCCACATTTGCCACTTCTTCAGAAAGTTCATTCCACATGCAAACCATGCTCTGTGTAAAAAATTTGTCCCTCATGTCTTTTTTAAATCTCTTCCCTCTCACCTTAAAAATGTGACCCTGGTCTTGTAATCCTCTATCCTAGGGAAAAGACAACTAACACTAACTCCACCTATTCCCCTCATTACTTTATAAACTTCTATAAAGTCTCCTTTCAACCTCCTATGCTCCAGTAAAAAAAAAAGTCCCTGCCTATCCAGCTTTCCTTTATAACTCAAGCCTTCCATACCAGGCAACATCTTAGTAAATCTCTTCTGAATCCTCTCCAGCTTAATAAAATCCTTCCTATAACTGGGCAACCGGAAGTGGACACAGTACTCCAGAAGAGGCCTCACCAATGATCTGTACAATCTCAACATGACTTCCCAATTTCTATATTCAAGGGACTGAGCAATGAAGGAAAGCGTACCAAACACCTTTTTAACCATTCCATCTATATGTGACACAAATTTCAAAGAATTAAGTACCTGATCCCCTTGATCCCTCTGTTCTACAACACCAGCCAAGGCCCTACCATTTATTGTATAGGTCTTACCCTTGTTTGTTGTACCAAAATAAAATACCTCAAATTTATTCAGATAGAACTCTATCTGCCATTTTTCAGCCCACTGACCCATTTGATCAATTTCAGAATTTCCAATCTAGCGGGCTCCAGCTGCCTCCTCTTTACCATGGACGGACAATCCCTTTACACATCCATCCCCCGTCAGGATGTTCTCAGGGGTCTCCACTTCTGCCTGGAACAAAGGCCTGCACCGACCCAATATACCACAAACCTCTTCCACTTGACCAAGCTCGTCCTCACTCTGAACAACTTCTTCTTTAACTCCTCTCACTTTCTTCAGTTCAACGGGGTGGCCATGGGTACCCACAGGGGCCCCAGTTATGTCTGTCTCTTTATGGGGCACATGGAACATTCCTTGCTCCAGTCCTACTCTGGGCCCCACCCTCAACTTTTTCTCCCGAATATCAATGGCATCATTAGTGCTACTTCCCTCATCTGAAATTGGAAAAGTTTATCAAATTTGTTTCTCATTTCCACCCTTTGTCCATTTCTGACTCATCCCCTCCCTTCCTCAACATCTGTTTCCATTCCTTCACTCCCAACATCCCTCCACAGCCCCACAGCACCTTCCCTTGCAACTGCCAGAGATGTAACACCTGCCCACTTACTTCCTCTCTCCTCATTGTCCAACGTCCAGTGAAATTCATCCACAACAAGATGTTAGTGATGGTCCTCACTGATGGTAATCTGACAGAATTGTTTCAGGTCAAGACAGGGTCAAACAGGGATCTGTGATTGCCCTCACCATTTTCTCCATCTTCATCACCACCATTCTTCATCTTGTCAGGAACAAGCTTCCGAATGGGATGGTTCACTCATGTCCTTTTGGTAAGGTAACAGCTGTTCTTACCTGGCTTGGTCTACATGTGAGTCCAGACCTGCAGCATGTGGTTGACTCTTAACTACCCTGCGGACAATTAGGGATGGGCAATATATGACATGACATGTCAAGTCTGAATAAAAAGAAACATTGTCTATTGGATGGACAGAAAGCTTTACAACCTCAACCAGTTGAAGTCTAGGAAGAAAACGACACCAACTTCACTTATAGAATCATAGAGTCATATGCCCAACACATCCATACCACCCAGGTTTGCCAAAATGAACTAATTCCATTTTCCTACTGATGTACCTATCCAAATGTCATTTTTGTACCCCCCTCCACCACCTCTTCTGGCAGCTTGCTCCATACATGCAGCACCCTCTGTGTGAAAAGGTTGCCCCTCAATTCCCTTTTAAATCTTTCCCTTCTCACCTTAAACCTATGCCCTCAAGTTTTGGACTTCCCTTCCCTGGCATAAAGACCTTGGCTATTCACCTTATCTATGTCCCTCATGATTTCATAAATATCTATGAGGTCACCCCTCAGCCTCCGACTCTTCAGGGGAAAAATGTCCCAGCCTATCCAGTCTCTTCTTATAACTCAAACCCTCCAGTCTCAGTAACATCCTTGTAAATCATTTTTGCACCCTTTCCAGTTTAATAACATCCTTCCTATAGCAGAGTGATCAGAATTTTAAGCAGTACTCCAAATGTGACCATACCAATGCCATGTACAGCGGTAAATGACCTCACAACTCCTGTATTCAATGTTCTGGCCATGAAGGCAAGCATGCCAAGTGCTTTCTTCGCACTGTCTACTGGTGACACCACTTTTTAAGGAACAGTGTAAGTGCACCCATCGGTCTCTCCATTCAACAACATTGCCCAGGGCCCCACTATTAACTGTATAAGTCCTGCCCTGGTATGTCTTACTGAAATGCAACACCTCACATTTATCTAAATTAAACTCTACCTGCCATTCCTCTGCCCACTGGCCCAGTTGATAAAGATCCCATTGTACTCTTACATAACCTTCTTCACTGTCCACTATACCACAAATTTTGGTGTTATTCATAAACTGACTAACTATACTTCCTATATTTTCATCCAAATTGTTTACATAAATGACAAACAACAGTGGACCCAGCACCGATCCTTTCGGCACACCAATAGTCATAGGCCTCTAGTCCGAAAAACAACTCTTTACCACAACCCTCTGTCTCCTGCCATCAAACCAATCATTGGTTGATTGATTGATTTATTGTCACACGTACCAAAGTACAGTGAAAACTTTGTTTATGAGCAGTACAGGCAGATCATTGTAAGCAAGGATGTGCAGATCAGAGATTGTAAAAAGACTTAGAAAGAGGCATACAGATTAAATTGCACAAGGCACACACTAGGAGGGATCAATTTTAACAAGATCATTGAATCATGGAATTGAATCATTTATTGTCACATGTATTCAATGTACAAATACAGTGAAAAGTGTGTACTTTCGCCGTACATACATGGCGCCATTCACATTAACTCAGAATAAGGTAAGTAAAAAAAAAACTTAAGACGGTCCATCTTTCCATTCTACTGCTGCAGTCCCACTCTGGGCTTTCCAGCCAACGTCTTGCCTCTGCCAGAGTCCCAGCCCGGGTTGTCTCACCGGCCCATTCACACTGCCACTGCCTCACCGGCCCCATTCTCACCGCCACTGCCTCACTGGCCCCACTCTCACCATCACTGCATCACCAGCCCATTATCACCGTCACTGCCTCACCGGCCCCACTGTCACCGTCACTGCATCATCAGCCCATTCTCACCGTCACTGCCTCACCGGCCCACTCTCACCACCACTGCCTCATCGGACCACTCTCACAGCCACTGCCTCACCAGCCCATTCTCACCGTCACTGCCTCATCGGACCACCCTCACCGTCACTGCCTCACCGGCCCACTCTCACTGACACTGCATCACCGGCCCATTCTCACCGTCACTGCCTCACCGGCCCATTCTCACCATCACTGCCTCATCAGACCACTCTCACCGTCACTGCCTCACCGGCCCATTCTCACCACCACTGCCTCATCGGACCACTCTCACCGTCACTGCCTCACCGGCCCATTCTCACCGTCACTGCCTCATCGGCCCACTCTCACTGACACTGCATCACCGGCCCATTCTCACCGTCACTGCCTCACCGGCCCATTCTCACC
>NC_063348.1:59039776-59048396 GCF_021869965.1 Rhincodon typus
GCCACTGCCTCACCGGCCCATTCTCACCCTCACTGCCTCACCGGCCCATTCTCACCGTCACTGCCTCACCGGCCCATTCTCACCCTCACTGCCTCACCGGCCCATTCTCACCGTCACTGCCTCATCGGCCCACTCTCTGACACTGCCTCACCGGCCCATTCTCACCGCCACTGCCTCATCGGCTCACTCTCACTGGCACTGCATCACCGGCCCATTCTCACCGTCACTGCCTCACCGGCTCACTCTCACTGGCACTGCCTCACTGGCCCATTCTCACCGTCACTGCCTCATCGGACCACTCTCACCGTCACTGCATCACCGGCCCATTCTCACCGTCACTGCCTCACCGGCCCAATCTCATCACCACTGCCTCACTGGTCCACTCTCACCGCCACTGCCTCACTGGCCCACTCTCATAGCTGCTGCCTCACTGGCTCACTCTCACTGTCACTGCTTCACCGGCTCACTCTCACCATCACTGCCTCACCGGCCCACTCTCATAGCCGCTGCCTCACTGGCCCAATCTCGGCAGCCCACTCTTGATCCGTCGCCATCACACCAGCCCGCACTCGATCCACTGTCACTGCAAGACATAACCCGCGCATTCAGCACCTGCCACCTGGTTCCTGGTTATGACGCATCTCCTCCCAACTCCTTAGTTAGGTCGTTAAAAGGGGCGGGGGCTTATAGAATTACTACAGAGGGAGAGAGAAGAAGGGAGAAATAAAAGGAAGGGCAAAGAAAGAAAGAGAAAGAGATCTGGTGAGCAGAGTGAAACTCCAAATGGAACAACTTACCCTGCTGCCGTCTTGCTGGAAAGCATTATTTAAGGCTAAGGAGTCCATTCATCAGTCTAATAACAGCCTGGATGAAGCTATACCTGAACCTGCTGGTGCACGTGTTCAGGCTTCTGTATCTTCTGCCTGATGGAAGAGGCGATAGGAGGTCATTACCGGGGTGTGATGAGCCTTTGATGATGTTGGGTGCCTTTCTGTGGCAGTGAGTTGTGCAAATAGAGTCCATGGATGGAAGGTTGGCTTCCATGATGGTCTGGGCTGTGCTCACCGCCTTCTGTAGTTTCTTACGGTCCTGGGAAGAGCAGTTGCCATACCAGGTCGCTACGCACCCGGACAGTATGTGTTCAATGGTGCATCTGTAGAAGTTGGTGAGGGACATTATGGACATGCCAAATTTCCTGAGCCACCTGAGGAAGAAGAGGTATTGTACCTTCTTGATTGTCGCATTTATGTGGGAAGACCAGGACAGGTCATCAGTTACCATCAGTCCGAGGAATTTGATGCTCTTCACCCTCTCATCCTCAGTTCCATTGATGTAGATGGGGGCGTGTTCTCCTCCTTTCTTTCAGAAGTCAATGATCAGTTCTTTATTTTAACCAACATTGAGAGACAAGTGATTTTCATTGCACCATGTCACCAAGCCCTCTATCTCCCTATTGTATTTTGACTCGATGTTGTTAGATATTTCTCCTACTACGGTGGTGTCATCAGTGAACTTGTAGATGGCGTTCATTTGAGATTTGGTAACACAGTCATAGGTCACAGTAGGACACTGAGGGCTGATCCTTGGGGGGCTCTAGTTTTGAGTTTTATTGTGTAGGACGTGCAGTTGTTTGTCTTCACTGATTGTGGTCTGTGGGTCAGAAAGCTGAGGATCCAGTTGCAGAGGGTGGAGCCGAGACCCAGGTCTCAGAGTTTTGATATCAATCTGGATGGGATAATGGTGTTGAAGGTGGAGCTGTAGTCAATGAGCAGGAGTCTGACGTAGGTGTCCTTGTTGTCTAGATATTCCAGGGATGATTGCAGGGCTAGGGATAAGGTATCCGCTGCGGATCTGTTACATCAGTCAGCAAATTGTAGAGGATTGAGGCAGGTTGGGAGACTGGAGTTGGTGTGGATCATGACCAGTTTGCCAAAGCACTTCATGATTATTGAGGTCAGAACTATTGGGTGGTAGTCATTAAGACACGTTGCATTTGTTTTCTTGGGTACGGGGATGATGATGGTCTTGTTGAAGCAGGTGGGGACTTTGGCTTGTAGGAGGGAGAGGTTCAAAATGTCAGTGAATACCTCCGCCAGTTGGTCCACATGGGATCTGAGTGCTCGGCTGGGGACACTGTCTGGGCCCACTGCTTTCCTAGGGCTGACTCTCAGGAAGATCGATCTGACATCTTCAGAGGTGACAGAGGGAACAGATGCGTCCGGGGTTATCGGGGCAGTCATCACTGCGCCACTGGGATTCTGCTCAAACCAAGCATAGAAAGCAAGAGCAATCATCTCTGCCCTCTCAGAAGAGAATTTTCAACCCTTGTTTAACATCATCGTGGAAACATACCGAAGAATTGATCTCAGCCTGAACCTCAAGAAGGCTCAAATTCTTCACCAACACATTCCAGGTCAAATTCTGGTACATCCCTCCATTAAGGTCAGTGGATAAGTACTCCCAAATGTAGGAAGCTACTTGTCCCCTTAGGCTGACATTGATGTAGAGATTCAACATCACATCAAACCTGAGAGTGCCATCTTCAGATGCTGAAGGATAAGAGTCTTTGATGACCGTGACATCTGTGCTGATACCAAGATCCTTGTGTATAAGGCAGTTAAACTTGCAACTCTTCTATATGGCTCAAAACTTTTGACTATATAAAGAAGACCCTTGAGAAGTACTATCAATGTTGTTTGAGACAGATTCTCCAAACAATTGGGAGGACAGACGTACTAACATCTCTCTCCTTGAAGCAGCTAATAGCACCAGCATCAAAGCCATGGTCATCTGAAACCAGCTCCACTGGGCCGGCCATGGTGTTTAGGATGCCTGAGTTCTGACTACCAAAGCAAACCTTCTTTGCCCAGCTCAAAGAAAGCACTCGATTGAGGGGGTAGTTACAGGAAGCAATTCGAAGACTCCTTGAAGTCTTCCTCAAGAAATGCAACATGGATCTCAACACTTGGGAGACAGTCAGTCAGAAGAAACCAATTTAAAGGAAACTCTTGTATGAAAGGTCACAGTTCTTTGAGAACATCCAGCTGCAAGAGGAAGTATGGAAAAGGAACAGGGGAGAGGAACACCAATGATCTCGAGGCCAAGGTCCAATTCCACCTCCCAGAAACACACCACAAGTGTGTGGATGAAGATGTGGTTCTAGGATCGGGCTCACCATTCAGATAAGTACCCACAGAACACAAGACAATTGACATGGAATTTCCAAAGTGGACAATCATCCTCCTTAGCATTAGACCTACATGTTACAGCAATAACTAGACTCTACAAACATAAACAAATCTTTAACATATCAAAACAAAGGAAAGATCATAAGAATCTTCGAGGTCACAACGTCTCATTGAACTAATATCAAAGATTTATTGGAGCCACATTACCTTATTATCAACGCAGTGTGTGGTACAATGAAGAGGTTTGGGTTTAGAATGAATGAAGTTAATCTTTACATGGAGATGAGCAAGGGGACAATAGTCACATTAGTAATTAATAACAGCCGGTGGTCCTTGATCAAAAAGGAATCTGACACATTATTAATACAGTGTAAGGCAGAAGCCCCTAGAAACAGATGTATCAACATGTGCTTGCATCTTCAACAGGTGACCCTTGTAGATGGCAATGCTTGGTCTGTGGTTGGCAGGTAGACAGGAAACAAAGAAAAGGAATAAATGTGTCTTTTTCAGGCAGTGAATAGGGGGGTACCATGGGAATCCGTGCTTGGACTCCAGCTATTCATAATATATATTAACGGACAGGAAGAAATCTAGATAAGGCTTGTATCTGTTAGAGACAAGACGAATCTAGGCTTATATCTGTTAGAGTTTGGAAGAGAAAGGGGTGACTTTATTGAAACACATACAATCATCAGAGGTTTTATTGGGTAAATGTGGAAAGGATGATTACTTTTGTGGGATAATCTAGAATTAGAGGGCACCGCTTAAAAATAATTGGTTACACATTTAAGACAGAGAGTAGGTGATTTTTTTTTCACTGCAGAGGGTCTTGAGTCTTTGGAACTTTCTTCCTTAAAAGGCAGTGAAAGCAGCCACACTGATTACTTGTAATCCAGATGAAGATAGGTTCTTAATATGAGCAAGGTGAAAAGTTATCTGGAAGAGGAAGGAATGTGGAGTAATCAGATTAACCATTGAATGGCAGCGCAGGCTCAAAGGGCTGAATGGCCTACTCTTGTTTCCATTTTTCTTTTTGATCTTTCATGAGGCAGAAACCTTGGAACAGGTAAAAATGATTCTGTGGATGCTTTCTCCTCACTATTCCAATAAACATGAAGTGCTTCGAGAGGTTGGTCATGACCCACATCAACTCCAGTCTCCCTACCTGCCTCGATCCCCTACAGTTTGCCTACTGACATAACAGATCCACAGTGGATGCCATATCCCTAGCCTCGCACTCATCCCTGGAACATCTGGACAACAAAGCCACCTACATCAGACTCCTGCTCGTTGACTACAGCTCTGCCTTCAACACCATTATCTCCTCCAGATCTCAAAACTCTGTGACCCTGGTCTCGGCTCCACTCTCTGCAACTGGATCTTCAGCTTTCTGACCCATAGGCTGCAATCAGTGAGGATAGGTTTCTGCACCTCCTCCACAATAACACTCAACACTTGACCCTCCCAAGGATGTGTCCTCAGCTCCCTACTGTACTCCCTGTACACCCACTCATTGTAGAACTCTCTTAAAAGAAAAACCATAGACAATTCTCCAAGCTTTTTTGTTCTTTCAAAATTCTCCCTCCTTGAACTTCTCTGCCAAATAAACTACCTGATGAAGGGTCTAGGTCCGAAACGTCAGCCTTCCTGCTCCTATGATGCCGCTTGGCCTGCTGTGTTCATCCAGCTCTGCACCTTGTTGTCTCTGTTCTGAATATACTGTACTTGCTTCAAGAATGCATTTCCTCAGATTCTTGTCTTCACCTGTTTGACTAATGTTGCACTCACATTGTTATCAAAAGAGAAGCTTCACGGGCTGAGCCATTGAAACTCAATTTCCATTCCTATCTTTACTGCACTTAGTGCAGGATTGCTTTGTTTAAATGTAATTGTTCTGAGAAAGCCACCTACATCAGACTTCTGTTCGTTGACTACAGCTCCGCCTTCAACACCATTATCCCCTCCAGAATGATCTCAAAACTGTGTGGTCTTGGTCTCGGCTCTGCCCTCTGCAGCTTTCTGACTCACAGACCACAATCAGTGAGGATAAGTAACTGCACCTCCTCTACAATAACACTCTACACTGGAGCCCCCCAAGGATGTGTCGTCAGCCCCGTACTGTACCCACTGTACATCTGTGACTGTGTTGCCAAATTTCAAATTAACACCATCTACAAGTTCACTGATGACACCACCGTAGTGGGACGGATATCTAACAACGATGAGTCAAAATACAGGAGGGAGATAGGGGGCTTGGTGACATGGTGCAATGAAAACAATCTGACTCTCAACTTCAACAAAACTAATGAACTGATCATCGACTTCAGAGTGAAGGGAGGAGAACACGCCCCCATCAACATCAATGGAATTGAGGCTGAGAGAGTGAAGGGCATCAAGTTCCTCGGAATGACAATAACCGACAACCTGTCCTAGACTTCCCAGGTAAATGCAACAGTCAAGAAGGCACAGCAACACATCTTCTTCCACAGGCAGCTCGGGAAATTTGGCATACCCATAAGGTCCCTCACCAACTTATCAGATGCACCATTGAACTCAGACTGTCTGGGTGCATAACGGCCTGGTATAGCAACTGCTCTGCCCAGGACTGTAAGAAACTACAGAAAGATGTGTGCACGGCCCAGACCATCATGGAAGCCAACCTTCCACCCATGGACTCTATTTACACGGCTCGCTGCCGCGGAAAGGTGGCCAACATCATCAAAGACCCATCACACCCTGTAATGATCTCCTACAACCTCTTCCTTCAGGAAGAAGATACAGAAGCCTAAACACACACACGAGCAGGTTCAGGAACAGCTTATTCCCAGCCGTTATCAGACTGTTGAATGGACTCTAGCCTCAGTAATGTAACCTGCAATGTAACCTGTATGCCTGTAAATGGTTTTGATCTGCACATCCTTTGCTTGCAGTAATCTGCCTGTACTTCTTGTAAACAAAGCTTTTCACAATTAGGAAAGTTTGTGTACTACAGAGAAAGCATAAAACTTTGCAGACTGAAGACAGGGATATGGAAAACAAGAGATTTTTATAAGAAAAATATTTGTGAACTTCTAAAATGTATCAGATTTACTCTCCTGATTAATAAACTTTGTTGTTCTGTAGTGATTAAGTATGAATATTATAGGTTGATCTGAAAAGTTAAAAAGATGTAACTAGTGAAATTACAGGCTACCGGACAGTAATTGAATTCATTATTATGAGTTTTTGTCCTTTCCTCATCCCTCACCATCGATTCCTATCTGGGGTATTGTTTTGAGCACAAGTTCTCCATTCGTACCAATCATTCAACTGTGACCTTGACCATAAATGTGGCAAGTTACTTGATCACAGAGGGGGATCCACTCCTGTAGCGGTTAGCTGGAAGTGATCAATACCGGCACTTCCCTCTTCAGTATGACGGGACAACTGCAACCACACTCAAGATGTTTGATCCCACTCAGGACCCAGTTCATTGTTTGATCTATTTCCCTGCCTAAAGATTCACTCTGGGGGAGATAGTGATATGGCGATACAGTCACTTTCACTGGACTAGCAATCTAGGGACCCAGCTTTTGCAACGGGGGCTCACATCATACTACAGCATCTGGTGAAATTTAATTAATAACATCTGCAATTATAGAATCTGTCTCTGTGACGACTGTCATTGATTGTTGGAAAATCCATCTGCTTCACTAACGCCCTTTAGCAAAGGAAATCTACTCTACAAGTGATCCCAGATCCTTAACAACCTGTTTGACTCTTAACTACCTTTTGAAACAGGCCGCTCAGTTCCAGGGTAATTCCACGTGAACTGATGTTTTAAAAGGCGACAATTTAACCAGGCAATTTCTTTCGTGTTGCCAAATTAAAATCCAGCAAATGGTACTCAGCATCATCATGAGATCACCATTTCAATAAAGAGCTGCAAATCAAGGTGAGATCCCATCAGGATATTTTCTCACAGTGACAGCTAATAAGAGAGTAACTTTGTTAATCTTCTCACTCTCTGAGAACAAATATTAAGTAGAGTATTTAAAGAAATGGAGACTGAAAACTCCTGCTGTTTAGTTTTTTATGTCTGTTTACAGGATGTGAGCAGTACTGGGTCAGCATTTATTGTCCATCCCTAATTAACTAGAGGGCAATTAAGAGTCAGTCACATTGCTGTGGGTCTAGGGTCGCATGTTGTCCAGACCAGCTAAGGGACAGCAGTGAAACTGATGGATTTTTGCAACAATTGACAGTGTCTAAATAGTCATTCATTAGGCCAACTTTTTATTCCAGATTTTTATTGAATTCAAATTTCACCATCTGCAAGGTGGGGTTTTATTGCAAATGCACACAGTATTAATGCAGGGCTCTGGATTACAGTGTAACGATATTCCCATTCTGCCCTCACCTCCCCACAAAACAGTTTAAAACAGTTAACTTGGTACAGGCAGGTGAAGCAACCTGAAACTTTCTTCGTTGAGATAGCTCAAACATTCGCTCGACAAACTCAGTGAACTTTGGTGATGGTCACTGGGGAGATAGCAAAGAGAAGTAAGAGAGAGACTAGTCATTCTCTTGATAGGTACATGTACTGGAATTATCTATAAAGTGGCTGGAGGTGAGCGTTGATTCAGTTACATGGAATATTATGGAAAATGTTCAGGAGGGGAAGACTGAGAAGAGATGACCAAAGTTTCTAGAACAAGTACTAGGACACGGAGTATGGAAAGGGACAGAAATCTAACTTCAGACACAGCAACTAAGGAGGCAATTGTGAGAAGAGGCAATCAGTGCTGGACTGAGGGTATCATACCTAAATACGCACAGTATCCAAAACAAGGTAAATGAGCTTGTAGTGCAGATTGAAATTGGCAGGTACAATGTTGTGGGTATCACAGAGACGAGGCTAGAGGGGATCAGGGCTGGGAACTAAATATCGAAGGATACACATTCTATCGAAAGGACAGGCAGATGGACAGAGGGGGGGGGTGTGGGGGGGAGGTGGTGGGGTGGCCCTGTCAGTAAGAAATGAAATTAAATTGATATCAAGAAGGGATAGAGTCGGAAGATATAAAATCTGTGTGGGAAGAGTTGAGAAACTACAAAGCAAAAAAGACCTTGATGGGAGTTGTATTTAGGCCTTCTAGCAATAGTCAGGATGTGGGGAAGAAAATAAATTCAGGTGTAAGAAAGGCCCTGTTGCTACAATCATGGGGAACTTCAGTATGCAGGTGGACTGGAAAAATCAGGTTAGTAACAGATCTCAGGAAAAGGAATTCATGGAATGTCAATGAGATTGTTTTTGGAGCAGCTTGTGGTAGAGCCCACCAGGGAACAGGCTATTCTGGATCTGGTGATAGTAGGAACTGCAGATGCTGGAGAATCCGAGACAACAAGGTGCAGGGCTGGATGAACACAGCAGGCCAAGCAGCATCATAGGA
>NC_063348.1:59053396-59085126 GCF_021869965.1 Rhincodon typus
TCCTATGATGCTGCTTGGCCTGCTGTGTTCATCCAGCCCTGCACCTTATTCTGGATCTGGTGATGTGTCATGAAGCAGACATGATTAGCGAAGGAACCCCTAGGGGGCAGTGACCATAATACGATTGAATCCACCCTGCAGTTTGAGAGGGAGAAGCTGGAATCAGATACAATGTGGTGAAGATTAGTGGGAAGCCAGAGGAAAGCCTTTAAAAACTTGCAGAGGACAACTAAAATGCAATAAGGTGGTAAGGGGTGTGTGTGGGGGGAGGATGAAATATGTGGATAAGCCAGTTAATAATATAAAACGAGATTGCAAAAGTTTTTTACTCATATAAAAGGTGAGAAAGAGGCAAGTGCGGACTTTGGACTGATGGAAAATGAGGCTGGAGAAGTAGTAATGGGGAACAAAGAAATGGCAGAGGAACTTAAAATGTACTTTGCATCAATCTTCACAGTGGAAGACACCAGCATCACATCAGAACTTCAAGAAATGCAGGATCAGAAGTGAGTGTAGTGGCTGTTACTAAGGAGAAGGTGCTCGGGATGCTGAAAGGTCTGACGGCAGATAAATCACCCAGAGCAAATGGACTACCCCAGAGTTCTGAAAGACATAATTGAGGAGATTGTAGAGGCATTGGTGGCGATCCTTCAGGAATCACTGGAGTCAGGGAGGGTCCCAGATGATTGAAAAATGGTAAATGTAACACCCCTGTTTAAGAAGTGAGGGAGGCTAGTTTTGAAAGGCATCAAGTGTTGGTGCAATTTTTGTGGGCCGAAGAGTATTTTCTTGTGCCGTACTGTTTCTTGTTCTTTGAGGCAGAAGACAGGAAATTTAAGCTGGTCATTGGTAAATTTTTAGTGTCCATTATTAAGAATGAAATTGTAGAGTACTTGGATGTGCCTAGTAAAATTGGGCTGAATTAGCATAGCTTCATCAAGAGAGATCATGCTTGACAAACTTATTAGAATATTTTGAGGAGATTAGGAGCAAGTTAAACAAAGGAGAGCCAGTGGATGTGATCTATTTGGATTTCCAGAAGGCGTTTGACAGGGTGCTGCACAGGAGGCTGCTAAATAAGATAAGAACCCACGGTGTTAAGGGTAAGGTACCGGCATTGATATAGGATTGGCTGACTGGCAGAAAACTGAGAGTGTGGATAAAGGAGACTTTTTCGGGATGGCAGCTGATGACTAGTAGAGTTCCACAGGGATCAGGTTTTGGAGTACAACTATTCATGATGTGCATTAATGATCTGGACAAAAGAACTGAGGCATTGCTGCAGATGACACAAAGATAGGTAGAGGGACAGGTGGTTTTGAGGAAAGAGAGAGGCTCAAGAAGGACTTGTACAGGCTAGGAGAGTGGGCAAAGAAGTGGTGGGTAGAATACAATGTAGCAAAGTGTGAGGTTATGCACTTTAGTTGGAAGAATAGATGCATGGACTATTTCTAAATGGGCAAAAGCATAGAAATATGAAGCAGTCCTTTATCAGTCATTAGGAGTCCTAATTTGGGATTCTTTTAAGGTTAACATGCAGGTTCAGTTAACAGGCAAGTAAAGTTAGCAATGTTGGCATTTATTTCAAGAGGGCCAGAATACAAGAGCAGAGATATATTGCTGATGCTGTATAAGGCTCTGGTCAGACCACTTTTGGAATATTGCGAATGTGCATCGGGCCAGTATATGCTAGTCTTGGAGAGTGTCCAGAGGAGGTTTACAAGAATGATTTGGGAATGAAGGACTTGTCATATGAGCAGCAGTTGACAACTCTGGGTCTGTACTTAATGGTGTTTAGAAGGATGAGGAGGGAACTGGTTGAAACTTACAGAATACTAAGAGGCCTGGATAGAATGGATGTGGAGTTGTATCCACTGGGAGGAGAGAATAGGACCAGAGGGCACAGTCTTATAGTGAAGGGACAATCCTTTAGAACTGAGTTGAGGAAGAATTTCTTCAGCCAGAGGGTAGTGAATCTGTGAGACTCATTGCTGCAGAGGGCTGTGGAGGCCAAGTCAACAAGTGTATTTAAGACAGAGATAGATAGGTTCTTGATTAGTAAGGGGATCAAGGGTTACTGGGAGAAGGCAGGAGAATGAGTTTGGGAAACACATCAGCCATGATTGAATGGTGGAGCAGACTCAATGGGTTGAATGGCCTAATTCTGCTCCTATATCTTATGGTCTTATAGCTTCATAAAATAAATTATTTAATATGCATCAACAGTAAATTACGAATGTAATTTGTTCTCACTAGGCAGCCGTTCATATGTGGGATAATAGGTAGTTGGAATTCAATGATAAGGCTATAATTGAATTGAGGGTTATGGATACATTATTTCCTGTTAGATTAATTTGTAAACATCTGCGAAGTTGTTTGGTTGAATTACAGCTAATTGTTGTCGTGAGCTAAACTCAGTAGCTTAAACTAAAACATTGTTTGAAAACATTTCTCACCGTTCCTTTCGAAAGAGTACCTCGAAGTGTTGAAGTATTCAAGTTAGCTTTCATAAAGTTTGTGGGTGCTGGCTTGGGTATTCCTAGGTGTCAGGGGAGTAGTTCGTTATGGGGCATGGTTTGCAGAGATAACTTGGAGGAAGATTTCAGTTCAATAGTTAACCAGGAGGTACAGCAGGTTTTAATCTCTTTATCTTTTCCCAGCTAAATACTTGAGATTTGATTTATTGTAGTCATGTGTACCTAAGTACAGTGAAAAGCTTTGTTTACCAGCAGTACAAGCAGATCATAGCAAGCAAAGACATACAGATCATGTTCAGGTAAGTCATTCAAGACCATTTGGAGCTTCTAACTCAAAACTCAGAATCTGTGACTTTCCCATAGAGTTCCAGGCACATTGAAAGTTTAAACTTCCTAGACCATTCCCACAAAGTCATCTGCAAGGGAACTCTGCATGGTCCCTGTAACTCCAGTCTACCATAAGCTGCTCTAAAATACCATCACATAGACATTCCACAAATTCCTTTTCTTGATATCTGCTACCAATCAGATTTTTCCACTCCACCTGCATGTTGAAGTCCCCCATGATTATTGTAATAGTGCCTTTCTTACATGCCTTTTCTATCTCCTGATGTATTTTCTTCCCGACATCCTGACTACTGCTAGGAGGCCTGTACACAACTCCCATCAGTGTTTTCAACCTATTCCCAATTCCTCCGCCTCTGCCGCATCTGCTCCCAAGATGAGTCGCTCCACTCCCGGACATCTCGTTTTTCAAGGACCGCAATTTTCCCTCCACAGTGGTCGAAAATGCCCTCGACCGCATCTCTTGCATTTCCTGCAACTCAGCTCTCACACCCCCTCCCCGCAATAAAAACAAAGACAGAATTCCCCTTGTCCCCACGTATCACCCCATTAACTTCCAGATTCAAAGCATCATTCTCTGCCACTTCTACCACCTGCAATCTGACCCCACTACCGAGGATATATTTCCCTCCGCACTCTTACCTGCCTTCTGGAGGGACCACTCTGTCTGCAACTCCCTCATCCGCTCCACACTCCCCACTAGTCCCACCACTCCCGGCACCTTTCCCTGCAACCGCAGGAGGTGTTACACCTGCCCCTACACCTCCCCCCTCACCTCCATCCCAGGCCCCAAGAAAACCTTCCACATTAAACAGATGTTCACCTGCACATCCGCTAATGTGGTCTATTGTGTCCACTGTTCCTGATGTGACCTCCTCTACATCGGGGAGACCAAGCGGAGGCTTGGAGACCGCTTTGTGGAGCACCTACACTCGGTTCATGACAAACGACGACACCACCCAGTCACAAACCACTTCAACACCCCCTCCCACTCCCTGGACAACATGCCCATCCTGGGCCTCCTCCAGTGTCACAATGATGCCACCTGAAAACTGGAGAAACTGCACCTCATAATCCGCCTTGGGACCCCTACAACCCAATGGTTTCAATGTGGACTTTACAAGCTTCAAAGTCTCCCCACCCTCTACCTCATCCCAAGACCAGCGCCCCCCAACCCCATCCCCGCCTCCTTGACCTGCCCGTTTTCTCTCCCACCTATCCACTCCTCTCACTTCACTGACCAACCCCCACCCCCACTTCCTACCTACACTCACCTACAAGCTGCATCCCCGCCTCCTTGACCTGTCCGACTTCCCTCCCACCTACCTGCCCCTCCGTCCTCACTGACCAACCCCCATCCCAACTCCCTACCTACACTCACCTTTGTTAGCTTCATCTCCACCTCCTTGACCTGTCCATCTTTTCTCCACCTATCTGCTCCACTATCCACCTTCTATCGCCGCCTCCCCTTCTCTCTATTTATTTCAGAGCCCCCTTCCCCTCCCCCATTTCTGAAGAAGGGTCCAGACCCAAAACGTCATCTTTCCTGCTCTTCTGATGCTGCCTGGCCTGCTGTGTTCATCCAGCTCTACACCTTATTATCTCGTCAGGGTCTTCTTTCCTTAGGGGTTCCTTAATTATACCTACACAGATTCTATACCTTCTGACTCTATATCAACTATTGATATCAATTTAATTTCATTTCTGACTAACAAGGCAACACAACCCCTCTGCCCATTTGCCTGTGCCTCAGACAGTATGTGTTTCCTTGGATATTTAGTTCCCAGCCCAGATGCCCTTGCAGCCATGTCTCTGTGATGCCCACAACATTGTGCCTGCTAATTTCAATCTGTGCTCAAGCTCGTTTACTGTGTTTTGTATACTGCATGTATTTAAGTACAACACCCTCAGTCCTGTATTGCCTGCACCACTTCTCATAAATGTTCCGCTTATCTGCTGTGCCTGAAGTTAGATTCCTGACCCTTTCCATACTCTGTCCTATTACTTGTTCTGGAAGCTTAAATGAGATGCCAGTTCATTTACTTTGTTTCATATTCTGCATGCATTTAAGTACAACAGCCTCAACCCTGTGTTAGCTCAACCCTTCTTATAGTTGTCCCCTCGTCAGCAGCTCATCACCACCTTCTGAATGAACAATTAGGGATGGACAGTAAATGCTGGCCCAGCCAGCAATGCCAACGTCCCAGAAATGAATTTTAAAAAAAGGCATCTAATTTTTGCAGAGCACAGTCCCAAGGACAGAAATGTAATAATGACCATATATTTGCCCTTTTTTAGTGAGGTTGACTGAAGGATCAATATAGGTGGAAATACTAGAGTGAACTAAGCCATCTCATATTGTACCATGAAGAACGTTACATCTCACTATCAGGACAGACTGCACCTTAGTTTAACATCTCATTCAAAAGACAACACCTTTCACAGCATGACACTCCATCAATGTATGTAGAAGCGCCAGCCTGGACTTCATGTTCAACTTTCTGGAGAGGCAAGTGAACCCCTAGCCTTCAAGTGGATAAGCAATCCATGGAGTCACAGTGGCAGAAAGCAAACATCGCAGGTCAAAAACTGGAAACAATAATCTTTTTTTAGTTTGCACTGAGGAACATATGCATCACTATCAAGAGTGTAATCAGCTAAAGTCTCTTATGGTTAACATCTTTTCTTAAATATTTCAATGGGTCCCTGACCAATATCTTGTGTTCCAATATACTTGATGATTATAGTTGTAACCTGCACCCATATTTCAGCTTCTTAAACATTTATCAGGAGAGGCACGAAATTGTAACATTTTGTTTTTCACCCGTCAGGACTGAAGCGCAAGAAAACCAACTTTAGGAAGGAAATAATTGTTACAGTTTATGAAAGAAGAGGATGTTTTCTTCTGCTTAAATATCAGTGTGTTGACTAATCATTTATTGTGGTCAGCTGAATGCTAATGCCTTCAATGTGTGCTCTAAGCTCTACATTATAAATCTGCAAATCTAACACAGCAATAGTCATTAACCATTTGCCAATGATCCCATTGTCTTGTAGGAACATACAGAATCATAGAACCTCTACAGTGTATAAAGAGGTCATTTGGCCCATCGAGTCTGCACCTGCAAAGAGCATCCCAGATGCAGCCCCCCCACCCTATCCTATAAACTCACGTTTACACTAATTCACTTAGCCAGCACATCACAGACAACTTAGCAATGACAATCCACCTAACCTGCACATCTTTGGACTGTGGGAGAAACTGGAGCACCCGGAGAAAACCCATGCAGACACCAGGCAAATGTGCAAACCCCACAAAGACAGTCACCCAAGCCTGGAATCGAACCCAGGTACCTGGTGCTGTGAGGTAACAGTACTAACCGCCAAGCCACCGTGCTGTCTTTATCTAATTGGCTGGTCTCCCCACTCCGTAGTTTAGTCATTATTCCTCCTAAAGTCTGTTTCAATTGTTGTTTTCAGGGGAGAATGAGTATGAATCAGGAGAAACTGATACAAGGTCTGTTGTTCACAATTAGATTTTACCTCTGCATATTTGTTGTGGCTCTGAATCCTAAGACATGATATAGTAGACTACTAACAGTTTCAGTCCCACAGACTGGATAGGTTTAACTGTCCTTTATTAAAATAGTGAGATGATATTTTATTAGACAAGACTTCTGTTGTACATCCTTCTCTGGATGTGGGCTTGTTCAAATGCCTAGCTTGATAAATGTGCAGAACATGTGCAAGGACAGGATGGTCATTGATGAGATGACATAGTGGCTGGAAGACAATGGGCACTCATTGCCTTTCCTTAGCATTTTATGGATCATCTTAGCCCCTAGAGCCTCCAGAGCCTCCTCAGACAGTTGGGTAAAATTCAGCCCACTGACACCATAAGGAAATGTAAATGGAGGGATGACACCCACCATCCTGACTTGGAAATGTATCACCATTCCTTCAATGTTATTGGATCATAATCCTGGAATTCCTTCCCTAAGGGCATTGTGGGTCTGCCTACACTCATGGACTGCAGTGGTTCAAGAAGGCAGCTCACCATCACCTTCTCAAGGGCAACTAAAGATGGACGATAAATGCTGGTCCATCCAGTGATGCCTATATCCCATGAGTGAATAAAAAAAGTGTTGTACATCCACCATCCTCTTAGAGAAATTAATCCTCCTCATCTCTGTTTTAAATGATCAAGTCATTACTCTGAGATTGTGTTGACTCTCAGATTGAGCATACTGATCCTAGATACTCCCAACAGGGGAACAATCTCTCCACATTGACATGCAGTTCAACAGGGAATAAACTGAAGACATATATTCTGAAAATTACAACAATGGGGAGGAGCCAACATCTTGTGCAGTTTTGGGTTTCTGAATATTGAAACAATGGATACAATGCTGTGTACCATCAAAGGCGAGGAACTAAAGATATGAAGAGATATTTGAGAACAATGGATGATCTGATACAAGTCTTTTATTGTTTGTAATTATATTAAATTAGATAACACTCATTTTTTTCTTATGTTCAGCAAGACAATACAAGAGTAAAAAAAATTGAGGTATTTACAAAAAAGTTGGATAAAATATCTCAACCAAAGTAGATAAGGATGTGACATTCTCTGCTGGAAGTTATTGTCAAGGAGACTATGATCTTGTTTAAATAATTGCTTAAAAAAGAGAAATATTTAAAGGCTTGCAGAGAGATGGTGCTTCGTTGCTTACCTGGATAGACATTAATTACGATTAGAGGGGTCAAACGGCCTGTTCTCCAATTTCTGTGCGACCACAATTTTAAAAATTCTTTTTGATCATTGCCAAGTACAGACAAATTTCAACAAAAGGACAACATAGATAATATATCAATAATTGTGTGGATAATGTTTTCCAAAGTAATTCGTTACATAATTCTGCAGATAATGTTTTGCAGGTCGATTACCTACAAATGGGAATGGCAACAATAAATTGCTCTGTTGCTGATCGAAGAATTCTCTGATCTTTTTTAAAGCAAGAAGTGAAATATTACAATACACAAACAGCTTTTTATGTTAAACTTAGAAAGAAACATATAAATCCAGAGATTTGTTTGTCAAATCCTGTTCCAAATTAATTTTCAATGTTTCATTGAAAGAAAAGCTTGTATTAATATGTAAATGAAATGATTTATTTCCAAACTTAATGAAGTCTGTTTTAACCTCAGAGGAAATAAATACAAGTTTCCATTAATTCTCAATGCTGATATGTTTGATCTTGAGTAAATGGGAGTGGTGATAATGGTGGGGATTCCGTATTGGGGGAAACTTGAAAGTTGTACTTCAATATGGTAACATTGCCAACGGCCAAGAAATTCAAGGCAAAGGGGCTCCTGCCCTCTATGCATGTGCACTCTTTCAGGATTGAAGATATTCATAGAAGGGACTGCATGGTGCATTGGCCAAGAGGACTGGACATGTTTTCCGGTCACAATCAGTTCTAGCTACTCCAAGATACTATTTCATACATTGTAGATGCTTATTAGATATGGAGAGTGATGTACCCATGAAATGAGATTCGATGTTTTTCTTATGGTTGTTAGTGAGCAGAATGTATCTTTAAAAGCTTTGTAACAAATCCCCCAAGGCTAACTATTGAAAGGGTCTTTAATTTAACAGACTCATAATATATGTAATTTTCTCTATCGAGGACTTTGACAAACCATTTATTGACTGGAACTTAAATTCATAACACAAGAATTACTGTAATGCATTGTTTTATGCTGTCTACAATTGGTTAAAATATATCCAGTTAATTTAAAATGTTCTATATCTAGAAGGACTTTGGTCTTTAGCAAACTAAGCTTTACAGTCATTTAAAGTTATATTTTGAGAGAACTCATGTAATGAATCCTTCCCATTTAGTGTTATTTAGATACCAGGCATCAGACAAATCTGAAAATCTGACATCAATATTCCTGCTGCCTTAGGGGTGACAAGGTTTAGCTGGGTCAAAAGGCAGAGTGTGGGAGAAAACTATCAACTCCTCCAACTGGCATCTCTCTCCTACAGCAATAAATGCCTTTATGTTTGGCAAAGGATTGAAATTCATATAAATTAAACCTTAGCGCTGTAAAACTAAATAAAATGATTGTCATTTTATATTTTTGAGAATGAAGAAATCATAAAAGTATATGTACTGGATAATAATGCCATGGAATCCATAACCTCTGAAATGTCAGATGGGTAATATTAGCTTAGATTTTTAATTCATTCACAGAATGTGGGCAATGCTGACAAGGCCAGCAATTATTACCTTTCCTAATTGTTAAAAGTAAATCACATTGCTGTGGGTCTGGAGTCACATGTAGGCCAGAACAGGTAAGGATGGCAGATTCCATTCCCTATAGGACATTAGTGAACCAGATTGGTGTCTACCAACAATCAACAATGGACAATGGTTTCACGGTAGCAAGGTCAGCCAGCTGGATAGTTTAGAAAATGATTAGGGCTGTTAATCTGATCCAATCAGCTAGTCCTGACTGAGATAAAAAGGGCAGTAGCAGAGATACTGACAATTTGTAACTGACTCTGAATGAGGCAGTACTGAGGTCAACAACTGTTCATGTGTAAATAAAGAGAGACTTAGTGATAGGGTACCAACCTCTGTGGAGTTATTTCAATCATTAGACTCTTAACTCTGGATTTTTTTTATTATTGAATTCAAGTTCCACCATCTGCCACGACAGCATTTGAACCCAGTTCCCCAAAACATTGCCTGGGTCTCTCAATTAATAATCGATCGACAATGCCATTAGATCAGGGTGGACCCAGCTGAGGTTTTATGACAATCAGGTAGCTTTTAATTCTAGATTTTCTTACTGAATTCAAAATTTAACAACTGCCACAGCGGGATCCAGATCCCTCTCCTCAGAACTTTAGCCTGGGGCTCTAAGTGAGTAATCCACTGCTGCATAGGATCTCAAGGCATTGCTCAAGTTGAAAGTACACTTAAAGAGCTGCAGATGCTAGAAAACTGAAACCAAAACAGAAATTGCTAGAGAAACACAGTAGACCCCGCAGTGTGTGCAGTGCTCCAGTGATGCTCAGCACAAGCTGAAGGAACTGTACCTCATTCTCCATTTGGGACCCTGCAGCCTTCAGACTCAGTTCAATAAGTTTAGAGCCTGAATACCTCCCTCCATGCTCGTTATTTCCCCTCCCACACCCCAGATCCTGTCATGATACAGGCTGCTTTCAGCATAGCCAACCCATTCTCACCCACACATGGTCCAGCTTTTTTTTCTCCCTGACATACTCATCCATCGTTTTGTCTTCCTAACTGTCATTCTGTCTCGGGGTTCCATCTCCACCTATCTGCTCAATCATTCTACCTCACAACAATGCCCTGATTTTAGCATATTTACCAACATTTCCTGGCAGCATCAGTTCTGAAGAAGGGTCACTGGACTCGAATCATTAACTCTGCTTTCACTGAACAGATGCTGCCAAACCTAATGAGTTTCTCCAGCAATTTCTGTTATTTTTTGGTCAATAGACTGCCTGATAAGGAAAGAAAAGTATAATGTATCACTGTGCTGTTAAGGTGAAGCAGAGTCCAACCTGAAAAATCACTCCAAGACTTTAAAGTTGATTAGTGTTTCCTGAGAACCAAAGCATATCCCCTATTCCCAATCCTCTTGTTTTAGGAAGGAGGCAGAAAAGCTGGACTACAAACTTCTCAGATTGGCATGGGACACATCTTGTTTACTCTAACGTATTTACCTTCCTTTCAGTGAAAGAGGGCCTCAATACTGAAGAGCTATTACCTGGAATTAATAGCCCGACAATGCTACTTTCCCATATTCTCTTGGATGTTCTGCCCATTCAGCAGTTTGATCCTCATCTTCAGAGGATTGTTTTTGATCTCCACTTCCCTCTACATCCAGGACATGCCCCTTTTTCGTCTCCTGTTGTGAAGGGCACAGCTTGCCCCAGAGTTGCAGGACACTCTTTCTGGGCTGAACTGCAAGATCCCACCAGAGTGATTCAGGTATTAAAACCTCATCTTAACAGGATCCGTCGTCTGTTCCATGAAGGCCCCGTTGGAAGTCTAAGCAGCATTGTATCTTCATCCTGCGCCATGAACCATATTTGGGGCCTTACCTCCCGGCAACCATCCCAGATTGGCCTAAGGATCTCAGAAGGAGACAGGAGCCTGAGAGTTCCCTAGGATATAAGAAGCATGGCAGCTTCCAGGGTATTTGGTGCAGGGCTCCAAAAACTGACATCAATGGTCACAGTTGAGCTAGACATTGATGGAGTGGGTCCATTCTGTTACTACCCTCTGCAGCTTGGCGATAAAGTTCTCTTAAAACCACGTGGGTGGAGTTTATTGTATCTTGCGCCTGGGTGTTATCCAGCGATGGTGGAGATTGCCACTGTTTAAGCTGCCTGACTCTCTTCATCACGGTGGTTGGGCTATAGCCAGGTATGATCTGGAGAAAATGGTATTGCTGACACCTTGGATACAATCGTGGCTCATGGATTGGCTGGACAGATCCCCAGCTGATCTTTAGAATGAATTAATGGCATAAAAGCTCAGGGTAGCTGTAACCTTGACAACCACTGGGATAGGATGGCCACCTAGTCTTTCTGAGCACAAATCTTGCTCCAGCGGATAAACAGTTTAGTGATGGTGGCTCAGAGACATGGTTAATCGGTGTCTTTCTGAGAGCTGTGGAAAATGTCAGCAGGATCTGTAAAATACAGGACCCAAAACGTTAACTCTGATTTCTCTCCACAGATGCTACCAGACCTGCTGAGATTTTCCAGTGATTTCTGTTTGTGTTTATGATTCACAGCATCTGCAGGTTTTTTTTTTTGCGGTTTTTAATGTGAATGTCATGATTCCTTGGGGCCACAGTTTGTAAGGCATATTCTTTGGCAATTCACGAAAAGCTGATGAAGTGCAATTTTCTTTCAGGTGGATGACGTGACTGAATCAGTGTATGCATTTTATTAAATCCTGAGTCAGCTGCATAGATTAGAGAGTAGAAATTGTTCCAGCTTGTAAAAGGAACAAGAAAGAGAGAGCAAAGATTTAAAGTGATGTGCAAAAGAAGCAAGGATGATGTGAGAAAAACTTTTTCTTACAGTGAAATGTTAAGAAATAGAAAGTACTGGCTGGAAATGTGGTGGAAGTGGAATCAATTGAATCATTCAAGTAGATATTGAATGATTATTTGGAAAGAGATACTATGCAGGGATACGGGGAAGAATGTGGGAGATTGGCACTAGGTAATAACGCTTGTTTGAAGAGCTAATACAGACATGATGGTCCGAATGGCCTGCTCTGCACTGTAACAATGCTGTGATTCTGTGGTGATGAATGCAACTGACCCAAGCAAAGCTTCATATTCAAACCATATTACTTTGTCTGTAAGGAAAAGAACAGTAGTGCATTCCACTCTTGTGATGACAGTCATTTTGTATCACTATTGTGCAGTTGAATTTGGTTTGATGTCGGCACGGTTTCTAATTCATGTCCTTATGAGGGAATTGCAGGCTCCTCCTGATATCCTGAATGATCGCCCCATTCTTCAATTCCCTTTTGAGTTAGTGCATGTTTTCCTGATGACCTCTGTTTCTGTTAAGTTCCTTCATGTAATCATTAAGGTCTCCACTTTACCCCAGAGTCTGTAGCTTTGGAATTACCACTCCCTTTTGAGCAAACACTTTCCTGTGTCGAGGCCAGAGTGATGATGAAACCCTTTCCCACCCCCAACCCCCTAGAGCTTCCCTTCTCTTTGTAAGCTCTTTGAGATCCCACCCTTCTATTTGGAATAGCCACCTTTCACTGTTCTTGTTCCCTCAGTGACCCTGTCCAATGAAGCCCAACCTCAGACTTAAATTGTCCTCTTTTCCAGGAATCCATGCCTCTCCCCCGCTTCTTTATTGACCATTACTGACTGAACCTCCAGGACTGGCAATAGTCTCCTTCCCAGAATGACTTGCTAGAATAGCCCTAACCGAGCACAACACCGCGGCTGGACTAATGTTTTCACAGCTCTCTGACTGACAGATCTGTAATCGCTGGGCCAGTGGCACCTGACCATGACCGAATCCGCAGTGTGCAAAGACTCAGATCCTTGGGCTCTGGTAAAACTAAATGCCTATTGACCATGCCCCATCTCCATTGTAACTGGACAAGCTCCTTGACGGGCTGTGGCAGAACACCTTGATTGAGTGTAGTCCTTTGACCCCACCAAGGAGTGGTCCAGTTTGACTTTGAGACATGGTCATTTGCCCAATGTGCGAGCAGTATGTTTGTTGTATGAGCAGCTTGTGTACGTCTTACCATATTATAAACACAAGTGGTCAGCTTATTTAAGGAAAGATGTAAATACCAGATTATTTGGTCAACCTATATTGCAGGGTTTGATAGGTTGAGTTGGACATTAGAAGAGTAACAAGTGACTTAGAGTCATAAAGTCATACAGCATGGAAACAGGCCCTTCAGTGCAACTCACCTGCACCAACCGAACATCCCAGTCTAACCTAGCCCATTTGCCAGCATTTGGCCCATTTCCATTTAAACCCTTCCTATTCATATACCCATCCAGATGCTTTTTAAATGTTGTCATTGTACCAGCCTCCACCACTTCTTCTGACAGTTTGGCTGAAACATATGAAATCCTGAATGGTCTTGAAAAAGTGGATGTGGAAAGGGTGTCTCCTCTTATGGGGGAATCTAAAATCAGTGGTTGCCCATTTAAAACAGATATTAGATGAATTATTTCACTATCATAGGGTCGTGAGGCTGTAGAACACCCCCTGGAAAGGTGTTGGAAATAAAATCCTTGTATATTTTTAAGGCCAAAAAAATTCATGTTTAACAAGGGATCAAACATTTAGTAGGACCAGTGAGATTGCAGATTTAAGACTGCAATCAGATCAGCCATTGAATGGCAATGTAGGGGCTGAATGACCAACTCCTGTTTCTGATCCATATGTATGTATGTAGATGTGACATTGATGGAGCATTGTGCCCTACAGCAACATATCCACTCCCTTGACTGTTCGGTCTTACCAAAAGTGTCAGGCTACCTACCTCTCCCTCTGCATGAAAAAGCAATGCAAGCCATAGAGGCTAGGAAACTCCAGGTGGGTGCAAACTGAGTGCACACTAAGAAAAGAACCTAAATGCTGTAAGCTGTATTCTGTTCAGATGTATCACATGTATGTCTATTCCTGTGGGACCTGGCAGAAGCATGCAAGTCCTAGATTTCCCCAAGATCGAAAATCCTGAAGGACTGTAGTGATGTGTGAGTTGGGCCAAGATAATGTAGTGAAGCTGCCGATGCCGATGTCAGCCTGCTGGAGAAAGGGACAAAGTGTATGGTGTCTGTGTATCATGTGGACACTTCATTGTGGAGACACAGTTGGATGATGCTGTGACGAGAACTTAGCGAGATGTAGCCACCAGGAACCTGTTCCAATTTACATGCCAGGAATTTGCTCCATCTTGTTTCTTGGAAAAGAAGAGGAGAATTGGAAATGACAAGGAATTGAGGTGAGTTGGGCTAATAATTAGATACAAATGCTTGGAATTAAGGTAGTCACCACTTAATAATGCTAATCTGAAATTCCTACTTAAAACATGATCCACAACTGTTTCATCTTCACTGTATTTTCCCAACAATCCAACTCAATTTAGTACATAATTTATATCTTTGGTATTAAGAAAGGCAAACCATGGTTTTAATTTCACTTTTAGAGTTGTTATTGTGAGCTCAGTGGTGAGCAGTCTGGGGTCTATTTGTATATGTGTGTATATACTTGGAATGGGACAGAGCAGAATTGCTGCAAGGTTGATGATGGAAAGGAGTTGCTGGGGGTGGCAGTGGGTGGGGGGGGGGGGGGGGTGGATTGCGGGTGTGGGTTAGTAAGGCTTTTAATTTGTTGTTCTATCTTTGTCAGCCAACAGGAGACCAGGAATTGTAAGGCTGCACGAGAGTATTGAGTTTGTGAAAACGTCAAAAGTGACATCACAAGAGAAATGCAGGTTCATTCATCTCTGATCTTCAATTTTCCATAAATAATGTAAAAGTAAGCTTAAGTTATGGCAGGGCAGCTCGGCCATGTGGAATGCTCATCTTGTGGCATTTGGGAAATTGTGACCATTTCACATGACCTCGACAGACACCTGTCTAAGAAGTGTCAACAGCTGCAGAAACCTGAGCTCTGGGGTTTCAGAATTTGAGTGCAGGCTGGAGTCACTGTGGGCCATCCACAATGCTGAGAGCTATGTGGTTGGATTTTCAGAGAGATGGTTGCACTGCTGGCTAGGAACATGCAGGCGGTTGGGAATGGGTGACTGCTAGACAATTCAAGAAAACCAGGCAGATAGTTTGGGAGTCCCATGAGGATTGTCTCAAGAATCAGTGTTTCATTCTGGATACTGGTGAAGGTGTTGTTTCCTCATAGGGGATCAGCAACAAGCAGGCCCTTGGCACGGCAGGTGAGTCAGCTATAATTGAGGGAAGGAAAAGTGGGGGAGCAATAATGGTAGGGGATTCATTAATCAGGTATTTCTGCAGTTATAGACATGATTTCAGGATGGAATATTGTATCGCTGGTGCCAGAGTCAAGGATATCACAGAGCAGCTTTCTTCTAGAGAAGGCTGATTGCTCAGTTTAGGAATCCTGGTCAGCATGGACAAGTTGGATCAAAGGGCCTGTTTCTGTGCTGTATGTCTCCATGACCCCAGGTCATGGTCCATGTTGGCACCAATGACAAAGTGTGATGTGGCCCTGCAGTCAGAATCGAGGGAGGTCAGTATCAAATTACCAAGCAAGACCTCAAAAGTAAGAATCTCAGTATTACTCCCAGTGCCAAGTGCAAGTGAAAACAGAAATAAGAGGATAAGACAGATAAAGGTGTAACGAGAAAAATGATGCAGGAGGGAGGGGATTCCTGGGACAGGCTCTGGGGAAGATGTTACTGTGTAAAGACTTCAGGACTCTGGACTCTCTCGCCCCCAGTTAAAGCCTAGTGGGCACTGCAATGTTACCCTTGAATGTAAATTAAGGGCCCCAATTGTCCCACTGCCAGGCCACCCAATGATACCTCTGCCACTGGTATAATTACAGTGGAGTAAAGGGTGGGCTGAATTGAACATGTCTCCCTGTCTGTTGAATGCACTGGTGGGGAGCATTAGGCCTACCTCTAAACATTTACTTGTGATCTAATCTGTCATAAGAGCAATTTTATCACTGCATTCCTGGTAAATGTGCTCAGGGATAACTTTTAATTGTAGTTGTCACTGTTTAACTTTCATCAAAAATGATTTCCATGTTTATAACGGTTAATCTGTTCTGCAGCACATCCTTCATATAAATGTGTAAAATGCAATACACGTTCCTGCAACATTTATATTGTTACTGGAGAGAATAAAATTGTAAATGCAGTTAAAGCACTTTTTGGCAAAGTTTTTCCTTTGTAATTGTATTACAAAAAAGTTGAATTGAAACTAAATGTTGACGTACCTTTAGAAAGAAATCTGTTTTTTATGAAAACAGCAAAGCTAGATTGACAAAAATCTCAGAGTGTTCTCATATCTTTGCTGTCCCAATATGTTAGAAGATATTCCTCACAAATGAAATTCCATTTACAGCTCCAAAGAAATCCAGTGTGGACGTTTTCCTTTTCCTTGTTGACAGTAGAGAGTTTTATGAATTGAGATGATGATTTTTCCTTATTCCTGCTTTTCTGTGTCAAACAACTTGCATGGCAAATGAGTTGATATGTGCCATTAGCCATAACATCTTCCTCTTCCAACACCATGACAATGTCTGTAAGGGCATATTTCATAGTTGTCACCAATGTGGAAAGTATACTTGTGAAGGAAAAATAAGCATATCCCTGTAATCTCTTTGTATCATTTTCAGAGTTTGCTATAGATGCCCTTCAGCATATGGCTAGCGTGTGACAAATTAAGCAATGAGAATATGAAACACCACAGGGCATTGATTTATGTTATGACCATTATATAAGGAGCATTAAACACTTTATGTATTGTGTTACAGTCTCTACTTATGTGATACGCCCTATAGCTTAAGGTTGCAATGTTCTTTTTTCATTCATGGGTGTGGGTGTTGCTGGCTAGACCTCCATTTGTTGCCCATTCCTAATTTCCCAGAAGGAAATTACATTGCTGTGGGATTGCAGTCATAAATAGGCCATGGCAGCAAAGTTCCTTTTCTAAAGGGCATGAATGAACCAAATGGATGTTTACAACAATCAATATTGGTTACAAGATCACTATTAGGCTAGCTTCTTAAAACTTCAATTCAAATTTCATCATTTACCAGAGTGGCATTCAAACCTATGTCTCCAGAACATTAGCCTGGGGTTTTGGATTACTAGTCCACTGACATTACCACTTGTTTTTGTATTAACCTATTTTTCTAATCAACCTGTTCGGAGATGTAATTACATACCGCATACGTGCTTTCCCTGGTCCTGGAGTAGGGATATTACCACTACACCATAAGAGACCTGTAATGCCCGCCCTGCCCATTAGACAATGGACAATCACAATTCATGTCCATGCTACAATATGTGAGAGTCAGAAATTGTGATACGCAGGAGCTGAATTTCTACCAATAGCACATTATTGAGACATCTTTCTATTTGACGGCAATCAGTTTTGCTTAAATCATTTGAACTATTGGACACCAACCTTCCACCCCATATCTGTTACAATGTTCATCTGCTTCATGTACAATGAATATCAACAAATTATCAGTTGGAAAAAGGTCATATTTGGCTTGTCTTGTGCACCACGTGCCATTTACAAGGTGAATATTCACAGCCAATGAAAAGAGAACAATTAATTTAAAATAAGGAATACTTTATGAGATATGTGAAATATCACATTTTGTAAGATGAAATTTTGTAAAACAAAATTGCTTGCCAAATAAAATTATCATTTATAAGTATCAGAAAAAAAGACTTCTTTTGAGACTAACTCCTGGTAAGGAGATGAATGGACATCTAAGCTGCCATACTTGTCCCATTAAATCAAAGATCTAAAACAACGAAAAGGTGATTTGAGAAAGGAAAAAGAACTTATATATTCCATGTCAAGAAAGGGTTTATATCGAGCATAGACAAAGAGAATGTGTTTCTCTCCCTAGTTTCTATTAGAGCGTTTTAACTTACGTTATGAAATCAAATACATTTTAAAGAGGTAAACTAACATAATTTTGAAAGCTTAACAAAGAACCAAGAATATATTCAAAACTTGAAAATAAAATACAATCAGCATTTGATAAAAGTCCTCCCTAATGTCTGGTATAACAGTCTTGATGAGTTTGACATTTTCTTAATGGATAACATCAAATTTCATTTTGTGCTTCTTCTTTAATATTTCATAATGTAAGGAATCAAGAACTTCCATTTGCGTAGCACCTTTCACGATCACAAAATGTGCTAAAGTACTTCTAAAGTAGTGACTGCAGCAATCTGGCAGTGACATTGTGCACACTAAGGTTCCACATAGAGCAATGAGATAAATAAATCAGCTTATCTGCTTTAATGATGTTGGTTGAAGAATAAATGTTGGCCAGAATCCATGGAGCTCTGGGGCTCTTCTTCAAAAAGAGATATAGATCTTTTAGCTCCTCAGCTTAAAGTCCTGTCTGAGCAATTGTAATGCTGCCAGTCCAAAACTCCTTCAGTACTCTATTGCAGTGTCAGCATAGTTTATTTGTTCAGGTATTCTGGGCAGGTACAAAATATTAGTTAACAGCTGCAGGGGTCCTTAGCATTGATTTTCTGTTTTATAATGCCTTTAGAGACGTCCTGAGCATGGTATTGCAGATCACAGGAGCATAGGAGTTATTTCAGGATAAAAGATCAAGAATGATCCAATTTGCCTTAATCATTCCTCAGGGAAGGTACACAGTTACAGCAGATACCCAACATGCGACAAGGGGAGATCCAGTCAGAGTCAGGGATAATAGAAGGTCACAGTGAGCAAGTCAGGGGTTTTCAAAAATGATGGAGGTCTCAGATTAGAGGAGGAATATGTACCATTCTGGGGTGGGGTTAGGGATGGCATGTCATGTGTCACTGTTTGTGAGATTATCCACCTCAACTATCCTCTCAGGCAGTGTATTCTTGGTTCTAGTGGCTCAGTGGTTAGCACTGCTGCCTCACAGCACCGGGACCCAAGTTTGATTTCACCCGCGGGCGACTGTGCGGAGTTTGCACATTCTCCCTTTGTCTTCATGGGTTTCCACCCAAAGATGTGCAGGCTAGGTGGATTGGTCATGCTAAATTGCCTGTAGTATTCAGGATGTGTAGATTAGGTGGGTTATAGGGGAATGGGTCTTGGTGGGGTGCTCTGTGGGTCAGTGTGACTTGTTGGGCAGAAGGGCTTGTTTCCACACTGTAGAGATTCTAAGAACAACTGGGTAAAAAGCTTATTCATTAAATCTGCTCTAAATATTTTGGCTTAAAATAATGTCTCCTTATTATTGACACTTCAACTGAGGGAAACAGCTGCTTTGTGTTCACCCTGTTCATGATCCTCATCATTTTATACACCTCTATCAGGCCCTCCTTCAATCTTCTCTGATCCAAAGAAAACAACCTGAACTTATCCAGCCTCTCTTCATAGCTAAACTGCTCCATCCCAGGCAACATCCTGGTGAACCTTGTCTTCAACTGCTTCAGTGCAACCATACCCTTCCAACAATGCAGTGACAAAAACAGCACACAGAATTTAATCTGTGGCTTAACCAATGTTCTACAAAGTTGCAACAAAACTTCCTTGCTCCTATATTCTATGCCCTGGCTAATGAAGGCAAGCATCTCATATGCCTTCCTCACCACCCTGTCTACCTGTGCTGACACCTTCAGGGATTGATGGACTGGTACACCAAAGTCCCTTTGTCCATCAGTCAATAGATGTGAAGCTGGAAAAGCACAACAGATCAGACAGCATCCGAGGAGCAGAAAAGTCAATGTTTCGGGCCGAAACCCTTCGTCAGGACTGGGGAGGCAAAGGGAGGCTCAGAAGTAAATAGAGGGAGGGATTGGGGCTGGGGGAAGGGTACGTGGGATGGTGATAGGTGGATGCAGGTGGGGGGGGTATTGTGAATAGTCAGTGGGAAGAGTGGAGCAGGTAGCTGAGTAGGAAATTGGGCAGGTTAGTTCAGGTCAGGGAGGTGAGGCCTGGACATGGGATAAGGCAGGGGGTGGAGGGATTTTGAAGCTGGTGAAGTCAATATTAAGGCCATTGGGCTGTAAGTTCCCAAAGTGAAATATCAGGTGTTGTTTCTTCAGTTTATGTTTGGCCTCACTCTGACAGTGGGGGAGGGCAAGGATGGACATGTCACCAGGGGAAGGGGAGGGGGAGGGGGAGGTAAAGTGGGTGGCAACCAGAAGGTCGGGTCGGTTGGTGCATGCAGAGCGCAGATGCTCCGGGAACCGGTCCCTGCAAGAGGTGCAATACCTGTCCCTACACCTCCCCTTCTCACCTCCGTCCAAGGCACGAAACGATCCTTCCAGATCCAGCAGAGACTCACCTGCACTTCATCCATCCTGATCTACTGTATTTGTTGCTTCTGATGTGGCCTCCTCAATGTTGGGGAGACCAAACGCAGACTCAGGGACTGGTTCACGGAGCATCTGCGCTCTGCACGCACCAACCAACCCAACCTTCCTGTTGCCACCCACTTTAATTCCCCCTCCCCCCCCCCCCCCCCTGGTGACATGTCCATCCTTGGCCTCCCCCACTGTCAGAGTGAGGTCAAACATAAACTGGAGAAACAACACCTGATATTTCACTTTGGGAGGTTACAGTCCAATGGCCTTAATATTGACTTCACCAGCTTCAAAATCCCTCCCCCCCAGCCTTATCCCATGTCCAGCCCTTACCTCCCTGACCTGACCTAACCTGTCCATCTTCCTAATCACCTATCTGCTGCATCCTTCCCATTGACCAATCACAATAACCTCCCATCTGCATCCACCTATCACCATCCCACCTACCCTTCCCCTTGTACCCCTACCCCCTCTATTTAATCCTGGCCCCCTCCCCAATCCTGACGAAGGGTTTTGGCCTGAAATGTTGACTTTCCTGTTCCTTGGATGCTATCTGACCTGCTGTGCTTTTCCAGCTTCATATCTATCGACTCTGGCTTCCCACATCAGTAGTCCTTACTGTTTCCAAGTCCCTTTGTTCCTCAGCACTCCCTAAGGAGCTACCACTCATTATGTAAATCCTTCCCTTATTAGACCTCCCAAGATGCATGACCTCACACTTATCAGGCTTAAATTCTATCTGCCATTGCTCTGCCCAGTTTACCAGCTGATCAATATCAGACCTCCTCAATATCAACAACACCCACCAATTTCTGTGTCATCTGCAAACTTACAAAATATACCTTCTACATTCACAGCAAAGTTGTTAATCTATAACAACAGTAAAAGTCCCAACACCAATTCCTGTGGTACACCACCAGTCACAAGCTTTCAATTACAAAAGCAACCCTCCACTATCACTATTTGCCTCCTGTTTGCAAGCCAGTTTTGGATCCAGCTTGCAAACTTGCTTTGGATCCCGTGGGGTCTTATCTTTAGGGTCAGTTTTCCATGTGAGATCTTGCCAAGGGCCTTACTGAAGTTCATGTAAATCACATCAACTGCACCACGTTCATCAATATATTGCTCCAGGATTATTAATTGAATGTAAATTTTCTAGCTAATGTAGGAATTGAACTTACGTTATGAGAACAATAGCCTGGACCTCTCAATATCTAATAAAAACCAAAAGAAATGCGGATGATGTAAATCAGAAACAAGAACAGAAATTGCTGTAAGAGCTCCACAGGTCTGGCAGCATCTGTGAAGAGAAATCTGAGTTAACGTTTCAGGTCCAGTGACCCTTCTTCAGAACTGGTTCTCCTGGATCTTACCCTTCTGTCACTATCTCTCTGGTTATGTCACAAGGTAGCTGGTCTGCTGATACCTAGCATTGAAAATAAATATCCACATTCATCAGCCTCCTTTGATCCTTTAGTTATACCAGACTTACTATTTGACACTGATATGACCATTACATACAAGTTGTATTAGAAAATGGAATACATTGTTAGCAAATAATATTAATATTAATATATTAATAATTCATTATTATTATTAATATAATTAATAATAATAGCTAACAGCTATTCACTCTCCTAGCCAGATTGTTATTGACCCCTTTTTCTGTCCAACTGCTCTTCCCTCCCCTTGGGCTCTATCACTACCTATCGTTTACTCCCTACACCCATCCGCCCCCTCCCCACCCCCTCCACCCCCTCACCCTATCTTCTGTATTAAATCCGACATTTTCCTATTTACCATCGGTTCTGAGAAAGGGCCACTGGACCAGAAACATTAACTCTGATTTCTCTTCACAGATGCTGCCAGACCTGCTCGGCTTTTCCAGCAACTTCTGTTTGTGTTTCTGATTTACAGTATCTGCAGTTCTTTTGGTTTTTCATGGATACATTTCTCTGCCCCAATACAAAAGTACTGGCAGAAAGTTTCAGATTTGTGGGGAACAGGGGGTGGTGTAGGGAGGTACCAAAAGGTTGGCAGAGGGCAAATCGGGCAGGGTAAGAATGGGCAGCTAATTGAGTCATACCCCTCTGCATTCCCAGCAACGTTCACTTGCTTGTCCCTTAGAAGGGGGGGACCAGCAGGGAGCATAGATCTGCCAAAGCAAGTGACATTAGATTTGGGCCAGACAGAAAAAAACAGCTAAAAATAAACAAAGAACTATGGATGCTGGAAATTCTAAACAAAAACAGAAAGTGCTGGAGGAACTCACCTGTGAGGAGAAAGAATGGTCAATGGATTTAAAAACGTTAACTCTGTTTTCTTCGCACAGATATGCCAGATCTACTGAGTTTCTCCAGCATTTGATGTGTTAGTTGTAACAAATTAGGGACCCTTTCCTGGATGATATCACACTTTCTGTAAATGAGATTCACATAAACTACAGGAATAGAAAGCAACAAAAGTCCAGAACAGAAGATTGAAGCTCAGAGCCAGAAATAATGAAATCCTATCTCAAGAAGCTCCGTATTGTACGTTGCAAAAATCAATACCCTTAGACACAGCATTCTCACACAGGTTAACTAGAGGTGATTTCCTTTGTCCGTCATTTAAAAAGACCAAAATTACAATTCCATGGTGCCACGCTTCAATCAGTGCTATACAGATGGGAACATGGTCCAAGTAATAAAAAAGATTAGTAGATAATTGAAGTAGTCAGATGTAAGGGTTTCCATATATTTTAGCACATGAATATTGCTTGCAGAATAAACCACTTCACTGAGCACCTATAGCAAATTCTGTTGGGGATAAAAAAAAAGCAGTGAACTTTGGGAATACTAGACACAAACCTCCTTGTGCTAAACATTCCCAGATGGGCAGCCAGACACTGGTTCCAGTATATCATTGTGACCATCTACTGGACTTCCTTAGCCTATTAGGTCACATGGCTCACGTGACTTTCAATCCAACAAAACAGCTTTTACCCTAAGTGAAATCCAGACTGTGTTTGTATCTGACTCTAACATTCTCTCCCACAGACTCTTTACAACTTAGTATCAAGCAATTCGAACCAACTACCATTTGTAGCTTCAAAGGAGACCACAAAGTATATATATTGATATATATAGATATATATTTATATATAGACGTATTTTGATGGATTCCACTTACTACTTCTTCAGTCTGTATAGAGCCAGAGTCAAAAATACGAGAGGGGTCCCACACAAAAACGCTCTTTCCTTCCCCTGTGGTTATCTTGAAATTAACAATCAAGAAATCAAATAATTTTAAGGTGAAAGACAATAGGTTTTAAATGGATTTGAGGAGCTTTACTTTCAACGAGATGGTATTGGGAATCTGGGATGCACTGCCTGGGAGGGAAGTTGAGACGGGAAACCTCACAACCTTTAATCGATGAGTACTTGCCATGTCATAACTTTATACATTAATGATCCAGATGAAGGAATTGAGGGCATCCTGGCTAAGTTTGCAGATGATACAAAATAAGTGGAGGGACAGGTAGTATTGAAGAGGTGGGAAGGCTGCTAAAGGATTTAGACAGGTTAGGGAAGTGGGCAAAGAAGTGGCAGATGGAATACAACATGGGAAAGCATGAGGTCATGTACTTTGATAGGAAGAATAGAGGCATACACAATTTTCTAAGTGGGGAGAAAATTCAGAAATCTGAAGTGCAAAGGGACTTTGGAGTCCCGGTCCAGGATTCTCTTAAGGTAAACTTACAGGTTGAGTTGGTAGTTAGGAGGGCAAATACAATGTTGGCATTAATTTCGAGAAGACTAGAATAAAAGCAGGGATGTACATATGATGCTTTATGAAGCTCTGATCAGACAACATTTAGAGTATAGTGAGCAATTTTGGGCCCCATACCTCAGGAAGGATGTATAGACCTTGGAGTGATTCCAGAGGAGGTTCATGAGAATGGTCCCAGGAATGAAAGGATTAACATATGAGGAACATTTGACGACTCTGGGTCTAAACACGATGGAGTTTTGAAGGCTGAGGGGGATCTAATTGAAATTTACAGAGTACTGAAAGGCCTGGATAGGGTGGACGTTGTGAAAATGTTTCCATGAGCAGGAGAGACTAGGGCCCAAGGTGACAGCCTTAGAGTAAAGGGAAGACCCTTTAGAACAGAGATGAGGAGAAACTTCTTCAGCCAGAGAGTGGTGAATCTATGGAATTCATTGTCACAGAAGGCTGTGGAGGCCAGGACATTGAGTATATTTAAGACCAAGATAGATAAATAGGTTTTTGATTGTAAAGGGGATCAAGGGGTATGGCGAGAAAGCGGGAGTATGGGGTTGACAAACTTATCAACCACGATTGAATGGTGAAGAAACTTGATGGGCCAAATGGCCTAATTTCTGCCGCTATGTATTATGGTCTTATAACATTCAAGGTTATAGACCAAGTGCTAGAAAGTGGGACTAATGTAGATATGAGTAGTGTATTGATGGTACAGTCTCAGTGGGCCAAAGGGCCTCTTCTGTACCATATAAGTCTATGATTCTATGAGTGGATTATTCTCCATAATATCAAGAGCATGCCCTGACTATCTCCTGTTCCCCAAAACATTTCAAAATATGCATGCGCACTGGTGTAATCGGAAGCATTTTCCAGTATACTATGCCTCTATTTCATCACATCCAACAATAAATAAACATTGGTATAACAAGACAAGATTAGTTTTTCTCGTTCATAATTCTTACAGAGGGTTGGATGTGGATATTTCCCTCTCTTGCTTTCCTGTCGTGTACCTGTTACTCTCACCCTTTCTCTATATTTCAGACCCATTAAAATCCTTAGTAAAAAGAAATGTAAAAAAAAGCAAAGTCCCTCCAGATATTTTAGCCTGTCCTGTGCTCCCACCATCCAATGTAGGTGTTCCCCCATTTCTTGTTGCTATCTCTCGTTCCATAATCTTTCTCTGATTAAGGAATGGTCCATTCATGCATGTCATAGACAGGAACCCTTAAGGCTTCTCTAATGGACTTCCAACTTGCTCCAACATTGCACAAAAGTCACAGGGTCCTAAAGTTCCACTGAAAATGACAGAAATGGATAAACATTATTAAATACTTGTCAGTCAGGGATTGGGAGTTAAAGACTAACGGGGGTAGGTTGAAATGTAGAGCTGATATTGCAGTCAGATTTACCATTATTTTGTTGAAGGAGCAAGGTTGAGGGATGAAATGGCCTATGCCTGCTCTTAATTCATCTGTTTTTATGTACACATGTAAGTCATCACTGTATCAAGTTACTTTCTGCACTACTCCCCTACTGTTGGGCTTATAAACATTGATATGTCAGTTTCATGCTAACTGGTTTGTGAATCCTAAGAAACATGACTCCTGCTTGCCAAAGTCCAAGAGTTTAATTGTGTTTCTGAAGAAATCCAGTCTTTGATCTCTCAGAGAATCTAGAGATATGGGGAAAATCTGCAGCCCAAGATTAGCGCTGATCATTTTGAATGGCAGAGCAGACGTGATTGGACTGTACCTCTGCCCCTCACCTGTGTTTATTGCTTTAAGAGCTGAGTTGTTTCAAGAGCTGGATATACAGATAAGTCAAGGACCAGGAAGAAATCACACAACCAACTGTGGTGTGCATTCTGGCAGAGGCAAGTTTGAGTCTGGATGTATATCAATTTATCTGGAACTGTAACTTATAATCTGAGGTTTTAAATGAGTCGGTATGAGATTTTCGAGTAAACTGAATCCACACTGTGTTAGTGACCAAAACACGACACTTACCCAACAGAAGGAGGGCAACTTAAAACTGACAAAGTAAATAAAATAGCTGAGTGTCTCTCTCTCTCTCTCCCTTGCTCGCCTTCCTCTGCTCAAATTGGAATGTTTGAAAAGTAGTAAATTCTTTAATGACAGGCTTTATTTTTATCCTTCAGAGGAAAAATTCATTAGGATATTTTTAAAAGTTTTGATTTGGAGTCCAGTCTAGCATTCTGCATTCACCAGAAAAGTTCCAAAACGTTGTACTAATTATAAATCTACTCCAAGTAAATAATCCTATGGCACTATTTTGGAAAAGAGCTCTCCTTGATGTCCTGGGCCACCAGTTAACTATCAACCAATATCACGAAAGCAAATTGTTTGGCTATTATCACATTGTTATTTGTGAAATCTCAATGTGCACAAAACATTTCTCAACCTTGCAACAATTGATTGTTGTTCAAAACCAATTCATAGGCACTTTGGGATATTTTGAGATGGCTAAGTAAGTGAAACTCTGTTCTTTCATGATACGGATGCTTATCACATCCAATTATTGTACCATAAAAGCAAAAGCACAGAAAAATTAACAGAGGAGTAATAACCAAGTCGCATTATGTACCCCATATCCATGCTCCATTAAATCTTCTAAATAGACACTCTGAGGTGAAAGTTAAATTTTAACTAATCAATTCATCACAGTGCATCTTTATTTCATGAATAATTAATTTATTTACAAACTTTTTTTCTGCTCTAGCTTAAATCAGAAGTCAGGTAATTGGTAAAAGTATCTTCACCAGTTATTGTCCATCCCTAGTTGCCCTTGAGAAGGTGGTGGTGAGCTGTTTTCTTGAACCACTACAGTCCTTGTGTTATAGGTAGACCCACAATGCCCTTAGGGAGGGAATGCCAGGATTTTGACCTAGCAACACCAAAGGAATGGCAATATATTTCCAAGTCAGGATGGTGAGTAGCTTGGACGGGAAATTCAGGAGATGGTGTTCCCATGTATCTGCTGCCCTTGACCTTCTAGATGTAAGTGGTCATGGGTTTGGAAAGTGCTGTCCAAGGAGTTTTGATGAATGTCTGCAGTGTGTCTTGCAGGTGTTACACTGCTGCTACTGCATCAGTGCTGGAGTGCATGCCAGTTTGTGAATGTGATACCATTCAAACAGGCTGCTTTTTCCTGGATGGTGTCAAGCTTCTGTGTACAGACGGCTATCAAGGCTATATTTATTCAAGGCTGAAATAGATCTTTAATCAACAAGAAAATCAATGATTCAAGGAGATGGTTGTAAGTTTGGAGAGTGCTGTTGAAGGAAAATTGGTGAATTTCTGCAGTGCATCTTGTAAATGGTACACATTGCTGCTGTGAGCATCAAAGGTGGAAGGAGTGGATGCTGGTGGATGTGACATCTATCAGATAGGCTACTCTGACCTGGATGATGTCAAGCTTCTTAAATGTTGTTGGAGCTGCATTCATCCACGTAAGTGGGGGGAATTCTATCACACTCCTGTCTTGTGCCTTGTAGATGTTACACAGTCTTTGGAGAGACAGGAGGGGAGTTACTTGTCAGAGTATTCCAAGCCTCTGATCAGCTCTTGCAGCCACATACTAATATATGGTTAGTCCAGTACAGTTTCTGGTCAATAGTGATCTTCACAATGCTGTTAGTGGGGATTCAGTGATGGTGATACGAATAAATGTCAAGAGGAGATGTTTTGTTGGAGGTGGCGATTGCTAATACTTGTGTGGTACAAATGTTACTCGCACCTTCTCAGTAGCCACTGAAACATATGAGGCTCTTTTATGTCTTGTCATGTTAAACAAAATGCAATCCCCCCTTTAACCCCAACCTTCCTCAGTCTTGTGTAGTTTAATCATAGGATGTAGCCTTCCTGTGTCTTCATCAGCAGATTTAACGACTTCTCTGTGTCAATGGGAGTTAAGATTTGCTCCAAAACCTCCATCATTTTAATGATCACAGCTCAAATAAAGAAGACAGTTCTCTGATTATTTATTGGCAGTCCTCTTCTCTCCTCAAGTTCTCCCATGTCAGAGACTTACATCCCATTTACAGGGTGGATAATGAATTAAATTTCCAGACCTCTCCAAGTTCATTTCAAGAGTGGGATAAGCTGACAGCCAATCTTTCTTCCCAGAAGGAAAGTGTCTCTTCCTCACTCACTTTCTCCTGAGCTTTTCAGGCTGAGATTCAACCTGTCTTTGTCCTGTTACACTAGGAGTCAGTGTTCAAATACACCAGTGTGGAGTGCACAGGCAGAGGTCGGTTAACTGGAAAGATAGTTCACAATACAGAATAATGCCCACAGTGTGGGTTCAGTGCCCTCCACTGGCTGAGGTTACCATGAAGGACTCTCCTTCTCAACTTTTCTCCTCACTTGAAGTATGGCGACCCTCATGTTAAAGCACCACCAGTTGCCTTTAATGAGAGAGCAGCCCTATAGTCTAAAGTTTTTAAGAAGAACTGCTCAGACCCCTTGGTATCAGAGTAGCCCACAAACCAACAACCACCCTGCCACAGCTACTGACGAACATAAAGGACCCCATACCTACAACCAATAAAACTAATGTAATATACAAAATACCATGCAAGAACTGTGCGAAACATTACATAGGCCAAACTGGAAGAAAACTGACAATAAATTACATGAACACCAATTAGCCACCAAGAGACACGACCAATTCTCACTGGTCTCAATACACACAGACAAAGAAGGACACGAATTTGACTGGGAAAACACATCCATAATAGTACAAGCCAAACGGAGACATGCCAGAGAATTCCTGGAGGCCTGGCATTCCAACCAGAACTCCATCAACAAACACATTGAGCTGGACTTGATATACAAACCACTGAAGAACAAAACCAGAAGTAATGACAACCACCCCAGCAAACCGAGGTATATAAATAGCAAACGAGATGGAACACCAAAGCTTCACCGGAGGCGCACCGACGATGTTACCGAGCAAGGTGACGAAACGTCTGCAATCAAACACACCAGCTCGGCGAGCAGGTCTGCTACGTCAGTCCTATAGTCAGTAGGTCTGTGGTGAACTTACCTTTTAGTGGTAAGCCTAGTGGAATTATCGCTGGACTGTTAATCCAGAGACCCAGATAACGTCTGGGGACCTGGGTTCAAATCCTACCATGGCCGATGTTGGAATTTGAATTCAATAAAATATCTGGAATTAAGAATCTAATGATAACCATGAATCCATTGTCAATTGTCAAAAAAAAGCCCCATCTGGTTCACTAATGCCCTTTAGGGAAAGAAATTGTAGTCCTTATCTGGTCTGGTCTACATGTGACTCCAGACCCACAGCAATGTAGTTGACTCCGAACTGCCCTCTGGGCAATTAGGGATAGGCAATAACTGCTGCCTAGCCAGCGATGCCCTCATCCAGTTAATGAATAAAGGTGAAAAAAACATCAGTGCACCAATGTATTTAACCCATTATGACTAAACATAGATTTGTTTGCCTTTGTGAAATAGCTGTTGGTGGAGAGGGGCAGGGCAGAATTTTCCTGCGCTGAGTAAATACAAAAATTAACTTGATTTAAAATAATGTATTTTTCTCCCTGCCTTGAGTGAAAATTTTTCTCTCTATTTTACTTTCTCTCAAGAATCACGTGGCTGACTTAATTGCCAACTAATCTGCTTGACAGTAAAACCTCACTGATGTTGTGATCTGTGGTTGTAGCCCTGGAAGGGAGTGCAACATAAGTGACTACATGCTTGATCAGTAGCAGCAAAACATTTGGCTTTTACAACAAAGAGTATGCCTCCAATAGTTATAGTGCTCTTGGATCTGGCTTTTAAACATAAGAATGCAATTTTGTTTATTACAGAGCTCCTTGGCCAATACCTCAGCAATTCTACCATAAAGAGTCAATTCAACTATTGTCCCTAATCACATTGGTAGTCTAAGGTGGTGATGACACAATTATAGCAGTTTCCAATAAAATAAAAGTGATAACATGTCACAAAATGTATGTCAACACTACTTTCTGCATTACAAATGAAAAGAAATGGTGGGTCAGTGGTTAACACTGCTGCCTCACAGCTCCAGGGACCGAGGTTTGATTCCAGCCCCGAACAGCTGACTGTGTGGAGTTTGTATGTTCTCCTTGAGTCTTGTGTGGGTTTCCTCTGGGTGCTCCAGTTTCCTCCCACAGTCCAAAGATGTGCAGGTTAGACAGATTGGCCATGCTAAATTGCCCATAATATCCAGCAATAGGTGGATTAGCCATGCAAAATGCAGGGTTACAGGGATGGACTAAGGGGTGGCTCTGGTGGGATGCTTTTCAGTGGGGATGCAGGTATGAATTGATGTATTGAATGCTGTGCTTCCAGACTTAGAAATTCTGTGCTACATGTCCAGTCTTTCAAATTACCCAGATCTGAGATACAGTAGGTACTTCAGCTTTGGTTCCTGCTCTAGGACAGGAGGGTGTGATGGTGGGGGGTGGGTGGTAGGAAAGCAGTAATGGTGTGTCCTCAGCTCATACAATTGTCTGAGCGGTTTGAGGTGCTGGCTATTTGTGTAGAAGAGAGAAGGGACTGCAGGGAGGACGGATCAAGCTGCACGGTGTGGTGGTTCAAGTGGTAGGAATATAAAGAACTGTTGTTGGAGGGGACAGTATAGTGACGAGGTAGGATACCATTCTCAGAATCCAAGGTTATGATATGACATCGATAAGGTGAGATTTTCCAATCACCAAGATAGCGAGAATAATGGCAAGAGCATGAACTTAATCAGTTTCTTATCTTGAAGATAAGACCCAGCAATTAAACTCACTCATTTTGGTGACAGTTTGAATTTATCACCAGCCAATGGTGAAAAGTCTACCAGCATAATATTTACATATCATTAAAACCGTAACACGAAAGCAGAAAGCAGGCATACACACAGGTAGATGGGGCTAACATTCTAGAATTCTGATTCTAGAACCAGGGGCTCAACATAAAAGGAGGAGGATGCCACTTAAGTACAATTGTCTTCATCACAGACCTATTTACAGAGGTATGAATGTTTGGAATTCTCTACCTCAGAGGGCTGTGGAAGCTCAATCTTGGAGTATGTTTAAACTAGAGATCGATCAATGTTTGATTACCAATGGTGTTAAGGGTTAAGGGATAGTGTGGGTAAAAGGCATTGCATTTTCTGATCAGCTATGATCATGTTAAATGGCCTGCTCAGGTTCCTATAGCAAATACAATGTAAACAATGTTTACGGTCACTTTCGCTGTCACTGCTCCATGTTCAGTCGGCATGTCCGAGGGAAACAAGGCTGCCTATTCTCTCTGGGTTGTCTTCAATTCAACTGGCCCACAGCAAACTGAGACACTCCTCTGGGAGAAGGACACAGAACCACAACATTGGTGAAGGAGAGAAAGGATAAGTCGGAATGCTTGCAGTCAGTTCAGGGGCAGGATGCCTGGTCACTCTGGGGGCTGTTTACTGGTCAGTCTGGGGGCTGTGTACTAGTCAGTCTGGGGGCTGTGTACCAGTCAGTCTGGGGGCTGTGTAC
>NC_063348.1:59115126-59115416 GCF_021869965.1 Rhincodon typus
GGGCTGTGTACTGGTCAATCTGGGGGCTGTGTACTCGTCAGTCTGGAGAATGAGTAATGGTGAGTCTTAGGGATGCATACCAGTCAGCATGGGGGCTGTGTACCAGTCAGTCTGGGAAATGAGTACCAGTCAGTATGGGGGCTGCATACTGGTATTCTGTGGGATGTGTCCTGGTCATTCTGTGGGATGTGTCCTGGTCAGTCTGAGGGATGTGTACTGTCAGTTTGGGGGAATGTGTACCGTTCAGTCCAGGGGGAATATGTACTGGTCAGTCTGGGGGAATGTGTACC
>NC_063348.1:59115426-59147366 GCF_021869965.1 Rhincodon typus
GTCAGTCCAGGGGGAATATGTACTGGTCAGTCTGGGGGAATGTGTACTGGTCAGTCCAGGGGGAATATGTACTGGTCAGTCTGGGGGCATGTGTACTGGTCAGTCCAGTTGGTCTGAGGGTCTGATATTCAGTCTCACCAGGGACCAAGCTGTAGACAGTCCAGAGAATATATATCATCAGTTCCCAGAATCAGTTATATCAGTTATATATCATCAGTTCCCAGAATGCCTGTGACCTCGGTTCAGGTAAGTCTGGGTGTTATTGTCCAGTAGTAAGTCACAGCTGTAGAAGGGTCTGTCCAGGGTACCATCTGCACTGAGGTCAACTGATGCCTGGGCCTTGGTCTGTAATCTGGTGGAAGTGGAGGGAATGGTCACAGGGACACTGGCGAGATATTTGGTGCAGTTGGAGATTTGGAAAGGTGGGGGTCAATTGTAGGGTTTTGTAAATGGGGGTTGTCAGTAAACATCTAAGTGCAGGTGGGTTTGATGCAGGGAGGGGTACTGCACAGGAGGATCAGTGACACCCCAATTGTAATGGGCTCCAGTGGATAGGTTCAGGACTTGAAAACGAATAGCACTGCAGTGAGGAAGAGGAGAATGGAGAGACATAGGGACAACAGGGATGATGAACTGGTGAGGACGGAAGAGAAAGGGGGAATACATTGGGGGAAGAGGAGTGTGAACTGGGAGCTTGTTACTTAAATGGCCCAAAAAGCAAACCAAACCTGACTGTGGATCTTTCCAAACAGCTACATAATACTCCAGGAAGACGGTGGGATGGCATTGTGGCTCAAGCCTCACAGTGCCTGGGCCCAGGGTTCGATTCCACCCTCGGGCGACTGTCTGTGTGGAGTTTGTACGGTCTCCCCGTGTCTGTGATTTCCTCCCACAGTCCAAAGATGTGCAGGTTAGGTGGATTGGCCATGCTAAATTGCCCCACAGTGGCTAAGGATGTGTAGATTAGTTGTGTTAGCCATGGGAAATATTGGGTGGGGGATGGGTCTGTGTGTGATGTCCTTTGGAGGGTCAAATGGCCAAATGGCCTGTTTCTGCACTGTAGGGATTCTATGATCTATGAAGATGGCTATACCAAACTGGGAAAGGATTATATTTGATATGGGGAAGGAGTTATCTCCATTTTGGTTATCTGAAGGTGTCATAGAGTCCCCACAGTGTGGAAACAGGCCAATCAGCCCAACAAGTGCACACCAACCCTCTGCAGAGCTTCCCAACCAGACCCGTACCCCATCTTGTCCCTGTAACCTTACATTTCCCATGGCTGCTGCACCCAACCTACACATCCTTGAAAACTATGGGCAATTTAGCATGGCCAATCCACCTAACTTGCACATCTTTGGACTGTGGGAGGAAACCGGAGCACCCAGAGGAAACCCACGCAAACACAGGGAGAACATGCAAACTCCACACAGACAGTCGCCTGAGGATGGAATTGAACACAGGTCCCTGGCGTTGTGAAGCAGCAGTGGGTGGATAGTCAGGCTCAGCCACCCCTCAACTGTTATAATGCTAGGACCTCAATTGGACTTGAGAGATCACCTCCCAATGAGAGCTCTTCAACTTATTATGAATACATTCCTAATAAAAACCAAAAGACCTGTAGATGCTGTAAATCAGGAACAAAAACAAAGACAAAGATCAGGCCTCCCAGCCTGGTCGTTAGCAACTCCTTTGTCTGTCCAACTGTCTTTCTCTCTCTTTGGGCTCTATCCTATCATTTACTCCCTACCCCACCCAACTCCCTATTTTCTGCATATAAACTGATGTTTTCCCAGCCACCATCAGATTTGAGTAACAGTCACCGGACCCGAAACGTTAACTCTGTTTTCTCCTCCACAGATGCTGCCAGACCTGCTGAGCTTTTCCAGCAACTTTGTTTTTGTTCATGAATACATTCCTACCTGGTACCACACCCATGGTCTCTCAGGGGTCAGTGAGCAGTGCAGCAAGGGAGGCAAATTAAAACATAGATCTTGCCCCATTGGTGCAAATCAACAGTTCCAGACATGAGGGGTTTGAGTTATGAAGAGAGCTTGAGCAGATTAGGCCTGTACTCTCTGGAGTTTAGAACAATGAGAGGAGATCTAATTGAGGTGTATGAGATGCTAAAGGGGATTAACAGAGTAGGCATAGAGAGGATATTTCCTTTTATGAGGCAATCTAGAATGAGAGATCATAGTTTTAGGATAAGGATTAGGATAACATATCCTCTCTCCCATACACACACACACACACACACACGAATCTACGGGGTGAATTTGTATTTGCTGATACATTCTATTTTGTTCAAAAAGCACACAATTTATAGACAGTCAGTCAATGTGGCGTTTTATAAATTCCTACTTTAGAAATAAAACCAGTCTGACTCCAAACCAAAACACAAACAGGTTCTAAACAAGGTCTCATACCAAACATGCATTGCCTGACCTAAAATGTCACCTCTTGTTTACACTGATAAAACCTTTAGTTCTCTCAGGAGAGTGACTTCAAAGGAATTCGGGGATTTACATATAAATATTAATCAATTAAAACCTTCTAACAAATTAAAGATTTAACAGCATCTTAGGTTTGCTTAGTACAACCTCATCAGTGGTGTGACTCTTTGATCTTTTACTTATTAATTCTTTGTTTGATACTATCTCTTTCACCAACACCTGAACAAGGAGTAAGACTCCGAAAGCTTGTGCTTTCAAATAAACCTGTTGGATTATAACCTGGTGTTGTGTGATTTCTGATCAAATATTAATAGTAATCCAGAAGATTCAGTAAAGAATAACTGAAAAGTTAACTGAGGCTTTATAAGACTCTGGTCAGACCACATTTAGAATATTATGAGCAATTTTGAGCCCCATATCTCAGGAAGGATGTATTGGCCCTGAAGTGGGACCACAGGAGACTCAAGAGAATGATCCCAGGAATGAAAGGATTAACATATGAGGAATGTTTGAGGACTCCAGGTCCATACTCAATGGAGTTTAGAAGGATGAGTCGTGATCCTATTGAAACTTACAGAATACTAAACGGCCTGGACAAAGTGGATGTTGGGAAGATGTTTCCATTGGTAGGAGAGACTAGGACCCAAGGGCACAGTCTTAGAGTAAAGGGAAGACTGTTTAGAACGGAGATAAGGAGAAACTTCTTCAGCCACAGAATGGTGAATCTATGGAATTCATTGCCACAGAAGACTATGGAGGCCAAATCATTGAGTATATTTAAGACGAAGGTTCTTAATTGTTAAGGGGATCAAAGGTCATGGAGAGAAAGCAGGAGAATGGGGTTGAGAAACTTATAATCCATGATTGAATGGTGGAGTAGACTCAATGGGCCGAAAATGGCATAATTTCTGCTCCTATGTCTTATGGTTTAAAAAGGGAAGAAACTGAAATACGAGTGAAAACTAGCAAAAACAAGTAAAAACAGACTGTAAAAGCTTCTACATGTATATTAAAAAGGAGGCAATAGCAAAAGTAAGTGATGATCCTTAGGGGGTGGGACAGGCAAATTAATAACAGGAAACAGGAAATGGCAAAGTGCATGAAAAAGTGATTTCTACCTATCTTACAGTAGAAGACACAGAGAGAATTGCCAGGAGATCAAGAGGCATAAGAAAGGGGGAGTTTACACCAGTCACAATCACAGGAAAGAAAATAATGGGAAAATAAATGGAACTAAAGGTTAACAAGACTCTTGTAACTGAAGATCTTAAAGTTAGTGGCTATAAAGGTAGAACATGCATCTACTATAATCTTCAAAAAATCATTATGTTCAGAAAATTCCCAGTAGATTGAAAACTGCAAATGTAAGACCACTGTTCATGAAAGGAAGGTGATAAAAAGTAGAAAGCTTCAGGCCAGTTAGCCTAACACCTTCATTGAAGAAATGTGAGAATCCTTATTGAGGAGATACTGGCAGGACAATTAGAAAATCATAATGCAACCAGACACAGTCAAAATGGTTTGTGAAACAGAGAATGTAGTTGGCAATTTATTCAAGTTCTTTGAAGAGGTATCAAGCAGGGTGAATAAAGGGGAGCCAGTGAATGTATTGTAACTGGATTTACAAATGACATTCAATGAGATGCCAGTGAAAGTTTCTGCATAATATAAGATGGTGCTGTTGTTGACACAGATGGGAGATTGGCGAAAAACAGGTATGAGAGAGTCAAGATAAATTTTCAGTTTGTAAACGGTAACTAGTGAAGTGTACAGGACTCAGTGTTGGCACACCAGTGACTAACAATCTATATTAATAACTTAAGTATAGGGAGTGTCTGTATTATATCCAAATTTGCTGATGGTACAAAAATAGGTAATAAAGCAAGGTGTTCGGAGGCTGCAAAGAGTCTGTAAAGGGAATTAAATGATTGGGCAGCAATTTTTGCAGATGGAGTACAACGTGAAAAATTGCAAAGTTTTTCATTTTGGCAGAAAAATAGTAAAGTAGAATATTATTTAAATGGAGAGTGACTGCAGAACGCTACAATAAAGAAGAATGTGGGTGTCCTTGTACATGAATCACAATAAAAAATACAACAAGTGATTAGGAAAGAATATGGAATGTTGGACTTTCTTGTGAGGGTGGTAACGTTTATAAGTATGGAACTCTTGTTACAGCTGTTCAAGACATTAGTCAGACTGTGCTTGGAGCACCTGTTTTCAACTCATTACTTTGGAAGGATATACTCCAATTAGAACTGTTCAGAGTAGGTTGATAGACTGTTTCCTGGGATGAAAGGGTTGTCTTATGTGGAAAAATTGAACAGGGTGGCTCTATGTTAGTTGGAGTCTCAAAGAATGAGATGTGATTTATCATAATATAATTCTGAGGGAATTGACAGGTTAGATGTTGAGTGGATATTTCTTTTGCTGATGGATTCTAAAACTAAGGTTCATAGTTTCAATACAGGATCTCCCATTTAGTACAGAGATGAGGAGGATTTTTTTCTCTCAGAGGGTCATTAGTCTTTGAAACTCTCTTCTGAAAAGTGCAGAAGAAAATTTGTCATTAATTGTATTCAAAACTGAAAATGCTTTCTCAGCCACGGGCATCAAATTGGCCTAAGGAATGATCTCTGCTTGATTTCCTAAAGTTTGTCTTTTCTTCAGCTATCTGGATATGACTTACTGAGAGGTGGACCTAATAAAGGTCTTTCAAACAATGAAAGGCTTTTGAGTGGATACAGAGAGAACATTTCCTCTTGTTGGCAATCAAGGCAAGATCATTACCAAGAAATGCAATAAAAAATTCAGAAGAAATTTCTTTGTATAAAAGTAGTGAGAATAGGGATGATGAAGTGAATAATATAATTATGTTTAAGGTGAAACTGACAAGCACACTCAGGAGAAGGGAATAAGACTGTAAGATCTTAAGATGTAGGAACTGAAGCGGGCCATTCAGTCCATCGAGTTCGCTCTGCCATTCAATGAGATCATGACTGATCTCAACTCCATACAGCATGATGATGACAAATTTAAAGGAGGGAAGAGGAATAGAACTTTGAAGGGAATATAAATGTTGACATGAATGTGTTGGGCTGAATGGTCTATTTCCGTGCTAGATATTCTATGTAAAGGAGGTGGATTTTATGCTTATTTGACAAAATCAGTTCAGGACCTTTAAAATATATTGAAATGTGACTTGTGCTCAGATAACCATCAAGCTTGTCTAATGGCATAATGAATTTAGTAATGGCTCAGAAACACAGCAAATCAGAAGCATATTTTCCTATTGCTTACTTTGTCTGTATCATATCCACTTTACACCTAAAAAAAGGGATAATGATATTGAATTTCTACCCAAGTTTTGATAATTCTGCCATTGGATATACATATGCCAGATAATAATAACTTATCTCAACCACATCTGAAAATGCGCGACTTGCAATATAGTTCATTAAACTCCAGAAGCCTATTTAGCTCAACATGCTTAAATATAATTTGCTATTAAAGTTAAAATATGAAGCCAAACAGACTGTGCTGTTCCATGTGGTTCTGTTATTATTGCTTCTGGGGATAGATAAACCATAGGATTGTAGCTTGGCTTATGACCAAAAGACCTGTGGGAGATTGATAAGAATTCTAGTGCCAAGTTAGGGGTTTAAGCTGTCAGAGAAGAAGATTTAAGAGAAAAGAAAAGTTATAAATGGAAAAACTCTGTGAACATGACAGATTTATTGATATTTTGTCAGATTTAACCGTTTGGATATTATTCTTAATAGCTTATAATATAGATTATACCTTTTATTTTAAGATATAACACAGCCTGTTTTGTGAATTATAGAATCCCTACAGTGTGGAAGCAGGCCATTCTGCCCACACCAAACCTCTGAAGAGCATCCCACCCAGACACACCCTACCCCTGTAACCTTGCATTCCTCATGGCTAATCCAGCTAACCTAGGCATCCCTGGACACTATGGGCAATTTAACATGGCCAATCCACCTAACCTGCATATTTTTAAACTGTGGATGGAAACCAGAACACCCAGAAGAAACCTGCACAGACACAGGAAGAATGTCCACACAGACAGTCATCCAACGGTGGGATTGAACCCAGGTCCCTGGTGCAGTGAGGTAGCAGTGCTAACCACTGAGCCACCACGCAGCCAGGAGGGCAGGGTTGAAAATTCAAAATGCCATGAGCTGAGGATTGCTAAAATACAGAAGACCAGGATTATGGGAGATCTTCTTTTGCAGTAGTAGTGTTCCTGCCTTGGGGTTAGGGGGAATGGGAGTTGAGGTCACAATAAGGTCAGCCATGTCTTATTGCATTTTGGAGTAGGGTCGAGGGGCTGAGTGGCCAATTTCTGCTCCTACTTCAAATGTTTCCACTATTTGCTCTCAGGTGCCCATTTGCAAATAGGAACACATTCGCAATAGGAAGTGGTACATTCCTTCCTTCAGTAGCCTTGGCTTTCTGTGGTGAAAAAGAAAAAAATAGAACAAACATGCATTTGTATCTCATCTTTCATGATCTTAGGATATCGCAAAGCACTTCACACCTGAATGAAAAATATGGTGTGTGCAAACTCAGACGATCAGACAGAAAAGGATGGCTTGTCCAATTATTCTGGCCCATGATGAACTCATTGACCCTGTCAAAACTTGGTTTATAGCCCAGCAGTCTATGAATTGTGAAGACAGGTCCTTTGATGTTGCTTGATCTCATATCCACAGGCTCACCACTCTTTGGGAGAAGAAATGTCTCCTCATCTCTGTCCTAAGTGGTCTACCCTGAATCTTCAGACTGTGACTCCTGGTTCTGGACACACCTACCATCAGGAACATCCTCCCTGCATCTACCCTGTCCAGTCCTGTTAGAATTTTATAAGTCTCCATGAGATCTGCCATCATTCATCTGAAGTCCAGCGAAAACCATCCCAACCTAGTCAACCTCTCCTCATACATCAGACATGCCATCCCCGGAATCAGCCTGGTAAACCTTCGCTGCACTCCCTCAACAGCAAGAGCATCCTTCCTCAGAAAAGGAGACCAAAACTGCACACAATATTATCACCAAGGCCCTGTAACAACGCATCTCTGCTCCTGTACTCGAAAGCTCTCACAATGAAGACCAACATACCATTTGCCTTCTTTACCGCCTGCTGTACCTGCATGCTTACCTTCAGCAACTGGTGCGCAAGGACACCCAGGTCCCACTGCACACTCCCGTCTCCCAATTTACAGCCATTCAGGTAGTAATCTGCCTTCTTGTTTTTGCTTCCAAAGTGAATAATCTCACATTTATCCAAACTATACTTCTTCTGCCATTGATTTGCCCACTCACCCAACCTGTCCAGATCATGCTGAAGGATCTCTGCATCCTCATCATACTTCACTCTCCCACCCAACTTGGTATCATCTGCAAACTGTGAGATGTTACATTTTGTTCCCTCATCCAAATCATTAATATATATTGTAAATAGCTGGTGTCCCAGCAACGATCCCTGTGGCACCCCACTAGTTATTGCCTGCCAATTTGAAAAGGACCCATTAATTCCCACTGTTTGGTTCCTCTCTGCCAAACAGTTTCCTATCCATCTCAATGCATTTCCCCCAATCCAATGCGCTTTAATCTTATACAATAATCTCTTATGTGGGACTTTGTCAAATACTTTCTGAAAGTCCAAATATACCACATTGACTAGCTCCCCCTTGTCAACTCTACTAGTTACATCTTCATAGAATTTCAACAGATTTGTCAAGCATGATTTCCCCTTCATAAATCCACGCCGACTCTGTATGATCCTCCCACTGTTTTCTAAATGCTCCGCTATAAAGTCCTTGAGAATGGATTCGAGAATTTTCCTCACTACTGATGTTAGGCTCACTGGTCTGTAATTCCCTGTTTTTCTCTCTACTTTCCTTTTGAATATTGGAGTGACATTAGCCACCCTCCAATCTGCAGGGACTGTTCCAGAGTCTGTGGAATCCTGGAAGATGACCACCAATGCATCCATTATTACTCAAGCCACTTCCTTAAATCCTCTGAGACGTAAATTATCAGGCCCTGAGGATTTATCCACCTTCAATCCCAACAAATTTCCCAGCACCATTTCTCTACTAACATTGATCTCCCTCAATTCTTCCCTCTCACTAAATCTTGCATTCTCCAACATTTCTGTATCTGATTTGTGTCTTCTTTTGTGAAGACAGAACAAAAGTATGCATTCAGTTGCTCAGCCATTTCTTTGTCCCCTATAATATATTGCCCCATTTCTGTCTGTATGGGTCCTACTTTTGTCTTTACCAATCTCTTTCTCTTCACGCACCTATAGAAACTCTTAGTGTCAGTCTTTATGTTCCCTGTAAGCTTACTTTCGTACTCTATTTTCCACTTCTTCACCGATCCCTTGGTCCTTCTTTGCTGAATTCTAAACAGCTCCCAAACCTCCAACATATTATTTTTCATGGCCAATCTGTATGCTTCTTCCTTGGATCAGATTTTATCTCTAATTTCCTTTGGAAGCCAAGGATTGGCCCTCTTACCCATTTTGTTTTTGTGCCAGACAGGAATAAGCAGTTGTTGCCATTCCTCCATGTCTTCCTTAAATGTTTGCCATTGCCTATCCACTGTCATCCCTTTAAGTAACTTTGCCCAATCTATCAAGGCCAACTCATGCCTCATATCTTCATAGTTTCCTTTATTAAGATCCAGCACGCTAGTCTCTGAATTAACTACCTCACGCTCCATCTTGATAAAAAATTCTATCATGTTATGGTTGTGTGTGGGGTTCTCTTTATTGTACAGTGGTACTGAGTTTCAAAACTATCCTGGTTAAGAGCAGTCAGTGTGAATTTAAATGAATGATCCTATTTGACCAGCATTCCTGATTTCCTTAAAAAAGTTACAACAGCAACGGTGGTGAGTTCTCTGATATGATTACTGGTGAATTCATAATGTCATTCTACTTGATAGACTGTTTTAAAGTTTCAAACCTGGAGGATAAATCCCAAATTTGGATTAAAAGTTAGTTCAACTACAGGAAATACAGGAGAAGAGCTGCTTGTCCTGCATGAAACCAGCTCCACAAGCATTCATGAAAAATAATCTTGCAAAATCTGCTTCCATGGGCTGTGTTAAAGTTGCAATGATTGCTTGAGCCAGGTAGGAGTTGAACCTATAATCTTCTGATCTGTAGTCAGACACATTAACTACTGCATTTCTGGCACTGGCCATCTGAGGAAGGGCCACAAGGCACAAAACGTTAACTCAGATTTTTCTTCACAGATGCTGCTAGACCTGCTGAGCTTTTCCAGCAACTTCTGTTTTCATTCCATGGGCTTGTGTTGTGTCAACATGGCTGAAAATCATGTTCCCTGACAGATATTTTTATAAAGTCATAGAGATGTACAGCATGGAAACAGACCCTTCAGCTCAACTCGTCCATGCTGACCAGATATCCTACATTAATCTAGTCCGATTTGCCAGCATTTGGTCCATTTCCCTCTAAACCCTTCCTATTCATATACCCATCCAAATGCCTTTTAAATGTTGTAATTGTACCAGCCTCCACCACTTCCTCTGGCAGCTCATTCCATCCATGCACCACCCTCTACATGAAAAAGTTGCACCTTAGGTTCCTTTTAAATATATCCCCTCTCACCTTAAACCTGTACCCTCTAGTTCTGAACTCCCCTACCTCGGGGAAAAGACCTTGTCTATTCACCCTCCCATGGTTTTGTAAACCTCTATAAGGTCATCCCTCAGCCTCCAACACTCCAGGGAAAATAGCCCCACCCTATTCAGCCTCTTCCTCTAGCTCAAACCCTCCAATCCTGCCAACAGCCTTATAAATCTTTTCCAAACACTTTCAAGTTTCACAACTTCTTTCCCCTGGCAGTTATCTTCAAATTTTTATCTGGCCAAAGTTCCGGGGAGAATAATGTAAGCCTTTCAAAGACACTTGAGCTCTCCTTGAATTGTAGTGACATTGACCATAATGACTGGGAGGAGCTCACAGCCAATTGTTCAGAATAGCCACAACTTGTCCCTCTCGCCTCATCCTGCCATCCAGACGTCACAGTCATGTTACATATCTTGCCCCACGCGCCCAAAGATCTGTGCATTAAGAATCATATTGTTCAGGCATGTGAAAATCCATGGTGAAACCATCTATCTCACGATCCTGGGCAGATGTCATTCTTAAATTAGGGAACAATGTCGATGGCATTTTTTTTGGAACTGGAGAAAGTATTGAGTCAATTTTCTTGGAACTTGGTGCTTCATTTTCACATTACCACATTAAAAAGTATGAAGAGATTCACTTTGGAAGGTCAAATTTGAATGCAGAATGCAGGATTAATGGCAGGATTCTTGGCAGTGTGGAGGAACAGAGAGATCTTGGGGTCCACATCCATAGATCCCTCAAAGTTGCCACCCAAGTTGATAGGGTTGTAAAGAAGGCGTATGGTGCGTTGGCCTTCACTGGCAGGGGAATTGAGTTTAAGAGCCGCAAGGTTATGCTGCAGCTCTCTAAAATCCTGGTTAGATCACACTTGGAATATTGTGTTCAGTTCTGGTCACCTCATTATAGGAAGGATGTGGAAGCTTTAAAGAGGGTGCAGAGGAGATTTACCAGGATGCTGCCTGGACTGGAGGGCAGGTCTTATGAGGAAAAATTGAGGGAGCTAGGGCTTTTCTCATTGGAGTGAAGAAGGATGACAGGTGACTTGAGAGAGGTGTACAAGATGATGAGAGGCATAGATAGAGTGGATAGCCAGAGACTTTTTCTCAGGGCGGAAATGGCTATCACGAGGTGGCATAATTTTAAGGTGATTGGAAGAAGGTGTAGGGGAGATGTCAGAGGTAGGTTCTTCACACAGAGAGTGGTGGGTGCGTGGAAAGCACTGTCGGCAGTGGTAATGGAGTCAGATACATTAGGGACATTTGAGCGACTCTTGGATAGGCACATGGATGATAGTAAAATGAAGGGTATGCAGGTTAGTTTGGTCTTAGAGTAGGATCGTAGATCAGCACAACATCATGAGCTGAAGGGCCTGTACTGTGCTGTACTGTTCTATGTTCTATGTTCTATTACTGAAATAATCTAGATTCAGAAATTCAATGCTATGACCACTTAATCAGATAATATGATGGTCAGTGAATTCAGAGTAAACAGAAGTGGAGCAATGATTTATACATGACAAGTACATCATTTGAACAATGCTGGGTGAAATTAATGCAAAATAAAGGTAAAAAACGACAAGGAGAAAGGAAGCATAAACAAATTTTTTTGATCTGGTGTTGAAATAGCTCAGGGAGAAGTTGGGACAGCCTTGGAATCCAAATAGACTCAGTGCTTAACATGTCAAAACAATGCAGGGTGGTAACCAATGAAGACAATGAACTTCAATAGAAAGTACAGGAGAATGTTTATTAAAGGAAGGAGTGATCGATATTTGCTCTGCTGTGTTGGACTGTGCTTTGCATTTTGCACCTGTTCTTGGGAAATATCAGAGATATTGAACAAAATCTTACCAGCCTTGAGAAGATGACCGTGCATGCTGGAAGTCTGGTGAAATGCCGTGGTACGGTTTTGGGAGTGGGTTTCCTGACACCTTCCCATTGTCATGCTGTTATGAAAGCAGCATGCCGGTTGGCAGATGTGTCATCAGCCAGGAAACCAAAAGAGTTACCCAAATGCCCAATGAAAAATTCACGGAGGCCAGTGGAGGTCCTCCTTTTCGGTCACTCCATGGCCCACTCTGAGGCTTTTGGCCATCACTGCCATCCCCAATGTCAATGTCACTCTAACCTTGCATCCAGCCCCTCCACCACTGCTCCCCCTGCCAAGGACTGCCCATTATTTGGCCCTGGCATCTGTACATTCCACTTCGTCATCTTTGAGAGTGCCTGATTATCACTGTGCCCTCACCCCTTAGCAGCCTCAGCACTGGGCACCACTGGGAATATGCCACCCTGGGTCACACAACCAGAAGAAGCTGGGTTGGCTCCTACTCTTTGTCCAGGCAATGGGAGCGCAGTTTCTGTGATAAAATTTAGCCTCACCCTCAGCACTGGACAGATCTCCAGCCTCAAGTCTGAGTGATGTGAAGAAGCTAACAAAATCTTGGAGTTTTCAGCTTTGGAAGTATATTGTTTGGGTGTGATCTTACAGAAGTATATGACATTGTAATGATATAGAAAAGCTAACTCAAAATAATACATTCAATTAAACATCAGATAAAGTGGAGGATACATTTTCAAATTAGATAAAGGTAATTTTCAGTGGTGGGGAGATGCAGGGGCTGTTAGAAGCTGATCCATGCTAATGACACAAAATTCCTAGCAGTGAATCAACAGTCTGTTATGCAATGTGCCAGCTTTTATCTTCCGTTTACTTTGAAAATAATGCCAAGAATTTTAATTTAAAAACAAGTAAAAATTACAGTAAGACAAGGAAAGAAACTTCAAACAATTATTAATGCTTGCTTTGTGAGCTTCGGGAGAAAGAAAATCTGATCAACGTCACACCACCATGAGTAATATTTTTGCACGAAGAGTAGTTGATGTCTGGAATAAAATTCCAGATATGGTGCATAACAAAGTAAGAAATAGGAGCAGGAGTAGGCTTACAATATTCTCATGCCTGCTCCATTATTTCATAAGACCATTGCTGAATTTAAACATCAAGTCCATTATCCCACCATAGCCTCACATCCATTCATTCCTGAGTTGTTGAGAATATATCAAGATCTCAGGCTCTAATATGGCCGATGACAACTGAATTCCTACAGGGAAGAGAATTTCAGATTCACAGGCCTCAGATTGCAGAAATTTCTCCTCTTCCCTGTTCTAAATGGCCAGCCAGATTCAATTCCTCGCTGTGGAATTTGCAGCTAGGGAGAACAGCCTTTAAGCATTTAGTCTGCCAAGCAGCAGTGGAATCTTAAATATTTGCATGGCGTCTCCACACAATATTCTAATATTCAGAGAACAGTAGAAGCCATAATCTATACATCATCTAAGAAGTGATTCGATTCGATATTATAATGTGTATGTTTCTGGAAGAGGGTGAGGGACAATTAGGAAGGTATGGGTTGGGCATGGGGAATGTCAGAATGTTTCTGATTGATGCACTGAGATACATCAAATTGCCTTTCTGTAGTTATCGTATCTGGTTTATGCTTAACCTCCAAATAGCCAGCTTCATCTCTTTTATTAAAGTTTTTTGGTTTAATTCAGAGAATTGCTTTAGGCAGCTAGCTACATCACAGAAGAGTACTTGCATCGCTCAACAGATTTAAAGTTAGATGAGGCCTCAACACGTTATTTAGTTGGTATTTAGCTGAACTATTGTTTGCCAATTGTCATCTCATAAAAAGAAGATGAGATGGTAATATTACTGCAGCTTATAAAAACCTGAATTGTTACTATAGCAATGGTTTTAACTATAGATACCTTATGTATTAATGACAGTCATAAGTTCATCTAAGAATCATGTTGCTTAAGCTCCTTACAAATGATATAATTGAAAAGATTGTTGTTTGTACAGTCCATTGTTTTCCTGCTAGACACATCAGAGGGAAACTAAACAATATTTGGATTGAGAGTCTGTATTCAACAAGCAAGAATTATATATGTTTTGACAAACTACACTTATTGAAACATAATTAAAATACCACAATGGTTTCTCCAATTATAATATAGATAAAAAAGAAATGTTGCAAAAATTTAACTTTGAAATACGAGATCTGGTCCGAATTGTTAATCACCTGTATACCTTTAAAGTCGTTCAAATCTTGATCACTTCAATAGCCTTAGAACTGTCAGTGCAAGATACACGACAAGTAACTCAGACAGGCTTGTTGAAAGTGGAAAGTGTACTTCTAATGTGACAGAATAGCAATTGGATGTTCGCCTCTCAGCATTCGACTCAGCAAAATTCTCAAACCTGTTGGATCCTTAACTAAGAAACCAATCATACATGTGATTTATTACTCTGCTTTTAGAATCTTTTGAGTCCCTGTCCTCTTGGGACTCAGTATGCGTGGCATCTGACAGACAGAAATCTGATGATATTGTAAAGTGCCTCAAAACCCTTTGAAGAGCACTGTTTGAGAAACTATATTCTAAACAGTTGGTTACATGTTGGTGGGGTGTTAGCAGTGGAGTCACAGAGACACTTGCAACAACATAATCTGTCTGAAATGGTGGAAGCCTCATGGTGTTCTGAACTGCTCGTTGTGCAAATGAAGAGATCTGGAAGAGGAACTTTGCAGTAAGTTTATCATCGTTAACACCATTAAAACTACTGTGAAGCAATTTAAATAGAATGCTAGATTCATTGATATAAAAATACCTTGTTAAAGAAAGCATGAAAGGTGTGAAGTTGTAATGTCGTAAGTGTTCAAAAGAGATGGAAGCCATAATGACAGTAAATAAGAGTGAGATCCAAAAGCCACAGAAAAATCAAGTTTAGATTTGTGCGGATGTGAAAGTGCAGAATTGTGATCCAACAGTCGGCTCAAGATCTAAAATTGAAGCACAAAGCAGGACTAACTTACCAAATAGGAGATATTTTAAAATAGCTAGCATGATATATGGATACGTTTTATGCTTTTATGTATTTAATAAATGTTAAAATGATATGATGGGTGGGTGCAATACCAAAACAACCTGCTGAACTTGTTTCTTTCCATCATTGAATGGTTCTGCTCCAAAAATACCCATTTTGAGGAAGCCGCTGAAGTGGACTCAGTCTGTTTCTGAGTGTCGCTGGAAGATTTTTGGCTGGTCTTCTGTGGATACATTGAGCATTTTTGAATGCATCATTGAATGTCCATGCATTCTCTTTCCTTCAGCCTCTGAGAAGCGTTAGTTGTGTATTTGTCTTTTGAATCAAGGCAACATGGTGGCTCAGTGGTTAGCACCACTGCCTCACAGGGACCTGGGTTCGATTCCAGCCTCAGGCGACTGTCTGTGTGGAGTTTGCACATTCTCCCCGTGTCTGCGTGGGTTTCTGTCAGGTGCTCTGGTTTCCTCCCACAGTCCAAAGATGTGCAGGCTAGGTGAATTGGCCATGCTAAATTGCCCGTAGTGTTCAGGGATGTGTAGGTTAGGTGTGTTAGCCATGGGAAATGCAGGGTTAGAGGGAAAGGGTAGTGGGAGGGATGTCCTTTGGAGGGTCAGTATGGACTTGTCGGGCTGAATGGCTTGTTTCCACACTGTAGGGATTCTATGAATTGCATAACTGAGAAACCCAAATGAGGATAATGCCAGAGTAGAAGACAAAGGTGATTCCATGCTGAGGCTTGAAATACCCATGAATTTTAGCATGAAGGAAAGATTCTGGGAAGAAGAGGTTTTCAATTTTTTTGACGCATTGGGAATAAAATAAGTTGGATTGGAAAAGGCTGCTTTGTATGTTAATTGTTTTAGTTTAATACAATAACATCAACTATTTTCATTTAAATAGCACCTTCAACAGAATAAAACTTTCTAAGTTACTTCCCAAGTTACTCCACAGGACCATTGTCAAAGAACATCTGAAACTGAGTTGATTAAGAGATATTAGGACAGGTGTTTATAAGCTTTACCAAAGAGCATTAAAGTGTGACTCAAAGGGAGAAAGAGAGAGAGAGAGAAAGAATCAGGGATGAAATTTCAGAGTTTTGGGCAAAAGCAGCAGATGTCAATGGAGAACTGGAGAAGCACAGGGATCTCCAAACTACTGGAAGATAAAGAATGTAGGGGCGAGGATCTGTCCACACGACAGCACATTTAGAACTGAGACAGAAAATGTTCAGAGGTGCAATAATCACATAGAGGTATGATAGTGCAGTTTGTAATGCAGAGGTTCGGACTAATAAATTCAACAAAAGTGAGTTTAACTCTTACTATGATTTTAAAACAGTTTAACAGGTCTGGATAAAAAAAAGGTTGGAATCTGTGACCTTAAGGATTATTATAAAAACAGCTTAATTAGTTCAGTAACATCATTTTAAGGAAGGAAACCTACTGTCCTTACTCAGTCTGGTCTGTACATAGCTTCAGTTCCAGAACAATGTGGTTGCCAATGAACGGCATCCGGAATCAATGAATCAGGGAAATTGGCAATATACATTAGCGATGCCAATACCTTGAGAATGAACACATACAAATATTGTATGAGAGAAGTGTAGCAACGAGGTCAGCTGGGTAGACCTCATAGAATATGAGTTCCCTGATTGGGGCTGTTAATCTGGTCCAATCAGGGAGCCCTGGCTGCCAGATAAAAAGAGGAGAGTTAAGAGGTTTTGTTCACTCTGAGAGCTGGCTCTGAGGGAGCTGGATCAGTGTCAAGAATTCTCTATATGTAAATAAAATGTGACATGGTGATGGGATACCAGCCACTGTGGAGTTATTTCAACAATAGCTTGTGATACAAAGACAGAAGTTAAACATTAGATTTGTGAGTATGTACTGGTGCCTTATTTTAAAAGAAAGCAAAGTATTATAGAAGAACGTATTAAAAATCTGTTTGTTGCTATTGTACTTGAATAAATACTCAGTCCTCAACTGTTTAAGTTACTATGTTGATAGACAAGTGCTTTCTACTGCCATGCCTCACTGCATTGCATTTCCAGGCTACTCCTACATCCTGGAGGCAAGATACCTGTGTCTTTATGATTAGTGTACAGCAGCAACAGTATGTACTTCCAAAAAAATGAATCTCCCAAATAACATTTTCTGATGTTCATCCATGACTCTCCTGAAAAATGGAATGAAATGACCTGTTCGGTGCACTGGATGAAATAAAGTATCCTCATCAGAAGCAATAATTTTTATATAACCCAATGACTATTTTTTCAAAAAAGTAATGGTGTATTTCTGCATTGACAGTGTTATATTGTCATTTGCTGTTGTCCTTAAATTGCCTGAGCCTCCTTAACTGTGCTATGTGCAGTCTGGCACAAGAGTGAGCCGACTACAGCTTAATTCAGGAGGAGTAAATAAAAGAATTCAAATTGAAAATAACAATCTTGGCCCCATCATCAAGACCTGTATTAATTCAAAAGCCAGCCATGCATGTCCTAATGAAGTAAGGAAATATGTTCCTGATGGAGTTAATTTCAAAGAGCATCTCTTTCTAAGAGAGGGTAGGCCTCGAACTTTTAACATCTGGCAACAAAAAGAGGCTTTGAAAAGAAGAGTTTTTTTTTTGAAAATCACTAATAATAACCATTTTATCAGTGGAAAAAGCAGATGTGATTTTCTGCTGTGGGCAAGCTCTCTGTTTCAGGTTATAGAGTAACAGAGCAACATTTGTTTCTGAGCTATCTTCGTTGTTCCAGCAAACTCTATCAAAAGATTTTAGCATTAAATAGAGTTTAACCACATTTTAAAATTGAAAATGCTGCAAATCATATTCCATGATTAATTATGTAATTACTAAATGATGTAGTTTGTGCCATATTTGTATCTCAATTATGTGGTTGATTTCCATCCCCCCACTATCTTACTATTTTACTGTTTTTTTGGTGAAACTTAAACAACATGCTGTACAAACCTTCAAAACAAACCACTGCTCTCTTTTAAGAGATTGGCAGCTCCTGCAGGTCTTTACAATTTGTACTGGACAGCAAAACATAAGTTTAAAAATGTTTGCTAGCACTGTATTAAGCTAATATGAATATGTGTATATATATGTTTTAAAATCCTGTTTACATTTACATGCACTGGATATGTTGATTGCTGCGTTATATCTATGCTTTGGTCTCTAAAGATTGGTAGTTAGTAGTAAAACTATTAGGATTTAGTGTTAATGTTGAGTAGTTAGGATCGTATTCGTGAGTCAGATTTTTCAACAGGATAGAAGCTGTGTGTTCTGTGTGTTCACCAGTCATTTTATATTTGCATGATTAATTAGATTGGTCAATGATTATGAAATGTGAAATTAGTACCAATTGACTGTCAGATAAAAGTGAAATGAACTTCATTTTTTCAGGTCTTTGTCAAAGTTTGATCTTGAAAAACCAAGAGATTGGGACAGCCAATTCAATGATGAATAATAACGTGATTGTTAGTCACTCAGACACTGAACAGGTGTTTTGGTGATGGAGTCTGTAAAGCAATAGGCCAGAACCACAGAACTTCACAGCAACGAACTCTCCAGTTACAGCTGTAAAATTCCTATTATGCCATTGCCGAAGAACTGCCACAAAGATAGAGTATCTGACAGATTGAGCTGCTCTGACCTGAAAGAGAAGCCTTCCCTACTTTAGTAAACCAGGTGGTAATTTTAGATTGCATTAGCCGTGGACTTTCACAAAGAAGACTGCCTGCCTGATAGAAGATCTGAGACTGTCCTTATTAGAATCAAGAACAAATTTCTTCTCTAAAATATTGAGACCATATGATGCCAATGACAAAAGGAAGGAAGCATATGGCTTAATGAAGAGGGGAAAATTAATTAAACTAACATCAGTTAGATGAAAGGGGTATTCATATCAATAGCCGTTCACATCAACAATTATGAAACAGAGAACAAGGATGGCTATAAGCCATTTGTGTAATAACATTATTTAGGTTAATTTGAAAAATTGAGATTAATCGGAGGAACACATACCAAAACTACTGTATTTCTGCAGAGTGAATGTGTCACTATGCAGAGGTATGCTTTACAAGCAATAATTCAGTGAATACACCAACTAAATGGACCAACTGATCAGATTTGCATCTTAACTGCAGTTAAATATCATTAAAGAATTTGGAGGAGTTTCAAAGCCAATGTTACAAATAACATTTTCAAAAAATGCCTGAATGATTTGGAGAATCTTCTTTAATGTCTTTCTTAAGAAAAGATCATTTGAAAAGTCACAGACAAGAAAACATGCTGTCAATTTTGAACCTGCTAATTTCTCAAAATGTAGCAGAACACCTTTCTGTTATTTAACATTTATCATTCAAAATTGACATGTCATGTAACTGGTTTATAATAGTTATTAATGGCATGAAAGCTGTGAACAGCAGTATGTACTATCTGGGTAACATTTTCCATTTTTGACAGAGTTTTTACAGCAAACTGAAGGCATGTGTTGTCCCTCTGATTCTGACCACAACTTCAAGATTTAGCATATCTGTAGATTCACTCAGAAATCCTGAGTGTGGACATAGAAATATAGACAATCCCAAGCCTAAAGACATTTTCAGTTTATATATCATGAACATAAACTTCTCTGCTCTAATATCTCTGTTAGAAACTCCATTCAATCAGGTAAAGTTGGATCTTTAACTCATCTGAGTAGTAATCAATGCTAAGCAACAGCTTTGTCCCTGAAAACATAATTAACTGGCTACGTTATCATTACTAGATCTTTTAAGAAACAATTATTTCTAAAATATTATATCCTTTTTTTAGTAATGTTTAAATCTCTATATGCAACCTTTTGTAAAGTTTTGTAAACATTTTATAAGTGATTTGATTTCAGTGTTATACATTTCCTGGTTGACTGTCTGTGAGAATTTTTCAATGTAATTGGCTCCTTGACAGTTTGATACCGTTGCTCTAGCTGTCACTGAGAATCCCCATTAAAGAATGCTAGAATATTTTTGCACAGTCAGGGGAGGTAAGGTTCTCACACAGTTCTTGCTGAATCTTTTGATAAGGCTTTCTTCATTTTCTGTCATCAATTTGTCCTTGATTTGTCACTGATTACAATTTTTAATCTCTTTTCAACTTTCCTTCTTCTAACATTGTCAGTAGTTAATATAACTAGGTACATAAGACACATGCATTCAGAGCTGGTATTAAGTTAAGTACACTGACAACTCCCCATAACCAGTCCCTGGTGCTGACAGTGCACTCCCAGCACTCCCACCCACATCACTCTCCTACATGTTGCAATGATGCCAGACTCACACTCACATCCCACAGAGTTTCAGCTACACAGTTGAAGCAGGTACATTGTGTAAAACAGGTGCCACACAATCATTGACAAACTCTCTTTTTCAGTTGTACAAGGTGCTATAAGGGAGTATATGGGAGCAGAGTGAAGCTGATGGAAGATGATGGTGCCTTTACCTTCTGAGCTGCACAGAGCAACTGGCTTTCAGCGATATGGGATCACATGGATTCCAGTGTAACTGAGAACATTAAAGATGACAATGTACTCCTGCTCTTTGAACGCTCCTTGGTAGCACCAAGCTCAGCACTGCTATCTTGCATGATGAGGTGTAACACTCGACCTCTTGCTTTCCAGCCCACTTCTGTCCCCTCACAGCAACCTTTCCCCTTCAGATATTCTGCCTTCAGACACCCAATTACTGCTGCCTACTAAGCCACAGCAACCCTAACAAGGAGCAAGAGAGATGAAGAAGTCCCATTACTTGACTTGACAGTCACAGCGACCAGACATTGACCCTGTACACCTTTGAGGTGAATACTGAGCTTCATCTTCATGAGGTGAGTCACTGGGGCTTGAGTGGGTTGTAGCCAAGAATGGGACAAATGGAGGCTGGTGTGTGTGTGCTTACCAGAGTGAAAGGTTGCAAACCCATTTTGCTACAGGGAACACAGGTGAGGATCTTGCTGGGGCTGCATCTAATTGAATTCTGATGAGGATCCACATGGTGTTGCTGGGGAACAAAAACAGAAATCGTTGGGGAAACTCAACAGGTTGGCTAGCATCTGTGGAGAGAGAAAACAAATCTAAGTCCAATGACCCTTCTTCATAACTGATGCTGGGGCACTGGCTAGCTTGCTGGGCAGCCTCTTCTCACTGTCTAGGAGCACAAAGGAGTTGGACTCAAACTGGGGGCAGAGGGAACAGTGTAAAGCGTCCCTTCTCCACCACACCTGCTGCATCTTGTCGTAAAAGTGCAAAACCAGAGGCACCAACCACTGCTCCTATCCCTCCATCAGTGTGTATGAATAGGCCAGCCAGGAACCCATACCAATCCCTTCAAACCTATGACACAGTACTTCCAGGGACTTTGAAGAATTTTTTTGACTTTGCCTTAACTGCAAATTAGGTTCTTAAACCTGGGACGGGCCACCTCTGCCAGCTAGAAACATGTTCTTTAGTGATGGACATGTGAATGTGTTGAATTGAGGTGTATGGCCGAATGTGTAAATAACACAACAAAGCATGTGGTGTGGCATCTTTGGAGGCTTTCACTGAATACTGGGGACACACACAGGAACAGTATTCCCAGAACGTGGAGTCATACAGATAGAACTGGAATGGTTGAAAGTCAGAGCAGCACAGTGGCTCAGTGGTTAGCACTGCTACATCACAGCACCAGGGATCCAGGTTCAATTCCATCATCAGGCAACTGTCTGTGTGGAGTTTGCACATTCTCCCTGCGGGTTTCCTTTGGGTGCTCCAGTTTCCTCCCATAGTTCAAAGATGTGTGGGTTAGGTGGATTGGCCATGCTAAATTGCCCGTAGTGTTCAGGGATGGGCAGGGGAGGTGGATTAGCTATGGGAAATGCAGGGTCACAGGGGTAGGAAGTGGGGATTAGGTCTGGTTCGGAAGCTCTTTGAAGGGTTGGTGTGAACTTGATGGGCCAAATGGCCTCCTTTGACACTGTAATGACTCCACGCTTCTCACCCCTTGTGGAGGACTCCTGGCTTTCCTACAGCACAATCCCAATCCAAATTTCATGTCCCTTGTCTTTACAGGAACATTGTGGCATTATTTAAAAGAGAATACTCAAGTTGAGACCAGGATTTATACTCAAAAGTGATGGAAAGATAACCATTGAACTGAGGATCTTACTTTTCATTGGAGAGATGATGGTAAGGTCATGACTGAGTAAAATATTTCAAGGTTTTGAGAGGGTGCATAAACAGGTGGTTTAATTTAGAATGTGATCACAGAACCAAAGGAAGTGAGTATATAACAAAGGAACAAGATTATAAAACCATAAGGTTTAGAATCAGAAGGAGACCATTCAGCCTACCTACCAGAATTTCTGCATCATTCAATGAGATCATGGCTAATCTGATAATCCTCAACTCCACTTTCCTGCCTTTTCCCCATAATCCTCAATGTTTAAAAATCTGCCTATCTCAGCCTTAAATACAATTAGTGACCCAGCCTCGACAGCCCTTTGCAGTAAAGGATTCCATAGATTCACTACCTTCTCAGTGAGGAAATTCCTCCTCATCTCTGTTTTAAATGTGCAACCCCTTATTCTGAGATTATGCCCCGGACATTAATTTTCCTACAAGGGGAATAACCTTACAGCACCTATCCTATCAAGTCCCCTAAGAATTTTATTTTGATAATGTTGCCTCTCATTATTTGACATTCCAAAGAGTACAGACCCAATCTACTCAACCTCTCCTTATAAAACAGTCCCTCCATATCTGGTATCAGTCGAGTGAACCTTCTCTGGATTGCCTCAAATGCCAGCATATCAGTCCTTAGATAAAGGGCCCAAGACTGTTCACATTATTCTAGCTGTGGTCTGACTAGTGTCTTTATAATTTTAGAAAACCTTCCTATTTTTATACTCCATTCCCTTTGAAATAAAGCCCTTCATTCCATTTTATGGTGATGGAATTCTGGTCAAACTATGCCAATAGAATTATAGGCAAATATATAGGTTCTTGATTAGTAAGACGATCATGGGTTATAGGAGAAGGCAGGAGAATGGAGTTGTGAAAAATATCAGCCATGATCAAATAGAGAGCAGAATTGATGGGCTGAATAGCCTAATTTTGCTCTTATATCTTATGGTCTTAACTTGCCACTTATGTTATCAGTTGTCAATTTAAAAGATCTGGGTATGAACCTGGTTTAAAATTGTCTGAATGTTTTAAGGGCCTGTGAGCAAGTGGATCAGCAAGATGATGGCCCCTGAATCTGGAGCTGAGGAGGTAGCATCAGTGGAGAGCATCTGGTCAGATTTACCTGATGCTGATTGTAATGAAAGGATGGCATAACAAAGTTCTGTTAGATTGTCTTTGGAGTTAGGAAGAAATTCTAGAGTTTTATCTCTGAAATATTTACCTCCAGTTTGTAACCTTGTGCAGGATTAACTCAAATAGATGGAATTCTATAGGACAAAGTCAGGATAGTCTTTGCAAGATTTGGCTTTCTATTATCAATAAATATGGAGTTGGAAAAGCACAGCAGGTCAGACAGCACCCAAACAGCAGGAAAGTCAACGTTATGGGCCGAAACACTTTGTCAAGACTAATACAGAGAAAATGTGAAGTCAATATTAAGGCCGTTGGGCTGTAAGTTCCCAAAGTGAAATATCAGGTGTTGTTTCTCCAGTTTACGTTTGGCCTCACTCTGACAATGAGGGAGGCCAAAGATGGACATGTCACCAGGGGAGTGGGAGGGGGAATTGAAATGGATGGCTACCGGAAAGTCGGGTTGGTCGGTGCATGCAGAGCGCAGATGCTCCTCAAACCAGTCCCCGAGTCTGTGTTTGGTCTCCCCAGTATAGAGGAGACCACATCGGGAGCAATGGATGCAATAGATCAGGTTGGATGAAGTGCAGGTGAATCTCTGCTGGATCTGGAAGGATTGTTTGGGGCCTTGGGTGGAGGTGAGGGGGGAGGTGTAGGGGCAAGTGTTGCATCTCTTGCAGTTGCAGGGAAAGGTACCGGGTGTGGAGGAGGGATTGGTGGAGAGTGTTGAGATGACGAGGGAGTCGGGGAGTGAATGGTCCCTGGGTGGGAAAGGAAATATCTTTTTAGTGATGGGGTCTGATTATAGATGGCAGAAATGTCGGAGGATGATGTGTTGTATATGGAGGCTGGTGGGCTGGTATGTGAGGACTAAGGGGACTCTATCCTTATTGTTGTTGGGGGGAGTGGGTTTGAGGGCAGAAGTGCAGGAAATGGGGGAGATGTGGTTGAGGGCATCCTTAATAACAGAAGATGCGAATCTACAGTCTCTAAAGTGGGATGATATCTGGGAAGTCCTAGAGTGGAATACTTCATCTTGGGAGCAGATGTAGCGGAAGCAGAGGAATTGTGAGTATGGGGTTGAATTTTTGCAGGAGGGTGGGTGAGAGGAGGTGTAGTCCAGGTAATTTTAAGAGTTAATGGGTGTGAAGTGGATGTCAGTGGTGAGTTAGTTACTGGAGATGGAGACAGAGAGGTCCGGGAAGAGAAGGGACGTGTCAGAAATGGTCCAGGTGAATTTGAGGGCACAGTGGAAGGCGTCGACAAAGTCGATGAATTGTTCAAGCTCCTCTTGGGAGCACAAGGCAGCACCAATACAGTCATCAATATAACAGAGGAAGAGGTGGGGAATGGTGCCAGTGTAGTTGTTGAAGAGGGACTGTTCCACGAATTCTACAAAAAGCAGGCATAGCTCAGGCCCATGCAGGTGCCCATGGCCATGCCTTTAGTTTGTAGGAAGTGGGAGGAATCAAAGGAAAAATTGTTGAGGGTGATGGCCAGTTTTGCCAAGCGAATGAGAGTGTCAAAGGAGGGGGACTGAGTGGGCCTAAGGGAAAAAAAGAGGTGGAGGGTTTTTAGGCCATTCTTATGGGGGATACAAGTATACAGGGACTGAACATCCATGGTGAAGCTAAGGTGTTGGGGGTTGGGGATTTGAAAGTTTTGGAAAAGGCAGAGGGTGTGTGTTGTGTCCCGAACTTGGGTGGGGAGTTCCTGGCCCAAAGGGGAAAGAATGGAGTCGAGGTAGGAGGAGATGAGCTTGGTGGGGCAGGAGAAGGCCGAGACAATGTGTCGACCGGAACAGTCGGGTTTATGATTCTTGGGTACGAAATAGAAACGGGCAATGTGGGGTTGGGGAACTATCGGGTTGGAGGCTGTGGATGAGAGATCTCCCAAGGTGGTGAGGTTATTGGCGAAGTCCTGACAAAGGGTTTCAGCCTGAAACATTGAATTTGCTGCTTCTCAGTTGCTGTTTGGCCTGCTGTGCTTTTCCAGCTCCACATTTATTGACTCTAGTTCCCAGCATCTGCAGCCCTTACTGTCTCCAAGTGGCTTTCTATTATGTTCTTTTGCACTAGTGCAGCCCACATTGAGATTTCCTGTTAAACTTGATATACAATCATACTTTATATGGCAAGAATTTTTAGTAATGTTGTCTTGGTACACTGTATATTAAAAATGCTTCTATTGAACTAAAAGATGGCACATTCCAAATACCAACAGGGCCAGTGGTTTTAGATTAAGATTCCAATGGGTTGCCTGAACAAACATGTTTTAAGCAATGCAAGTTAATTTGCACATTTTAATGGCCATTCACACCTCTGCCATTTGAAGTAACTCAACTTGTTTGAGTTCAGCAGGGGTTATTGCTGGAATAATATGTTGAGACTCAACTTCCCAGGATCAGAATAAACAAAAGAAGAGAATAAGAAAATCATGCTATGATTAAGTGCAGTGCACCAAAGTCTTACCCAGGCCTGGGAACTGAGATATATCTGCTCTGTTTACTCAATCAGTTTCCTACCCAAAAATAAATAAAACAAAAAGTGAACATTTTCTTCTGTTATTTGACATTGTACAACATGCTTTTAGTGTTTTGTTTTTCTTGGGAAAGCATTATAGAAATTTTAAAAGAAAGACTAGATCAGCTATTGCTCAGTGATACATATTTTACAAAGAAATATACCATTTGGTTCTTCCATCAACCTTAATTCACCATTAATTTTACCCACTCAAAATTTGGGGGTAAACTGTAGAATCATAGAATCACGTAGTACACAAAAAGCTTTTTGGCCCAATAAGTCTGCACCAGCAATACTCCTCTAAATCTACATGGTCATTTACAATGAATGTGTAACCAATCCTGGAATATAAGGGGTATACACTGCACTTACAGGAGCATGTGTCCTGAACCAAGTGCCCTGAACTTGTGAGAAGAGACATGTTAAGATATGAAACCTTGAATAATGGCAGTGAAGGCAATGAGAAAATAGGTCAAAGCAAACAGAAGTCACTGACAGTAGAACATGGTGAACCGAGGGGAAAAAACAATACAGAAACCATGTCAGGAATATTTGTTCGAAGCAGAAAAAAGAAGAAAAAACTTTTATCCAGAGTTAGTCAAATCCAAACAAAAAGTTGTGAAATGACAACATTGAGGCCTGGTCATGGTGAATTTTGCTTGTTAATATCTGTGCTCTGATATAACTTGAAACCATGCAGTGAATATTCCTTTTGTTATCTGTGGAAGGACAGAAAGTGAAGCATTGTCAGTGATCAAAGTTAAAAATCAATAATTGTCATCATGGTGTGATCTAGCTTCCATGTGACTCCAGTCATACCATGCTTTACTTTTAACTGCCCCTTGAAGTAACCTAACAAGCCATTCAATTCAGTGTAACTACTGAGAAACAACAAATGCTAGTGATGCCCACATTTGTGAGAATAAATTTAAAAGAAACACTGACTTACTCCTCCCTAAGCACATCCCTTAATGCAATCCTGGCAGGAGGTTTACAACAAGAAGGACTCTCATTTACCATAGTAAAATTCGTTAATGTTACAGGGATTAGGGGAAGCAGATTTAAGCTTTTGGGCAAGAGATACACTTGGGGGATTCAACAAAGAACATTTCCACACAATGATCTGCAACACTCTGCCTTGAGGAATAGTGGAAATAAAGATGATCAATGATTTCAAAATAAAGCTGGTTCAAATTTTAGTTAATAGAACAGATAGAGTAGGGGAGTGCAGCTGACCAGTTTGCTCTATAGTCAGCTGGCAAAGATGTAATGGGCCAAATGGCCTCCTTTTTTGCTATTATGACTCTAGCTATCATTATCAATTTACTAGTTATTATTAGTTATAGATGCTATTAATAACATGCTAATCCATTTCAGTCAATGGTGCATCAAAATGGTGACTGTATGTTTACCAGATTCCAATCTATGTATCTAGTTCATTCGTTATTGACTCTTCCCCTTTCATTAGATAGCAATACATTTTTCACTCATTTTCTGAAGTCAAGTCACCTTTGAACTGAATAAATTCTGGATTTAAAGATCATTTTCAAAGAGCAACTTGAGGATGAATGAAGTACTCATTTAATACAAAAACGCTTTCCAACTTGGCGAAAGTTTCCCAGATGATGGGGATTGTTAGTTGTTTATTTCTGCCATGTACAAATCTGAAAAACTGGTCATGAAAAGATTGGTGAGAGTGGATGGAGACTGCAAATGTGAAGGGAGAACTCTATTCAATCTCACAATGGTATTGGCAACTGTGAACAATCATTTTCAAGAAGTATTGAGATGCAGAACATTCTAGCCTCAAGACTGAGGAAATGGATTTGAAGATAGGAAGCTTAAGTTTAGTCTGTTTTCTAATTCATCTTTAATTGCTTCTACCACCCAATTGTCTGCTTTCATTAACCAAAAATTAATTATTTTCTCACTTCTTGTGATTTCCATTTGTCATTGTGCCATTTCAATCCAGGTTAATTTCAATTTCCTTCTATTATAATGCTTGAGGATTTTATATTATTTCACAAAATTGTCTCTCAACTATTGCAGAAATTCCTGTAGGAATGAAAACGAGCTAAGTTAGTTTGGAGAGCACAGAGTTTACTCTGAGGGTTCTGTTTTAATGCGACTAAATGGGTGTGGGATTGTTCTTAGACAGGAGTGCAAACAGTGAATCAGTTCCCTCTTTAACACCCTAACTGTTGGGTTAATGACAGGTTAATGTCATGCATTTGAAGTCCTGTCATTTCCATCTCCTCATCTCATTGTGTAGTCTGCCTGTATAAACAGGTATAATTAACATGATCAGCTGATCAAAGCAACAGTGTTTGCTTTAAAGGATAAATAGGGCTGCAAGTCACTTTGACACATATCGCCATCATTTCAGCACCTTGGTGCAACTTTCGTACTCAGCAGCTATTGACTGGCTTCTCAGTTTGCCCGCATCATCATTCCCATACACAGTCCATCAGTACACCATCTTCTGCAGTTTGCCACAATGATTCTATCAGGTCTCAAGTCACTCACTGAGCAAGGAAGGGACACTGTATATAAACAGTGCAACTTCACCAGCTGAAAAGGATTGATTTTCAGAATTTTATGAATGCAGTGGCTTTTATATGTAGTGATTTGTCTTAGAGCTCCTGTATGACATTTTTATTTTAATCTTTCATGGATTGTGGACATCACTGACTGGGCCGTATTTATTATCCATCTCTAACTGCTTTTGATGAGTTGGTGGTGAGCAGCCTTCTTGAATCACTGTAGCCCCTGGGTATAGGTACTGCCACAACGTAATAGAGAGGGAGTTCTAGGACCATGATCCAAGATGCTTAAAGAACAGCAACATAGTTCTTAGTCATGTAGCTGCTGCTCTGTCCTTCGAGGTTGTAGAGGTTGTGGGGTTGGTTGGTGCTGTTAAAAGATCCTTGAGCAGAGTTGCTGCAGTGAATTTTGTAGATGGTATACTATGCATTGGTGACAAAGTGAGTGCATGCTGGATTTGGTGGATACATTGTCAATGAAATGGGCCGCTATGTTCTGGGGGGTATGGAATTTCATGTGTGTTGTTGGAGCTGCACTAATCCAAGCAAATGGGGAGTATTCCATCACACTCCTGACTTATGCCTTGTAGATGGTTGTCAGGCTTTGGGGAGTCAGGAGGTGAGTTACTCACTTCAGAATTTCTAGAAAGCTCAGCAGATTGAGCTCCGACGCTTAGTTAAAAACGAACCTGTAGCTTCTCAGCATATCAGAGTGAACTTGACAGTGAACTGCCATCTCTCTGGAGGCTAGCTGCCAATCAATTGTTCACTTCAATGGCAATTGTTAGTCCTATTTGTAACCACAAGTGCTAGCTACATCTTTAAACGCTATCGCAATGTAAGGGTTCTGCAAAATAAGGTTTTAAAGTGGATGCTAGAAATATTTAAGAACATAGAACATAGAACAGTACAGCACAGTACAGGCTCTTTGGCCCACAATGTTGTGCCAACCTATTATCTTACTAAGATCAATCTACCCTGCATACCTTACATTTTACTATCCTCCATGTGCCTATCCAAGAATCGCTTAAAGAAGTTGCTTAAAAGTCGCTTAAAAGACATTTGTGTCTAATCGAATCTTGTTTTGTGGACCTACACCAAACCAGATCAGTGCTCTGAGTTCCACCAAGGCTTTACATTTGCTGTCAGCTTTTCCTCAGGAGAATCTTCACACCAGCAGCTTTCTGTTCACACTGTGGCAAAATGCAAGTCTCTCCTCATGGAATTAATCATTGCTCTTCAATTAAGATAGGCACATTAGACTATTTAGGAACAAACAGATGTTGGACTGAAACATTCAGGGATGGGAAACAAACAGCCAGACATAGAAATTAAACAGCTAAAAATATCCTCATCCAAACCTCAGAGAATTCGGCACTTTGGTATCACAAACAGAAGGCAACAGGCAGAATCTTCCCAGCCCCTGAACAACATGGGCATCAGTGATTCCGTTGGGAAAATAAGGAGAGATCAGCAGAAATGAGATTCTTGATGCAGGGAGAAAAAGATCTGATTCCCCAACTAAATTTCTAACAGTGAGATGAGAATCTTGCTAATTATTGTTAATGAGTGGCGAGATGCCTTCTCGTATTCATTTTCATGCATTAACATGTCATTAAAACTTAATTGTACCTCATTAATATGTAGTTTGCCATTCTGCCATGTTCCAGATATAAACTAGGCAGCAACAATTCCAAAATGAAATTTGGAGTGGGTACCTGGTGACTCCAGCTCACTGCTTACTCCTCCGGACACCACCTTGGAGACCAGGCATCAACATCTCAAGGAACGCTGTATGGACAGTGACCTCCCACACTCCCTCATGTATGGACATTGTCACCAGACACTCACTAGCCTCACTGCATCTTCACCTCAGATCTATTTACAATCCACAAAAGAAACAGACATTCTGAAGAAAGGTCACTGGACCCAAAATGTTAACTTTGCTGTCTCTCCACAGATGCTGCCAGACCTGCTGAGTTTTTCCTCCAATTTTTTGTTTTTGTTTCTGATTTCCAACATCTGCAGTTCTTTGGGGTTTTTTTCACTTAAAATACAATTCTGACCTTCAGTGTTGCACTTTGGTGCCCATTGGCACCTTTCATTGTAATGCTGCTGCCAGGACTCTTTGTGCATATGGACAAACAGCCATCTATGGAATTGACCAAGATGAACCTCATTAATTTTGCATCTACTTGGATGCTCCCAATATCTCTGCCTTGCCTGGTTATTTAGAGCTTTGTGGCTTCCAGTCACGGTACTTCTGCCTTTCTCTGCTTTTCAGTGTGGTCACAAAACCAAGCAGTTTGTGATGATTGTCAGCAGTGACCGGTCAGGGGAGTAGCCATTGCAGTACAGCAGTTTATTACATCAATCTCATACCTGCACCACGCACCAGTAAACACACTGCTTGTGTATTAACGAAACAGCCATGTCTCACAGGTGAAGAGGAGCGATATTCAGTCACAGGGTCATTAGAACATAAGAACATACAAACTTATGAACATAAGGACTAGGAGTAGGAGTAGGCCATCCGGCCTCATGATCCTGCTCAGCCATTCAATAAGATCATGGCTGATCTTTCCGCAGACTCAGCTCCACTTACCCACCCACTCACCATAACTCTTAATTTCTTTAATGTTCAAAAATCTATCTACTTTTCTCTTAAAAACTTTCAATGAGGTATCCTCAAATGCTTCTTTGGGCAGGGAATTCCACAGATTCACAACCCTTCGGGTGAAGAAGTTCCTCCTCAACTCAGTCCTAAATCTGCTCCCCCTTATTTTGAGGCTATGCCCCATAGTTCTAGTTTCACCTGCCAGTGGAAACAACATCCCTGCTTCGATCTTATCTATTCCCTTCATAATTTTATATGTTCCTATGAGATTCCCCCCTCTTTCTTCTAAATTCCCATGAGTATAATCCCAGTCTACTCAATCTCTCCTCATAATCCAACCCTCTCAATTCCGGAATCAACATAGTGACCAACCTTTGCACCCCCTCCAGTGCCAGTACATCCTTTCTCAAGTAAGGAGACCAAAACTGTACACACTACTCCAGGTGTGGCCTCACCAGCACCTTGTACAGCTGCAGCATAGCCTCCCTGTTTTTAAACTCCATCTCCCCAGCAATGAAGGGCAATATTCCATTTGCCTTCTTAATTACCCGCTGTACCTGTAGACTAAGCTTTTGTGATTCGTGCACAAGGACGCCCAGGTCCCTCTATACAGCAGCATGCTGCAATTGTTCACCATTTACATAATAATCCCTTTTGCTGTTATTCCTACCAAAACAATAAGACCACAGTAAAGCATAGTAAGGCCAGAGCAGTATCCACAACAGACCAAGGGCTTGCACACAGTCAATTGGCCACTGTGGTAGTCATAGTCAGGGGACTCTGATCATAACATACCGGGTGTGGGCAATTGTCAATTCTACTAGTCCAGTGCAACCAATCGAAAGGAGTCACAGCAAATCAGTCGGGGGTGGGGGGGAGGGGGC
>NC_063348.1:59147766-59174539 GCF_021869965.1 Rhincodon typus
CCTTCATCAGAAAAAATTCTTTTCTGATGAAGGGTCTAGGCCCGAAACGTCAGCCTTCCTGCTGCTATGATGCTGCTTGGCCTGCTGTGTTCATCCAGCTCTACATCTTGTTATCACACATCAGGCAGGGATGGATATCCAAGTTTGTTGGGATGGGGGTGTGGAATGTGGGGAGAGCAGGTCTGGTCAAAGGATCTGTCCACTAAAAGTCTAGGGAGGCTGAGAAGGGCTCACTGCTGTAGTAGGGAAACAGGGAAATTCAGTTGTGGGAATTGGAGGTAACATGCTGAGATACAGAGTGAACAATAACTGGGAAGTGGGGGTCAACTCAAAATATAAAGGACAGACAATAGAGCATAGGAGGGATAGAATAATGGGGGAGAGGGGATCATCAACAGTGAGCACCACCCTGACACAGTGTATTACTCATCTGGCATGATGCTGTGGCATGCCTAATATTTGGGCAGGGGGTTAAAATGGGGAGATGAACAATTAAGTAAACAACCTCCGGATCCAACGCATCATCCTCCGACACTTCCACCATCTGCAATCCGACCCCACCACCAAAGACATTTTTCCCTCCCCACCCTTATCTGCTTTCCGGAGGGACCACTCTCTCCGTGACTCCCTTGTCCGCTCCACACTCCCCTCCAGCCCCACTACACCCAGCACTTTTCCCTGCAACCGCAGGAAGTGCTACACCTGCCCCTACACCTCCCCACTCACCCCCATCCCAGGCCCCAAGAAGACTTTCCACATCAAGCAGATGTTCACCTGCACATCTGCTAATGTGGTATACTGCATCCGCTGTACCCGTTGTGGCCTCCTCTACATCGGGGAAACCAAGCAGAGGCTTGGGGACTGTTTTGTAGAACACCTATGCTCGGTTCGCAATAAACAACTGCACCTCCCAGTCGCGAACCATTTCAACTCCCCCTCCCATTCCTCAGATGACATGTCCATCCTGGGCCTCCCGCAGTGCCACAACAATGTCACCCGAAGGTTGCAGGAACAGCACCTCATATTCCGCTTGGGAACCCTGCAGCCCAATGGTATCAATGTGGATTTCACAAGCTTCAAAATCTCCTCTCCCCCTACTGCATACCAAAACCAGCCCAGCTCATCCCCTCCTCCCTAACCTGTCCTTCCTCCCACCTATTCCCTCCTCCCACCTCAAGCCCCACTCCCATTTCCTACCTACCAACCTCATCCCGCCCCCTTGACCTGTCCATCCTCCCTGGACTGACCTATCTCCTCCCTACCTCCCCACCTACACTCACCTTTACTGGCTCCATCCCCGCCTCTTTGACCAGTCTGTCTCCTCTCCACCTATCTTCTCCTCTATCCATCTTCTATCCGCCTCCCCCTCTCTCCCTATTTATTTCGGAACCCCCCTCCCCTCCCCCATTTCTGATGAAGGGTCTAGGCCCGAAACGTCAGCCTTCCTGCTCCTCTGATGCTGCTTGGCCTGCAGTGTTCATCCAGCTCTATACCTTGTTATCTCAGATTTTCCAGCATCTGCAGTTCCTACTATCTCTGTTACAATTAAATAAACAGGTTGGATGGGAACAAGAGGACGATCAAAGCTGATGGAAAAGTAAACAGAAAGTAGGAAGACTTGGGGATGTCACATAGACTGAAAGGCTGAGTCTGTGGCTCAGTCTGTAAAGAGTCTGTGTGACTCCAGTCAGCTGCCATTAAATCGAAATATCAAGTCTTCAGTGGACATGAAAATGGCTGGTATCACCCAGAGTGAGCAGGGTAAATGTCTGCTCACTGCACAGCCTGGACAATAAACCATCCACACCATGACCCTCCATACAACATCTCCTTTCCTGGATGCTGGAGGTGATTGGGTGAAGAGAGAGATCCTCATTATTGTTGCCACATTTACCATCTCCTACTGTGTGCACACCAATAGGCTTCATGTACAGACACCTGAATTAGAGCAGCAACAGGCAAGGTTCAGGTGGAGGCTTCCTGCTGGCTCTATCCCAGTGTTTGGAGGATGATAATCAAATGTTATTTGTGTGTGGCTCTGAGTGTTGAATGATTACATTACTGAGGAGCTGCTTTGTTTCTGAGATTAACCATTGCAGGCGAATGCAGACACAGAGACTGTGGTTGTCCCTGTCCCCACTGTCCACGAACAGACATGGACAGATAAGGAACACAAGCATTCACAAGCTCAGCACTGGCATCAGTCTGCAGCTGATGTGGGGCCAACCCTCAGCTGGTTCAGATTGAAAATGGCCACATGATTCAGCCTGGACACTCCGGGAGGCCTGGTCACTTGTCTTCCATGGAAAACTTTGTAGACGAGAGAGGGGCAGTGGGTGCTGTTCTCTGTCCAGTGGGGGAGCTCACAGCTCCCATGTCATTCTGTCCAGTGTTTCTGCAATGGAACACCTCCCTGCAATGGGGCCAATGAGGGCCACGGGATGGCCCCATGACATCAGGTTTCCATACAGGTCCAGGTTTTTGTTCTGGAACTGTCCAGACAATGAATGCTGTTTGAATCTCAGAATCTCTTCTCCAAATAACTGGAGGATGCACCGAGGCTATGGGATGGATGATAGGCATCTGTCAGAACCACAGCATTGCAATAACAAGGAACAATACCTGGAGCATTCTGCTGTATAGTGAAATCAACATCAGCAACTTGTAAATGTGTCCAGTGGAACTGAGTTCTGGGAAATTGTCTTTCACTGACTGTGCAGGTTTTGTTCCTAGAGAGACCAACATCCTCTTTAGCTGCAAGTCCAGTTTAATGCTTTGATCTTTCTATGTGGTTCATGCTGGTTTACTAAAAGTTCAGGTTACAAACAGATAAAAGCCCTCACAACGCTCATTCCTGAGACAACTTCATGTTCCTAAGGGCACTATGGAAAGGATAGCTATTGCCCAAACAAAGCTAATGTAGTGTGAATGATACCAAGCCTCTCTACCTTCACTCTTGTTGTTGCAAGAACTGACATTTGCTCAGACAGCTCATGATGAAAATTAAAGATATATTTGCAAAAGTAGGAACGTACTTACCATAAGAATTACTCTGGCCATCTATGTGGCCTCACAATGCCTTCCTCCCTTCCCTCCCTCTACATCGAGGTGTTCAGTTCTAAGGTCCATAGCTGGGGTGGACAGAGCCGAAATGAGCAGTAGAGGTTGTTGGCCTTGGAGATTTCAGTGCGTGACCCTGGGGTATTTGTGACTAGAGGACCCAGAGATGCTGAGTGAGTCCTGCCCAGAGGCACGTTCACCCTCTTTGATTTGAACTCCCACAGGGCTGAGGAAAGGGAGCAGTGTGAAGGTGGAAGATCTGGCCAACTTCGGTGGGGGGGAGGGGTTTGCGTGTGGCCTCATCCAGTTTGTCCTTGGGCTGGCTGCCCAATGGCCCCACCCTGTCTCCTTGTGAGGAAGGGGCATATGGAGTGAAGTCAGATTCTCTCATGCCCCTGTTGCCTTGCTGTTGGTGCTCAGTCCTACTGGTTAGAGAGATGGAATACAGGTCTGGGCACCTTTCCAGGCTCGGCCTGCCTCTCCATGGCAACCCACAATCAGTACATGGAGGCAGCCATAAACCCTAATGCCAGAGGCAGCCTGGGGTAAACCATGTTGGTGCAGTCCTCCAACCTTCAGTCAGTTTGCCCAGTGCCTCTGACAAACCCGCCTGCTGCTCCTGTGGTTGCCTGTGCGTCTCTCAGACAGCGTCTGTTGCCGAAACCACAGAGCGTTCTCCTGCCTGAGCTGAGTAAACGTTTGGGCTCTGACAGTCCTCTGAGTGCCAAAGAACTGGGGCATTTCTTCCTCAACTCCCGGCTGTGGAGTGGTCTCACTGAGGGAGTCCTCACCCGCTCTAATTCAGGTACAATAGCCAGTGAAGGGGCAAGAAGCAGGCCCCTTCCTTGAAGGTGGAGGAGGACACAACTTGTGGGACCACCCTCTTGAGAGCAGAGACTGGGTAGATCCCACTGATGCCTGCAGGAGACAAAAGACGGAATAAGTCGTGAACAAGGAGTAGATGTTTGGATATGTTAAGAGTACATTCACAGGGCGATAATGGGAAGAAGGCACAGCAATGGGCAATGGCTCTTACATGGTTGCCAGGACATGGAGGTTTTTGCATCTCCATGTAAACAGTTGTGGTCCTTAATAGCTCGGGCCAGGATTGTCTCCTCCTAAGGGTTGAGGAGTGAAATGTCAGACACCTCACCCCCTGCCTGAGGTCATTCTGCTCTAATGTAGACCATTTCTCCCTGGAATGAGGCAATGACAGGTGAATGTGGATTGGGTCAAATATAGATTTGAAAAACAAACTTTGATTTTTGTTTCTCCCTAATTCAGATTTGGTCTTTCAGTTTGTTTCTAATCTCAAAAGATGATCTTTAATACGTTGTTATTTAATCATCCATAAAGAAAAACTGTCCAAAAACAGACTAACAGACTGGCTCTGCCAAATACTTGAGGGCTTTAAAATGGAAATCATTCATCCCTGTAACCTTTATACTTTACATCATTAAATGGTTGTATGACTATCCAGCAATGCTAGTTTAATTATACAATTAAAAGCAGCAACAAAGGGCTTACTGTTTTGTAAACACCTGAATGAGCCACCCAATCATAAATTCAGTAAAGGATAATGTAGAACAAGAAAAGAGACAGATTATTTACATTACAGTATTGGAGATCCAAATACATTGTTACAAAAAGTCAACATCATTTCAATTCAGTAGTTGATACTCTCCCCCAGAAACTGAATAGGACTCAAGGGAAAAGAGCATTTCGAACAGCTGATTCACGAAAAGAGGTTTAGGGCTATTAACATTTATAATATATTGCATTACCTTTCCAGACCTTTGCTGGGCCTTTGTTGTGATACATACTTAAAATATCAAAGCTGCAAGAGATTCAATAAGATATTGAAAACTGAGTAACGTCGGGCTTCTGAGAAAACACCAGCGCTCCCTCCCTCTCCTTTCTTTTAATTCCCAATAGCTGTGTGGCAAGATGAAAAAATAAATAAAAAGTGAATGGGTGGGACATCAAGGTCTGACAGGCTGGTGTCTGAACAAAAAAAAACCTCTGTTATGATATCAAAGACCTTGAACAAAAGCTGAGAGCACAAAGTATTTTGACTTGTACCACATTACTGAGATGTAACCTGTTTGATAATACAAGACTAAACATTATCACAGTCAATATTTGAGGTCTGACACACCTTGTATGTTACGGAAGGTAATGAACACAGTGAGGGGGAAGGCACATTGTGCAATGGTTTGTTAAAACTCTCAAAGTCAGCGCAGACCACAACTTGCATTCAGAGCTGAGGTTCTAGCATTGTTCCATAATATTTTGTTTTACTCTTTCATGCAATGTGGGCATTGATGGTTCAGCCAGCATCTGATGTCCATCCCTAATTGCCCTTAAAACTGATAGGCTTCTGAGGTCATGTTAGAGGGATGATGTGGATGATGCCGGTGTTGGACTGGGGTGGACAAGGTCAGGAGATAGACGACACCAAGTTATAGTCCAACAGCTTTATTTGAAATCACAAACTTGCAAGGCACTGCCCCTCCAAAAGCATGTAATTTCAAATAAACCTGTTGGACAATAACCTGGTGTTTTGTGAAATCTAACAATGTTAGAGAGAAGTTAAGAATCAACCACATTAGGAGTCACATTTAGGCCAGAGTGGGTAACAATGGGTTCCCTGAATTTTAATGTGTTGTCAAAATTGCACTTTGCACCAATTAGTGATAGCTATAATGGTCATAGAGTCATACGGTCACAGGTTCATACAGCATGGAAACAGAATTTCAGTCCAACTAGTTCACGCCAACCATGTTCCCAAACTAAACTAGTCCCACTTGCCTGCATTTGGCCCGCATCCCTCAAAATTTTATCTATTCATGTACTTATCCAAAAGTCTTGGAAATGTTTAACTGTACCTGCATCCATCACTCCTCTGGCAGTTCATTCCACACACAAACCACCCTCTGTGTGAAACGCTTCCCTTTGTGTCCTTTTTAAAACTTTCCCATCTCACCGTAAAAATATGCTCTCTAGTTTTGAATTCCTCCAGCCTAGGAAAAAGACCTTGAGTATTCACCTTATTTGTGCCCGTCATGATTTTATAAATCTCTATAAGGTCAACCCTCAGCCTCCTACGCTCCAGTGAATAAGATCCCAGTCTATCCAACCTCCATTCCCAGCAACATCCTGGTAAATCTTCTCTTAACCCTCTCCAATTTAATAATATCCTTGTTATAACAGTGACACCAGAACTGCACACAGTATTCCACAAAAGAGTCCTCACCAATGTCCTGTACAACCTCAACATGACATGCAAACTCCTATACTTAAAGATCTGAGCAATGAAGGCAAGCCTTCTCAACCACCCTGTAATGCAAATTTCAAAGAATTATGCACCTGGACCCCTAGGTCTCTCTGTTCTACAACATGACCCAGAACCCTACCATTAATTGTATAAGTCCTGCCCTTGTTTGGTCACACTGACAGAGATTAGCTTTCAATTCCAAATTTGATGATGTGAATTTAAATTCCATCAGCTGCTGTGAGCAGTAGCCTGGATCTCTTGGCATGGGCCAAATAGCATTACCACTCAGCGATCTCCCATCAAGTTGCTTTTGTGAGCCTTGTGACTGAATATACAGAAATATCTGAGATAAATCCTTTCTACACTTCTATTTATTCTTTTCATTATTGTGAACAGCGAACCAGATACTAGGTAGGCTCACCTTAATCTTCAAAAATCAAACATTTTGAGCATTGTCACTCATCTAAACCCATTTCCTTTCACACGATAATAAAATGAACATGCCTTTTGAAGTGAAATAATAAAAATAAAATTATTCAATGCTGACCTGCTGAATTGTGTTCTTCAACTGTTCAATGATCTGTCTCTTTTTGGTAATCCACCTTTTTTTTGCATAGACACTATATAAAGCCTTTGATGTAGTCTTGTACCTTTACCATGTTTGAACCATTGCATGTGTTGACACAATCACTAACAAGAATGTCAAATCATATTACAAAATAATTTATGTTTTGGTTTTTCTGCTCTTATTAATGCTGTTCCCACCCAAAACAATGCAAAAAAAAGTCTTTCATTTCTAACTTCTCCACGCCTCATTTTTATCTGTTTTTATCCCCAATTTTAACAAGCTCCATATTTCTAGAGATGGACTGATGTGTTGGGGTGAATATCTTTTAATTGAAGTTATACTAAACTTATATCAAATACTAGTTTGTCCCCAACTGCAGTATTGTGTACAGTCTAGGCATGGTACTTCATGAGACTCTACAGGCTTTGGAGATGGTGCAGTGATTTGCTGAAATGAGTTTAAATATAAGGGATTATAGTTACATGGAGGTTATATGCAAGTTCCCCTCCAAGCCACTCACCATCCTGAACTGGAAATACATCATGATGTGGATGTGTCGGTGTGGGACTGGGGTGGACAAGGTCGGAAGTCAGACTACACCAGGTTACAATCCAACAGAGCGGCAACGTTTCGAAAGTTTGTAATTTCAAATAAACCTGTTGTACTATAACCTGGTGTCATCTGATTTCTGACCTGGAAATATATTGCTGTTCTTTCACTAATACTGTGTCAAAATCCTAGAATTCATTCCTGAACAACATTGTAGGTATCCTTACGGGGCACAGACTGCAGGGGTTCTAGAAGGCAGCTCACCACCACCTTCTCAAGGCCAACTAGGGACAGGCAATTTATGCTGGCTAGCCAGTTTCACCCACATCCCATGAAATTCTTTTTAAAAAATCATGATGATCTGACATCTGAAAGTTTCCTCAGGATGGATAGGAGGCCCAGAGCCACTCGTTGTTTATGCCAATTCCTCCAGCTGAACCAGGCACATTGTCAGCACAGACTGGAACACTGTCGCTAAATTATTCCACCTGCTGGAGTGAGAGCAGCCACATGAACTTGTGGCTGACTATCCCAACCCCGTGGCAGTCATGGTGACAGCCCTGTTAAACGTCGATGCATCTGGCTGCTTCCCCTCACTGGAGAACTGTGAAAGATCTCCTCGTTCTCAATCCAATCCCTTCCTGATGCAGTTTGTACCAGGCCACACACTTTATCCTGTTTCCCTGTGAGGAGGTCAGTGCTGCAGTCTGGGCAGTAAGATACAGTAACACAGCCGGCTTCCCCCAGCTACAGGGCACACACCCCACTGAGAGGGCCTTCAGGCACATGGCTTCATATCAATTTCATTCTATTAGAGCCCAAGTCACTTGTGACCACCAGTACCACACCTTAGATGTTTGTGTCAGATCCCTAGGGGCTGCATGATGCTGATATCTTTGTGAACTCTCACATTCTTGCTTTGTTTCAAAAGCCAAAGCCTAACAATATGGAAACAATGGTTACTGGGAGGCAAGGTTACTCTCTGCCACCATGGCTGATGATGCTGTTACATAGCTCCCTGATTGGGGACCAATATGGAAATAATGCAGCGCATTCTTCAAACATCAGGGAGCAACAATACAACTCCTGAAGATGAGATTCCATTGCTGGGATTGGTCTGGGAGGCTGTGGGGGTGGGGTTTGGGGGGTGGTTGGTCCTTGCCCTGCACCCCAGAAATGGTATGCAACATAATCCTAGCATGGCATGGATTGCACAACCAAGACAGGTAAGGAGGGAATGTGATGGATGCTGAAAAGCTGGGAAAGCAGTATCAGTCTTCTCAGGAGGAAGATGAGGACATTGAGCAGGAGAAACATTATTTTCAGTTTGACTTAATTGACATCCAGTTTCAATAGATGTGAGCTAAGCGTAATGATCTTTCAGTGATTGTAAATTTGTTATTTGAAGACTATTTTGTCCTACCCAGTCTCAGAAGCAAATACCAACTTTTGTCTTTTTTTCTTCATTTCTACTGCTGATGAATAAAAAGGAATGTTCTCAATGCTTAAAGATTATTCAGAAAGTGATAGTCCCACATTGAACAATGATCATATGTGGGAACACATAGGACAAAGAGTAGCATTTCCTAAGGCAGGGCTTGAAGATAGAATAATGCTAAGGACAGACAACTGTCCTTAGCCATTCTTTAAATAACAATACACTTACAAATATGCACTTGCATTTGTAATAAAATGTCAACATTGCTGCCTACATGCTCACAGAAGCATTTGTTTTTGTTTCTCTCCCGCTATGTGAATGTGAACAGCTCCTGGCTGGATGTACCTCACCTGATGTATGTCTGGACTTTGGTGATGGCAGTGGGAGGCCCCAGGAGATCCCACCTGTGATGAGTCCTTTCACTTTTGCTGAGTGGAACATACCACATACAGAGTCATGGTGGAGAGCGAATGAGGCAAGTTTTAGACAATAGTGTGAGAAATCATGTAAAGGCTCAGAGAGAGAGAAAACCTGCACAAAACTCCCCAAAATTGACATTTTGCTGATTTATGCAACATTCAGACCAATGGTCCTATTGGTGGAAGGCTCAGAGGCACAAACTGAATGTGATTGGCAATCCACAATAGGCACCATGAGGACCATCTTTTTATGGAAGTGAATGATCGGAGTTTGCTTGTTAGAATAGCAGAAACAAATTCAATAGTTTGAAGGAATAATTGAAAGAGAAAAAGATATAGAGAGATCATGAAACTGGTCCAAGAGTCTAGAACTAGGAGTTACAGTCCCAGGATACAGGGTAGACCATTTCAGATTGAGACAAGGAAATATTACTTCATTTTGGGTATGGTGAACCTGTTGGATTTTCTGCCACAGAAAGCTGTGGAGGCCAAGTCTATGAGTAGATACAAGAAAGAGATATAGTCATAGATCTAGACAGCATGGAAACAGAACTTTTGGTGCAACTTGTCCGCGCCAACCAGACATCCCAATCTGACCTAGTCCATTTGCCAGCATTTGGCCCATATCCCTCTAAACCCTTTCTATTCATATACCCATCCAGATGCCTTTTAAATGTTGTAATTGTACCCGTCTCCACCACTTCCTCTGGCATTGGCCCTTACACACACCACCCTCTGCATGAAAAGTTATCTCTCAGTCCCTTTTTAAATCTTTCCCCTTTCACCTTAAACCTATTACCTCTAGTATTGGACTTCCCCAAGCTAGAAAAAAGAACTTGGCTATTCACTCTATCCATGCCTGTCATGATTTTATAAACCTCTATAAGGTCACCCTGCAGCCTCTCTCGCTCCAGGGTAAAAAAGAGCCAGCCTATTCAGCTACTTTGAGGCAGCATTGTGGCTCAGTAGTTAGCATTGCTGCCTCACAGCGCCAAGGACCCGGGTTCGATTCCACCCTCGGACAACTGTCTGTGTGGAGTTTGCACATTCTCCCTGTGTCTGTGTGGGTTTCTTCCGGGTGCTCCGGTTTCCTCCCACAGTCCAAAGTTGTGCAGGTTAGGTGGATTGGCCATGCTAAATTGCCCATAGGGATGTGTAGATTAGGCAGGTTATAGGGGGATGGGTCTGGGCGGGATGCTCCGAGGTTCAGTGTGGACTTGTTGGGCCAAAGCTCCTGTTTCCACACTGTAGGGATTTTATGATACTCCTCATGATTCAAACCCTCCAGTCATGGCAACATGTAAGTCTTTACTGCACCCTCTCAAGTTTCATAACATTCTTCCTTCAGACGGGCGACCAGAATTATACACAGTATTGTAAAAGTAGCCTCACAAATATCCTCTACAGCCACAACTTGACATCCCAACTCCTGTACTCAATGATCTGACCAATGAATGCAAGAGTGCCCAATGTTCACCACCCTGTGTACCTGTGACTCCACTTTCAAGGAACTATGCAACTGCACTCCAGGGTCTCTTTGTTTGGCAACCCTCCCCAGGGCCCTACCATTAAGTCTTGCCCTGAATTGCCTTCCCAAAATGCAGCATGTCACATTTATCTAAATTAAACTCCATCTGCCACTCCTCAGCCCTTTGGCCCATCTGATGAATGTCATGTTGTACTCTGCTTCACTGTCCACTACACTACCTATTTTGGTGTCATCAGCAAACTTATTAACCATGCCTCCAATATTCACATCCAAAAAATGATGAAATGCAGTGAACCCAGCACAGATCCCTATTTAGATTTTAAAGGCATCAAGGTGCATGGGGAGAAAGCAAGAATGCAGCATTGAGATAAAGGATCAACCATGATTATATTCAATGGAGGAGCACAATTAGAGGACTGAATGGCCTACCAATGGTCTTAATTTCTAAGCTTCTATGGTTGTTCCTTTTTCTTGTAGTCACTGTTGCAAAGTAAAGAACACAGTTGGCATGCAACAATGTCATACTCACCAGATCCTTTAAGTTAAGGATTGAATGAGGACAAATATTGACCAGGACACCAGAAAGAATCTAATAATCTTTGAATAATGCCATGAAATCTTTTGGATACATGTGAAATAGGATACTTTATCGCCTTGCTGGAGTGGCATTCGTGATTACAGGTGAGAGTGCGAGCAACGGAGCCACAGTTGAAGCAATGCAGACACATATCCAGGAAAATCGCGACCGCTCACTTAAAAAGTGGCAACTCCTTCATCATTTTTCCTGAAGAAAAGACGCCCACCTTTTCCAGGCGGCAGGGCTTGCCTGAGAGCCACAATCAGTTTCCGACTTGTCAGGTGGCTTTCAGGAATGTGTTTCCATTCAGTTAATATTCTGCTGGTATTGCCACACATACAAATGCCAGTTATCTGGGAAGTAGCAATACATGACGCCCACATGGTGTGCAGAAAGCAGGAACAGGAAGCAAGCCCTCATCTGTATCTGTGGCTGCAGTCAATACTGAGAGAAACCCACTGAGTGTGAAAGCCAGCCTCCCGCCTAGAAGTCTAAATGCCTGTTTTTAGTTGAACATCTGCTACTTGCAAAAAAAATGTGCCATGCAGCCTTGGCACAATGAAAAAGTGTGTGGAAAAGGGAAGTGGTTATAGACAGTGCTTGAAAATGGGTGGACCCAGAGGGCTGATTATTTCCTGATTTAGATCTGTGCCAAGACTGATGATCTAGTCCTTATACATGTACTAAACTGAGGAAACCACACACCTGTGCTCAGCTCTTGAGGGTAAAAATAAAAATGCCATAATGAGTGTAAAATTAACACATCTCACTGCCATCTCTATGCTGATTGAACAACAACTTACTGTGGACACAGATGATCAGTTAAATCCAAAATTTGCTCACTGAATGAAGCCATTCCTCTATAAAATGGCCTTACATCATCAAATATATTGAACAATATGATGGTGTTATGCTGATCTTATAGATACATATAGAATTTACCATAAAATATTTATAGATTCTTCAATACAATCCATGCATCTTTCATAAAAACACATTAAATTTTAAGAATCACCAAACAACCTCTCTGGCACTGAGAATGAACTTTAACAGGAGGGGGTCCTTAAACTTTCAGGTTTTGATTATTGTTGGCAATTCCTTTTCAAAAATTTAACTTTATTCACCTTTTTTTTCAACGTCTTCTTTCACAACTCTTAATCCAATATTTTTCTTTCTCTTTTTTTTTTATCTAATGAGACATTGAGTTCATTACTCCAATGTATTGTTCTGAAATACTGCACTGTTCGTTAATAATCTGTTAACCTAATTGGTTAAGGAACATACCCTGTTCAAACAGGCCCTGGAGACCTTGCAAAGGACACCATTCTTATATACTGCTGATAACTTGCAATACAAAGCCTTATGAAAATTGCTAGGCATAAGCAATTCAATAACAACAACTTCGATTTATACAGTGCCTTCATGTCACGAAATGTCCTAAGTTACTTCACAGATCATTATAAAACAGATTACAAAATTGAGCCCAAAGATGATATTAGGTCAGATGACCATAGATCTGCTAGGTTTTAAGAAGCATCTTAAAGGAGGAAATTGAAGTTGAGAGTCATAGAGTCATAGAGGTATACAGAATGAAAACAGAAGCTTCTGTCCAGCTCATCCATGCCAACCAGATATCCTGAATTAATCTAGTCCCATTTTCCAGCATATGGCCCATATCCCTCTAAACCCTGCCTGTGGTTCATTTAGACGGTTAAGAGCGATCTCTTATTCATTATGTTTCAATCAGTTTGTTCATCATATTCAAGAGGGAGCTGGATTTGGCTCTTGTGGCTAAAGGGATCAAAGGGTATGGAGAGAAAGCGGGAGTGGGATATTGAAATTCCATGATAAGCCATGATCTTATTGAATGGTGGTGCAGGTTCAAAGGGCCGAATGGTCTACTCCTGTACATGTTTTCTATGTTTCTTTTCATATACCCATCCAGATGCCTTTTAAATCTTTCCCCTCTCATCGTAAACCTATGCCCCTCTAGTTCTGGACTCTCCTTCCCTGAGGAAAAGACCTTGTCTATTCATCCTATTCATAGCCCTCATGATTTTATAAACTTCTTTGAAGTCAGACCTCAGCCTCCAAAGCTCCAGGAAAATTAGCCCCAGCCTCTTCAGCCTCTCCCTATAGGTAAGCACACTAAATGCCTCGTCACTACCCTGTCTATCTGCAACTCCACTTTCAAGGAACTTTGAACCTACACTCCAAGGAGAGGTGGAAAGGTGAGGGAGAGAATTCCAGAACATGGACCTAAACACCTGAAGGCACAGATCCCAATAGCATGACAAATCAACCATAAAATTAGCAAAAAAGAGGTCAGTTTCTCTCCAAGCCCAATGTGCCCCTTCAAATGTTTCCCTTCTTTGTCACCTCTCTCCCTCTCCCCCTCTATGGAGGGAAAGGTCATACCCTGGAGAGGACACCTGCAGGAGCAGGAAGACAAGCCATTGTGAATGACTCTCCAGCTATGGTTAAATAAATACAGAAACCCATGAGAGCAATTGCAGCCAGGTGGAAAACTGTGGCAGGACACTTGGCGAGGATGGCATGGTCAGTTATGTCAAAGACAGCAGATGGTTGAGAAGCGCAAAGAGGGAATATTTATCTTTGTCACTGTCACATAGGAAACTGTTTGCAACTTTGTCAAAAACCCGACAACAACTGTCTCAACCATTCAATCTTGAGAACCAATATTGGTTCCCTGGTCCCCAGTGCAAAGAAATTCAAGTTATTTGCTCCTTTTTGTATAATGTGGCAGGGAGTGAAATTTGACGGGTGGATTTCAGGGAAGGATGGGTGTTGATTTGGGAGATGGTAATCTGTTCAAGGGCTTTGGAAAGGAAAGAGGCATTTTGAGATGAGACATTAGTCTGCAAGGGTGGCTTTTTTTGAGGACAGCGTGGACAGTAGATATTAATAAAGAATGATTACCTCTGGAGAGAGAGAAAACCATTTACATTATCAGCCCTCACACTGAGGTGGGGAGGAGAAGTTGGGCAATCAGCAGTTCAGTGGGAATAGGATCAAGGAGATGGAAGGTGAATCCCATTGATGATGAATTCCAGAAAGGCATGAGTGGAGAGAGGAGTGTAAATACAGAAAGATACAAGTTCATGGTTGGGATAAGGAGAAACATTAAAGTAGGATTGGGCCAGTTAGACTCTGATGGAAAGGAGAGATACAATAGAAAAAGTTGATTGCATTTTCTCCAACTTAATGACAGAGAAATCTATGAACCCAGAACCAAAGAAGAGTTACACTAGATTCAAAACATTAACTGTTTCTCTCTCCATAGAAGCTGCCAGACCTACGGAGTATCTCCAGCATTCCCTATTTTTTTCAGATTCCCAACATCTGCAAGATTTGCTTTTGTTAATTTCATGAGGTCCTCACATTTATTGCAGGAGGTGAGGGTGGAGGTGATAGGGGAGAGGGGTTTGAGAAAATATTCTGCAGTAACGAAAAGTTGCAGGGAGGTAATCTTTGTATTCTAAGCTTGTCTTGAAATAGTCAGCAGTAGATGAAAGTAGAACCCAGTGACGTTCAATGTGTTCCACTCAGATGTGGCAGTGAATGGCTAAACCAGATCCTTTCAAGTCTAGCCTATAATAAGACTGCCCATTGAGTGTTTACAGTAAATTCTGTGTGTCATGTTATGTCTTCCTCCTGTTCTCAGTAGAAGTATTCAGTCGTCTCCAAGTCAGAAGATTTTGCATTCCAACTTCAAACTGTACATCCTTTCTTCCAATATGACCACACAGTTCTAATTCTGTAACATTACCCATCTCTGCAACTAAATGAGCCCAACCAAAACTGAACAACTCTTGTCACCTTTAACCCAATTATACCTCACCTTCCATTTACTAAACTTCGTAAACTTCAACTTCTCAAAAACATTGCTGACCATCAATACACTCCCTCAGACCCCAATATTTTGATTTATGTTGCTTCCATGCTCCCCAGTGCATAGAAATGAAAATGATCCTTCCATTACATTAAAAGTAGACCAGAGATTATTTAGGTTCTATTTCCACAATATCTTCCCAGCTTTTACTTCCTCCTGCATCTTTTAGTTTTCTAACTCTTTCTTTGGTGCATTGTGCTCTCCTTCAGTTCTGAAAACCTGTTGAGCTATACCAACAGAGCCACCTCTAAAAGTAGGTAAAAGGGCCTGAAGAAAGAAAGACGAATTCATTATTCTGCCATTTCCTGACTACATTCACTTCAGTAAGGTTGACTTCTATATTGGCCTGTTGGGGTTTGCTTCATTTTCACAGCCAGGCCATGGATAAAGAGCAGCTTAGACAAATCCCAAATTGCTCACAAAATTGCCTCAACCAATGGATTTTGGAGGATGCTATTGTTCTTCCTTTCATCTTCAAATCTGAAGAAAAGCAGTGTATTAAAAGAAAAAGTATGATAAGAATTTTAAGGCAACAATTCTCCATATTATTCAACAGTGTAGCAATTTCAGGCACAGTGTTTTTACTGTATTATATTTCAATTTCATAACAGGTTTCTACATCTTTGTTTCATTTTGACAATGCCATGCTAACAATGAATGACAGAATTAAAGAACATTTCTTCACAAAGAGCAAAACCAGCTCAATGTTCTTTCATTTGTAACACGTATAAGAGTTAGTACACAGAGAGCATTGAATAATTTTATTCAAGATGTAAACTTTCCCTTCTTTGGCTTTGCATTGTTTTCTTTCAGCTATTAAGGCATGATATTCTCAGACAGAGTTCACACTACTGCTGCTTCGACTGTCACAAGATGTGCTTTACTCAACAAAGTTGGTCGTTCTGTGATCTTGCTCCAAGACACTCCATCTAGTGTTGTGGCTGCGAAACAACCAAAATTGCCTTAGCAATTTTAGGTCTTAAGTAGATCTGAGATACAGACTTGGATTCCGAATCAGTTACAAATCTGAGACAGGCATAAGATATTGTCAACTGTAAGTAATTATAAAGAACTGATGCACAACAAATCCTTTTGTCAGTTAGTTTGAATCATCAGATTATCTTATGGCACTACACTCAACATTAAGTTTATTCAAGTGCAGCTTGTGTTAATTATAGAACATTGGTACTACAAAAGAACATTCAATTAGTACTGCAACAGGAATGGACTTGTTTTCAGTAAACAAGTGTAAAAGTCTAGTAAAGGTACTTATCATCAAATACACTGATAATCAGAAAGAAGATTTCTTTGGAACCCTGAGATGATGGAAGAATTGAAACCTGCTTCAGACAGAAGTGTTGAGTGTTGATCCATCCTGGCCTTATCCTGAGGTCCCCATTATTACACAAAGCAGTTGTGAGCGAATTCAATGCACTTGATATTGTGTAATACTGAGCATATTGAATACAGCAAAGGCTATTAGCCCTGGCAATGATCCATCTGTATTAGTGAAGGCTTAAGCTCTAGGACGAGTCTCGCCCCCAAATCATGTTGTTCTAGTGCAACTGCAATACTGGCACCTATCCAACAAAGTGGAAAATTGCTCAGGGATGTCCTGTCCACAAGAAGGGTCATTGAACTCAAAACATTAGCTCTGTTTTTCTCTCCACAGATGGTACCAGATCTGTTGAATTTCTCCAATAATTTCTGTTTGTTTGTTTCACTCTGGCCATTACCACTCTATCAGTCCACTGTCAACTATCAGAAACTTGATGCAAGGTGTAAAAGTATTCACCTGAATCACATACTCCACTCTCTACTGTGGTCCTTGTCATCTCAGGACTTTCTAGTCAAAGGCAAGCTTGCTACTATCATGTCAAGAGGAACACTTTAACATGTGAGACTAGAACCTTGAGTGCTTTGAAATTTCAAAAATCCGTCAGAAGAACCCTATATTATGAGAATAGCTTCCTTTCCTTTTCTAAAGATTACTTGGTACCTCTGATAACGTGTAGGGTTTTGAAAAATGACACCTGGGTATTGATTTTCTGCCCTTCACTCTCATCCCACTTCACACCGAAATAACATTGAAAACCTACCAAGTTTTTAAACTAAACTTAAGCTGACCTGAACCCAGCTGAATTTCAAGGTTCAATTGTATTTGTCTTTGTTGTATGAGATAATGTTTCTGAAATGGTGGATGCTGAAGACAGCAATAAGCTCCACTCAGTAAGAATTGAGATGGGCAGCTGTGGAACAGCTTTGGGTCTTGAGGAGAATATACCTCCTCAGTCTCCCAATAGTCTTTGTAACAATAGCTATCACTGATATAACCAATAGCAGATTACTATCATGCAATAAACTTTACTCTGTTTATGACAAGAGCCTCTCTTCATTACACATCAGTAAATTTCCTTGACCGCTCTAGATCAGACAGGCTTATAGAACCCAGAATAAAAGGAGGATGGTGGCAGCAAACCTACCTCATGGACTTCAAACTAGTTCATATAACATGCTGGTACCATTGGTCATCTGAAGATTTAATTTCGCCACATCAGTATAACAATCTTGACCAGAAAATTGACAAATACCTGAGATTGAGAGAGGAAAGTTGTGAGAGGAAATTTTGTATCATTGCAAATTCACATCAGCTCTGCACAGCCAGTTAACCATCTATTCTGCATTTTTTAGAACCTTATGGTTGGCATGACAATTCAGCCTCACTACTCCACGAGCTTTTAAAAATGTGAAATCTGATGAATTTAACCTCTAGGACGGTTAATACCTGGCTATAGCCACTATGTAAGATAAAAAAATCTCACACCAAGATTTTTTAAGGATCAAAAAAAACTAAAAACTTGTTCTAACAAGCTTACAGTTTTACATGTGGCAAATTCAGCTTATTAATTACTAATTTACAAGTGTAAAACTGTACTCCTTTAAATCTAAACACAGACATTCATTCATACACTAGATGGATGATACAAACAGCCTTTTCAGGAAATTTATGATTGGAAAATGTAGGCATAAAAGGCACAAAATCTTTGGATCAAAGACCAAGATAAAACAGGTGGAATGAGGTGGCTTTTCTCAGAGTATTTGTTTGGATTTTGGAGATATCCCATGACTATGGCAATCTTCAATTCAGTAGCCAGCCAGTTGGAACTAAGTCATGGTTTGAATTAAAAGTTTTCTTGTCTTTTGCAACATTGAGTATAAGAGTAGGGAATTCATGTTGCAGCTGTAAAGGACATTGGTTAAACTACTTTTGGAATACTGCATGCAATTCTGATCTCCCTGCTATAGAAAAGATGTTGTGAAATTTGAAAGGGTTCAGAAACAATTCACAAGGATGTTGTCAGGGTTGGAGGGTTTGAGCAATATGAGGGGAGGTTGAATAAGCTGGGGCTATTTTCTATGGAGCGTCAGAGGCTGAGTGTGACTTGACAGAGGCTTATAAAATCATGAGGGACATAGATAGGGTAAATAGACACGGTCTTTTCTCCAGGGTAGGGGAGTTCAAAACTAGAGGGTGTAGGTTTAAGGTGAGAGGGGAAAGATTTAAAAGGGACTTAACGGGCAACTTTTTCATGCAAAGGGTGGTGCATCTATGGAACGAGCTGCCAGAGAAAGGTGGAGGCTGAGGGATATGGGCCAAATGCTGAAAAATGAGACTAGATTTATTTCGGATATCTGGTCGGCATGGACGAGTTGAACTGAAGAGTCTGTTTCTGTGCTGTACAGTTCTATGATTCTATGACCTTTGAGTGCTCTTTCCTTTGAGTCATAAATAAAACAACTGAAATATTCTCATTCACACTATATTTCAATTGTTTCTAGTTTATACTTCTGTATAAAATATCCATCATCCTTCCAGATTACGGACATTTCAAGCTTGTTTTATTGGTACTTTGAAACCTTTTGATCCAAAATGGCCTCAGAAACCTCAGAAAACATTTGCTCTGAGCAATAATTTTGATGGGGTTGTGCCTTACAAGAAATCCCCTTGCTGACCATCAGGCGTGGTCAGCATTTTATTGTAATGTACATTAACACTGACATGTCAGAGATCCTTTCGGAAAGACATTGTAAATGCAAGGAGACAAAAAACCAAGACCAATATATCTTCACATATCCTCATTATTGGAATGAAGCAAAAGCAGGCAAAAATTGACATTTCTATTTCCATTTCACTTAAATTTTTATTAATTTGACATATTCATCTGCCTCAGTTTTAAGTGTGGAGTCTATTTTGCCACGTGTTCAAATTGGTGTGAAATAAAATATACTAGTTAACTTGTGAGTGTGTCTGTGATGAAATGAGTAATCTGGAGACCAATCTGAAACTGCACTGAAACAAATTATGTCCTGCTGCCACCTTGTCCTTGTGGTTCATACCATGTTGAGGGAGAGGTGTCTAGTGGTAATGTCCCTAGACTAGTAATTTAGAGCTCCAGGCTAATGCTCTGGTTCAAATCCTGTTATAGTGATTTAATTTTAGACATAGATAGAATTTTCCTCATATGCGGCAATCTAGAACAGGAGGTCATCATTTTAGGATGAGGGTAGCAGAATTAAAACAGAGATGAGGAGAAACCATTTCCCTCAAAGGGTTGTTTATCTGTGGAATTCACTCCCCCAGAGTCTGGTGGATGCTTGTGTAAATTTAAGGAGGGTTAATGGGTTGAACTGTTATGGAGAGGGTTAGGAAAGTGGAGTTGAGGCCAAGATGAGATCAGCTGTGACCATATCAAATGGAGGAGCAGGCCTGAGGGGTTTAATGGCCTCCTCCTGCTCCTAGTTCTTATGTTCTAACATAGGTTCACCAAACTATTTCCTGGGATGCAGGGAATGTGTTGTGAGGAAACATCATTGGTGTCTACACTTTAGAAGAATGACAGGTGGTGATCCTATCTGAACGTCATTTTTTTTACAGGGATTGACAGGGTAGATAAGAAAGGATGTTTTTGCAGTGAGGAGAGTCTTGATTCAAGGAATAAAGGGCAGACCATTGAGGAATAAAATGAAGAGAATTTCTTCACTTCAAGCGTTGCTGTGAATCTTTGTACTTCTCCAGAGGACTGTAGAGACACAGTCATTGGGAATGTTTAAGACTGAGATCGACAGGTTTCAAGGGTTTTGGGGATAGTGTGCGAAAATGGTACTGAAGTGAAAGGTCAGTCATATTCTCATTGAGCAGACTTGGAGGGCTGAATGGCCTCCTTCCCTTTCCTGTTTTGTATAGCCTTATGTACAGACATTAGTGATTGTAGAATGATGTAGTAGGCACAGTTTATGAAATCATTATAACAACACCACCCACACTTTCGACAAATTGATCTCTAAGGAAATGTAATGCTCAATATTTTCCTAACTTTTTTCAATGAAATGCCATCCATTATTATTTAACTTACATTCTCAAATGTCTACTTATTTTGTTTGGTACTTGGTGTAATATTGTACTATTTTGAAATAGCAATTTGTATATAGTGTTGACTTATAACTGACATACAGAATCAAACTAATAGATGGAACTGAAAGAAGGTGAAAGCATAGAAGTCATTATAAAAGCAACTGTTGTTATAGTCTGATTTCAAAAATAAAAACAGCAATTGCTGGAAAAGCTCAGCAGGTCTGGCAGCATCTGTGGAGAGAAATAAGAGTCTGATTTATCTGCGATAACAAGGTGTAGAACTGGATGAACACAGCAGGCCAAGCAGCATCAGAGGAGCAGGAAAGCTGACGTTTCAGGCCTAGACCATTCTTCAGAAATGCCTGAAGAAGGGTCTAGGCCCGAAACGTCAGCTTTCCTGCTCCTCTGATGCTGCTTGGCCTACTGTGTTCATCCAGCTCTACACCTTGTTATCTCAGATTCTCCAGCATCTGCAGGTCCTATTATCTCTGATTTATTTGTTACTGTTTCTAAACCCTGAGAACCTCACACATGGCTAAGAATCTCATACATAGGAGTGTGAAATGCCACATTGCTCATCATTGATTATCTTGAAAACTTGATTGGCTAAGCTGCTTGCAGAGAGCATCAGGAGTCCAGTTTGAACCCGGCTAACAAAAGGCAAGTGTGAATAAATTCAATGAATATATTCTTCTGCAGCTCTATGAAGATATTGGGTGTTGTATAAAGCAATGATTCTGAAAGGATTAATGTTGGAGACTAAACTCCACCCACTCTGAGGATATTATAAGGATGGGTGAGGAAAGCCAGAAAAATCTAGGATCTCAAAGAGGGCAGAGTTATTATTCAGGTCACCTTGTATCTTCTCTTTAAGACTCAATAAGCGGCTTTCCTATATCACTGTAAACCAAGTAAGGGCTTAGGACCAGTCAAATAAAAAGGATGATAACACAAAACTACTCCCACCACAAGGTGATAGTGGTTGACTTTGCAACACGTACAACATCAGAAGTTTAAGTTTAAAAACCTAGACTCAAATGTGCATTATTTGAATGGAAGGTTTTCAGATAGAGAATGAAACACCCATTCTGATTAAAATGTAGTGATGCCATGTCAACCACTGAAGAAATGTGCAATGTAGCAGATGCTGTGTTTGCTGAATTAGTTTTGACTTTCATTCATCCTTTTTCTGAGTCCCACCGCTTGATTTTTCAACCAGCTTTCTATTCTGTAGGCTTCATTTTCTCTTTTACTCTGATCATTCATCAGGAGTCTTCTTCCGGGATAGAAACTTCATAAGTATTATTAGGCATTTATGCACATTTTTGTAATTAAGCATCATTTTAGATGAGAGTACTGCATTCTGAATAAATGGTATACTCCCCGGACTTAACTTCCACTTTAAGGATTTGCCTCGTGTTTCAAATAAATATCTAAATTTTGCTAGTGTTTTCTGTTCTATAGTTTAGCTGAATCTCCATTAGTGAGAGAGCAGCCCCCAGCAGAGTCAGATAATGGCAGCTTTACCTTTACCTACTTTGTAATATGTGGATATAATAGCTTGAATGAATACTGAAGGATTTACAGACAGGTGAGCTTCTGGATGGACTCAGCTCATGTGAGTCACATAGATTGTGTGGAAAATCACACGCTGAATCAAGAGGAAACAAGATTAATAAATTCACAGGCCTCAAGCTCTGGTCTCTTGTGCACCCTGATTTTGACCGTGCTGATTGCTTGTTCCAGAATCCACTCCCTGAAATTCTATGCAATTTTCTCCTCTTTTAGGACATTTTATAAAAATGTACCTCTTCAACCACTGGTGTTAATACCTCCTAAAAGTGCTTGATGTCAAGTTTATCTGATAACGTTCTTGTCAAGTATGTTGGATGTTTTGTTGCACAAAAGCAATATAGGTGGTGATATTGGTCCTGGATTTGTATGGTTCATACTGCTTATGGTAGATTAAAATAGGTGGTGTTAGCTGTGAGTGATTACTTAATGATGCCTGGTGCTGAGTGTGAATCTCACGGTGCAGTAAATACAGTGATCTGAGGAGCACTGACTGGGTCGGGGATATTTACCATGGTGAGTGGAAAATTTAATTTGGAATCCTCCTAGCATAAGTCAGAGCCCACACGGTTGCTGATGGAAAGTCAACCACTTGAGTCATTAGCTCTGTTTCTCTCTCCACAGATGATATCTGACCTGATGAGTATTTCTTGTTGTTTCTATTTCGATCCCAGATTTCCAGCAACTGTGATATTTTGTTTTTGTTAGCCAGGGTCTTGGTAAACATCAGTTTTGCCTCTGAGTTAGAAAGGTTTGTGCTACAAGCTCCACCCAGAGACTCAAGTGTTTAATCTAGGTTGCCACAATGTCAAGGTGCCCGTGTTGGACTGGGATGGACAAGGTCAGAAATCACATGACACGAGGTTATAGGCTCATCTGAAATCACAAGCCTTTGGAGCATTTGCTCCTTTGTCAGGTGAAGTTCAGTGACAAATGAGCAGCGCTCTGAAAGCATGTGATTTCAAATAAACCTGTTGGACTATAATCTGGTATTGGGTGACTTCTGACTTAATCCAGGTTGACTTTACCATGCAGAACTGATAAGATTGCTGCACTGACAGAAGCTCTGCGATACAGATAAAATATTAAATTGAGGCTGTCAGTTTCCTCAAATAAATGTAATATTCTGTAGGAGACAAATGCCAGTGATATACTTAATAGCACAACCATGATTTATCAATCAAGCGTACATTGAAAAGCAACTAATCTGATTGTCCTATTGCTGTCTCAGGGAGCTTACTGGTGCAGAATTTCTACCGTTTTTCTTATATTACAGCAGTGACTACACTTCATTGAGTGTGAAATGATTTGATATGTTCGTGGTCCTGAAAGGACATGTTGTTGGTCTTTCAGAATGGTTTACAGCTGCTCTACTGCCAAGGTGCAATATCCCATTGACCCAGTCATACAGACTCAGGTCGGACTATGAATCCTTCACAGAAGCAGACTCCACAAAGTAGATTCGCTGGAGTTCACGGTTTTTGATGGGATTTTGTTTGACATGCAATAGGTGGAGATTTTTGTTTCTTTTGAAATCAGTCCTTCAAAGAGCGTTTGATCAGCATTAAGGTGTTTTATAAATAGTTCCGAATTCAAAGTTTGCTTGTCATGCAACTATGAAGTTGTAGGTCTTAGCTACTGTAAAACAATATACTAATTAACTCACATCAATGTTTCAACGGTTATGTGAGGTTCTGAAATTTGAGGATGTCTTTCCACTACACCACAAGAAAGTGACTGGCCCCTCAGATACCCACCTCAAAGCCACAGTGTCAGCCATGGCTCAGTGGTAACACTCTCCTGTCTAACTCAGAAGCTTATTGTGGTTTTGAGCTACACTCCAGACACTTGACCACAATAGCATCAGTGCACTGCTGAGGAAGTGCTGAACTGTCAAAGAAACCACCGTTCAGAAAACATAACCTATTAAGATGAATTTACAAGATCTAGTACATCCTGAAAAATTGTCGTTGGTTGGCTCACCAAGCTGATTCGTAAGTTTGCAGACGTTTCATTACCCTGCTGGGTAACATCATGAGCGCAGCCTCCAATGAAGTGCTGTTATGTTTTCCCGCCTGGTATTTAAACTCTGGGGTCCGTTGCAATTGGTTAGCTCATTTCTGGTTTTCCTTCACAGTGGTGTATATACAGGGTCTAGTTCTATGTGTTTAGTTATGGCCTTCTTGGTGGAGAACCAAGCCTCTAGGAATTCCCGTATTTGTCTCTGTTTGGCCTGTCCTAGGATCCTGATGTTGTTCCAATCAAACTGGTGGCTCTCTTTATCCGTGTGAATGGAGACGAGTGAGTATTGGTCATGTCTTTTTGTTGTGAGTTGGTGTTCATGTGGCCAAAAAACTGGCTACAAGAATACATGAACACCAACTAGCAACAAAAAGACACGACCAGTACTCACTCATCTCCATTCACACGGGTAAGGAGAACCACCAGTTCGAGTGGGACAACACCAAGATCCTGGGACAGGCCAAACTGAGACAGACACGGGAATTCCTAGAGTCTTGGTTCTCCACCAAGAAGGCCATAACTAAACACGTAGAATTAGACTCTAAATACACCCTGTATATACACCACTGCAAAGGAAAACCAGAAATGAGGTAACCAATTGCAACGGACCCCAGAGTTTAAATACCAGGCGGGAAAACACAACAACGCTTCATCGGAGGCTGCACTGATGATGTTACCCAGCAGGGTAATGAAACGTCTGCAAAACAACGAACCAGCTCGATAAGCGAACCAACCACAGCATCCACAACCCGAGCTACAAATCTACTCAAGAACCTTATTCTGAAAAATTGCAGTGAGATTCAATCAAGTTTATTGCCCAACTTCTTTCCTTAACTAATATCATTAAAATGGATGATCTGGTCACTTTAGGAAGAAAGTAAAGACATTAGAGAGGATGTAGATAAGTTTCACATGAATGGTTCCAGAGATAAGGGCCAGTGACATGCAGATTGAAGATGTTGGGCCTGTTGTGCAAAATCTCAAATATTCTGTACCAAGTAGATAGGGAGACGTTCTTTCTTTTGGTGGAATTGTCAAAGTCCAGAAGTCACTGATTATAGATGACCAGCAAAACAAGCAACATTGACAGCAGAAAACTAGTTTTATGCTCTCAGTAGTTAGAATGTGACTGAGTGTGTGCTACAGGTTGGTTCAATCAATGCCTTTGAAAGAGTTTTGACTATTTAGTTGAAGAGAAAATATCTGCAGTCAGCTGGGAAAAGCCAGGACAGTAGGATTGTACAGCTGCTTCTGCAGAGACCTCGCACTGACTTGATGCGCTAAATAGCCTCCTTCTTGACTATAAGCATTGTATGGTCCTACAGTTTCCATACTCTTTATCTACTTGCTATTTATAGGAGCTTGCTGTGTACAAATTAGCTGGAGCGTTTCCAGTTTGCATCAATGGCTGCACTTCAAAGATACTTCATAGACCAGAAACCACTTTGGACAACCTGATGGTGTTTGATGTGGATAAACACTGTTGTACTAAGTGTTTCCCACAACTAAGCTTCATTTACAAGGGGTCCTTTTAACAGCCCTGAAAACATTCCAAGTGGTACAATTACTGATGCACTGGGTTGGTTCTTCAAAACAGAGTATTTAGCTTCTAATTCCTGACAATGATAGGCTCTAATCCCAGCCCACTGGCCGTCCCCACCTCATTCTAATGTTTCTGGTCTGACACCATCTCAGCACCTAAGGAATTCCTATCTCTATCCAAAGAAGAAATTGCAGCATCAGAAGAGCAGACTGTACAGAATAATTTTATTTTAAAATGCAGTTGGTTAGGAACATACATTAGGTTACTGAACTAACTGCACAGAGGCCAGTATCCCATCACAAGTCACCACCCTTAAGTTACACATTGCCTGCAACATCCAGCTCAAAGCCGGTCCCTAGACTGAGGAGACCCTCCAAATCTCTTGCTTATATCTGTCGCCCAGGGCTCCCTGATTGGACCAGGTTTACAACCCTAATCAAGAATGTCATACTCAGTGGAATTCACCTGGCCATGGTTTCAGCCCTACAATTACTTAATAAGTTCTCATGGTGTTGGGAGTCTTCTATCTGTATGTACAGGAGAATGACTAACTGATAGAAGATAGACATTTGGAATCAAGAGGTTACTTGCAGGATGACAACTGGTCACTTTTGGAGTGTAAATTACCAAGAATGCAGATGCAATACAAGCACAGTGTAAATGCTGTATTCGTGCTGTACAAACGCAGTGTAAATGCTGTATAAACAGCACAAACACAGTGTAAGTGCTTTATAAATGCAGTACAAACACTGTAAATGCTGTATAAACAGCACAAACACAGTGTAAATGCTGTATAAGCGCAGCACAAACACAGTGTAAATGCTTTATAAATGCAGTACAAACACAGTGTAAATGCTGTATAAGCGCAGCACAAACACAGTGTAAGTGCTTTATAAATGCAGTACAAACACAGTGTAAATGCTGTATAAACAC
>NC_063348.1:59174549-59203801 GCF_021869965.1 Rhincodon typus
TGTTAACACGGTGTAAATGCTGTATAAACACAGTACAAACATCATGTATCAGAGATAGTAGGAACTGCAGATGCTGGAGAATCTGAGATAAAGGCCCCAAGAAGACTTTCCACATCAAGCAGATGTTCACCTGCTAATGTGGTATACTGCATCCGCTGTTCCCGTTGTGGCCTCCTCTACATCGGGGAAACCAAGTGGAGGCTTGGGGACCACTTTGCAGAACACCTACACTCGGTTCGCAATAAACAACTGCACCTCCCAGTCGCGAACCATTTCAACTCCCCCTCCCATTCCTCAGACGACATGTCCATCCTGGGTCTCCTGCAGTGCCACAACAATGCCACCTGAAGGTTGCAGGAACAGCAACTCATATTCCGCTTGGGAACCCTGCAGCCCAATGGTATCAATGTGGATTTCACAAGCTTCAAAATCTCCCCTCCCCCTACGGCACCCTAAAACCAGCCCAGCTCGTCCCCGCCTCTCTAACCTGTCCTTCCTCCCACCTATCCCCTCCTCCTACCTCAAGCCCCACCCCCATCTCCTACCTACTAACCTCATCCCACCCCCTTGACCTGTCCATCCTCCCTGGACTGACCTATCTCCTCCCTACCTCCCCACCTACACTCGCCTTTACTGGCTCCATCCCTGCCTCTTTGACCTGTCTGTCTCCTCTCCACTTATCTTCCCCTCTATCCATCTTCTATCCACCTCCCCCTCTCTCCCTATTTACTTCAGAACCCCCTTCCCTTCCCCTATTTCTGAAGAAGGGTCTAGTCCCGAAACGTCAGCCTTCCTGCTCCTCTGATGCTGCTTGGCCTGCTGTGTTCATCCAACTCTACACCTTGCTATCACAGACATCATGTTAATGCTTTATAAATGCAGTACAAACACAGTGTTTATGCTGTATAAGTGCAGTGTTAACACAGTGTAAATGCTGTATAAATGCAGTACAAACACAGTGTAAATGCTGTATAAACACGGTACGAACAGAGTGTAAATGCTTTATAAATGCAGTACAGACACAGTGTTTATGCTGTATAAGTGCGGTGTTAAACATTGTAAATGCTGTATAAATGCAGTATGAACGCAGTGTAAATGTATAAACTGGCGGCCACATTTACTGACATTACAATCAATAATGAATACATTTCACAACCGTGGTGGATTTTACAACGCCCTGAATGATGTGAAATATGTTACAAAAGCAAGTTCTTTGTTTTTCTCACTTTTTTCTGTCTTGAAGCCCTGCAGAGAAGCATGGTTATGCTCTGGGTAAACACAAGCTCAGAAATATTACTGGTGTACACTTCAATGCAGCAATTATATGATGAATTAGGTTCTGTTTATTGAAAATATCATTTAAAAACAATGTACATGTGAAAAATATTGCTTGAAAATCATTAAAAGGGATGTTTAATGATTGCTAATGTCATAGCTTGTAATGAAACAGATGGCTTATATGATGCTTAGGCCAAAGTACCACCCTCTATATATTTTACTCATTTATTTCATTATCGAGATTTCCCTTCCTCTTTGACTAAATTTATTGATTTCTATTCAATATTGTCGGCACCATTCTCTATTGGTGAAGTTGCCCAATGGTAATTGGTCAGGGGTTGGTCAGGGATCCAATCATTATACTCACCTCGATTGTCCCATCTCTTTCCTCTCCTCCAGCACCTGCTCCCCAGGAGCTGGGGTGTGTGTGGAACTCAGCCCACTTCTTCTCGTTATTCACCAGGGGATGCTCAAGGCCTTCTCAAAGAGGAAATTCCTCCTCTGTGAGATGGAATGAAAAGCTTTTGGATTATCATCAAAATTACAAGAAAGAAATATTTTCCAACCCAGTCCCTCAGAAGAACCTGCCTCCCCCCTCTGCTATTTTTCCTTAGATCTTATACGTTCTAGGTTCATTGGATGGGCAATTTCAAAAACCTCCCCACAGCCCCCCCAACCCTTTATATCGACAACCAAATGTCGGTTTCTGTTATTAAATCCCTAATTTGTGCATTACAAGGACAAGGGACTTAGTCTGACTGGGCAAGCTAAGCAGGCTTTCATTTGAATAGAAATGATTAAGATAAAAAGTTGTTCAAAGTTCTGATTCATTATGACAGACTAAATAAATACATTTATTTTTTATTTCATAGTCACGGACAGGTTCATGACTGGAGAACATAAATTAATCAGGGAAAGAATCAGAGGTGAGAAGAGGAAACAATTTTTAGGCATTGAATTGTGATGGTCTGGAATGCATTTCCCTGAAGAAGAGCTGGTAGCATTGTACCAAGGAAGAGTCAGCTGTCCTGGTGCACAGTCAGCAACTGGTAGAATGATCACAGAAGGAGGTAGACTCAAAAATGACTTTTCCAGGGCATGGTATGTTTGCCTGATGAGAAACATTTGACAGGACCTCTCCATTGACCTAACTCACTGAAAAGTTAAGACATTACCATTTATGTCAAAACATACGCACTCAAACATAAGGGCCACTTAAAAGGAACCACTTGATTTTGCAGCAGTCTTTGTTTACTGATGGCTCTCACACTCTGTCTGCATTCTGTAGTTTGAAGTGTTTAGTGTTCTGGTTCAGAAAGAACTCAATTCCAAAACTATTTGGTATCAAGAGTGAATAAAACATTATTATGATAGTGCAATCTTCATTTGAAGAATGGATGCAAAATGCATGCAGCCTAACAAGTAACTGTACAGTCTCAATCCTTTCAATAGTTGCATTTGTGCACTTGTGCTGAGGTGAACAGTATGGTTTTGTTCTCAGCAGACCACAAGGCCATAAGATGTAGGACCAGAATTAGGCCATTTGGCCCAAAAAGTCTGCTCTACTATTTGATCATGGCTAATATGTTTCTCAAAACCTCAAAACCATTCTCCTTGATTCCCTTACCCTTGCTGGACATTGATGGAATATTCCCAGATTAATGCAAGTCCATGTTGCAGATGAGAAAGGGTTTGCTCCAGCTTGGAGTTTAGATGCAATCAGCTCTATTGATTCAGATTGTTCTAGGCCAAGACCGCTCACAGGTGACTTCCATCTCCCCTAATCAAACAGCCCATCTCCTACATCTTAATAAACAATATCTGATTGCTTCAAAGGAAAGAAAAGCAATGAAGATTTGTTTTGTATTGCCCCTTTGATATTTTCCTCAGGGATTGCTTGTAGTGGTGGCCTGGAGATTAATTTCCAGTTCCTGGAGATTTCTGGGTAACCCGGAAGATCGAATCTTGCTAACATTGCTGATTGGAGCTTTCTCCTGATTCAATGGGAATATCGCAGTGAGCCTCCAGCTACAGTCCTGGCATAGTCTAAACCTCCTTTACAAAAGACTGTGCCATTTTTAGCATCATGTCCACAGTGAAAATTTCTCCAAATCTCCCTTTTGATTTCACTACTAAATGTTAAAGCTCACTCGCACTGCCCTGGTGAAGTGGTTCACGAGATCCGGTCTGGGTCAATAGCAGGCTTTTCTGTCATTTTACTTACAATGCCTTCAGATTTCAAACAACAGTGGGAGAAGGCCCGAAGTACATATCCAGCTGCATATCATGAGTTTGCATTAGATGCACAACCCCCGTGCTGCACAAATATATGAATGAGCTTACATTACACATGAAAAATCAACCAGTCAATTCTTTGTGCAAGCAATGTATCACACACAGGAAGAATCTGCAAAGGCAGGGTATGGGATGAAGATATCCAAGTAACGATAATGGTTAATCCTAGTGGAGAAGTCCTTCCCAATCCACAGTGATTCACCCATACTGTGTGCTGTCTGATTTTATTTCAATAGTAATCCAGTCTGTGATTCCATTTGAGCAGAAGTTCAACAGCAGTGACTTAATCTTTTAGCCTCCTTGAATGCAGAGTTTTCTTTGTACTTTCCCGTCACATCCTGTAATCACTTACACAAAATTAAAAGGACACAAACGAGAGAGAGGAGAAACATCATGAAGAATTATTGAACTAATCATCATTAATCACATTGTTTTAGAAAAAAACATCAGGATTTGAAACCTCTTATTTCGTTTCCATAATAAGCACGTACAGCCTTATGTCACTGTGTGTTCAAATTGTTAGTTACTGTTCACAACTTCTGCGATCAAATATATTATTTTCCTTAAGTAGTGTTTACACTTAGGCAACACGTTTGGAAATAAAACTTACAAACATATGAACAAGGAACTAAACAAACCCATTCGGCCCTACAATTCAATAAGATCATAGCTGATCTGATTTTAAACTCAACTCTACATTCCTGCTTATCCTCGAAAATTTTTTATCCCCTTGGTAATCAAGTATCTATCGACATCCACCTTAAAAATATTTAAGGATTCTGCATCCCACTCCCCTTTGACAAAGGGAATTACAAAGGTTCACAACATTCAGAGAGACAAGGTATTCCCTCACCTCTACCTTAAACATCCTCTCATTTTTTACTAATAAGCCCGAGTTCTAGGGCAGGAAAGTGGAAAGCAATCCCTGGTCAATTTGCAGAAATAAAGCTTCAGGGAAACATACTGAAGTGAAGAACATAAGAAATAGAAGCTAGAGGTTTATATTTTCACGTCCCTTTTTCAACATAATGGAATTTTCAAATTTTTGACACTCAAGAATCACCTGTTGCTCAGTTTTTGACTCCTACATCCTTTATTGACCAAGTTGTGACATTAAGCACAAAGATCTAATCTGACATTTTGTTGCAGTGCTGAGAGGGTGCTGCACTGTTGAACATGTTGTAGTTCAGGACAGATATTGCCTCCCAACTCAGAGACACTACCACTGCACCACAAGAGCCCCAAAACTGCAATGAGGTGAACCTCAGCAACATTATAAAAAGAGAAGTCATGATTGTGTTTACATTGTTGCTTGTAGAACCTTCCCGTTTGCAAATTAGCTGGTGCTTTCTTAACTTACATCAACACTGAAAATGTGTAGTCCTTGGCTGTGAAGTGCTTACGGGTATCCTGAGATTGTAAGACAGAAAATAACGACAATAAGTTGCATTTATATGGTTCCTTTTGTGTAGATAAACAATCTATGCTGCCTCACATGAGCATTTTGAAAAGAAACTGGATGCCAAACCTCATAATTGTAACCTCATGTTACAGGAGATCACCAAAGAGTTGGTTTATTGGGGCATCTTAAAATAGGAGACAATTGTTGAGATAAATTCAGAAATTGCTGGAGAAACTCAGCAGACCTGACAGTATCTGTACAGAGGGAAACAAAATTAACATTTTCAATCCAGTGAACTTTCTTCAGAACTGGAGAGTGATAGAGGGGTTGGTTGGGGAGGATTCCAGAACCTTCTTAGTTGGAAACAAAGCTCCCAATGTTGGAATGATTAGAAGTGGGCATGTGTAGGAGGTTAGAGATGGAGGAGAGCAGAAAACGTGGAATGTTGCAGGGTTGGAGGAGGTTACAGTTAGGGAAAGGCAAAGACTCTACTGGGACTTGCAATCAATGATGAGAATTTTACAGTTGAGGCAGTATGATGGTATACAATATACCGGCATGGCACAGGAACAGGCTATTCGGCCCAGCTATTCATGCTAATGTGTGTGCTCCATTTGAGCCTCTTTCTGCCTCACCTCCTCTATTCTCCTCCAATAATGTGTGCTTGTCTGACATTCCTGTAAATGCAATGAAAACATTCATTTCATCCATCCCTGTGAGGGCAAATTGCACATTCCCCACTTGCCCCTTGGTTGAAGACGTTACTTCTGGAATTCCCATTTGAATTCCTTGGTGGCTATTTGATATTGGAGTCCTGACAGGACAAAACATTTTCTCTGTCTCCACTCTGTTAAAATCCTCTCCAGTGCCTCTACATCTTTTTCACAATAAAGTGAGGAGAACTGCACATTGTATCTCCAGTGTGATCTAACCTAAAGTTAGTACAAGTTTAGCGCAACTTCCCTACTTATCAGTTCTATCCTTTTAGAAATAAATCCTACTCTTTGGTTTACTTGGAAGCCTGCAGTACAATTTTTATTTGAGAGTATATTGTTATCTGTGATCTCTGTGTTCCCCTATCCCACCCAAATTCATATTTTCTAAACAATGTAACCTCCCTATTATTCTTACAGGGTCTCAGGCTTGATTGGTAAGAGTATGAACAACAGGGAAGAGCTCTCAGGCTGCCATCCCACCACCTGATGACGATCCCCTTCATCAGGTACTGATTGCTTCGGATTGAAGGACCCTCAGAAAGTTACTCACTAGACTCTTCACCTCCAGGGCTGCTGCTAATCAAACATTTACAGGAACCGTGCAGGGTAGTTCTGTACTGACACTGCTTGACTTGGTGCATCACTGTGTTTTAACTAGGGCTTCAATACCTGGAATTGCAGGAGATCCTGGTGAGGGCGACGATTTGTACTTCTACAGAGAGGGATAGGGTGCCATGGAGGCGCAGTGCTTTGCTATTTAAGCTATTTTCGAGAACAGCTTGAGAAATCTTATTTTGATTCAAGGAGAGAAAACTTCCATGAAACTTTTGCTGAAATTGACACCTAGACAATTTCTGGTAAAATTAAGTTTGTGGAGTAATTTAACACAGAGTTTTCTGTCCCAACTCTCAGAACAAGCTGCCCACTTAGTCCTATTCTGCCCGCTTTATGGACTTCTTTATTATTTTCTTTAAATTTAGTTTCTTTGGCATATGACAGTTGGCCTTTTCTGGCTATTCATTGAAATTTGCTTTCCAGTTATCATTGCTCTATTAAAGACCAGATGATCTGTAAGTGTGTCTATTATGGCTCAGTGGTAGTCAATGGTTCTTGAAGGTTGTGAGTTAAACTTTAACACAAGAGGGGTATGAGCACATGCTTAGTCTAAAACTTGTGTAGAACTGAGATCGTGTTGCACGGTTGGAGATGTAGTCTTTCAGGTGTCTACTCCATCAGCAGTAAAGCTAGCTGGGATGTTCTGACATTGTACAAGATGCTATAATAAATACAACTTATTCTCTAGTTTGTTACAAATGAGAATAGTTCCTGATCTGAGAGTTCAGTATGGCACAATAATACAACACATCTTGAATGCAGTGCAGAACACAAGCCACCAACTTATTGCTGAACAATCACCAAAATACCATAAGAAATAGGAGCAGGAGTAATCAATTCAGTCCCTAAAGCCTGCCTTGCCGTTCGATAAAATCATGACTGATCTACCCCAGGCCTCAACTCTTCTTTCATACCAGCTCCTCATAATGGGAAACTCCGTTATATTTCAAAATTCCTCTAACTCCTCTTTAAATAATCTATTTTAATCACTTAATAAACTCTTTTGATCATTTTCAGTGATCGAGCCTCCACACCTCTGTGGAGCAGGGAATTTCAGATATTTACTATCCTCTAGGAAAAGAATTGTCTTTTGCATCTCAGCTTTAAATAAATGTCTCCTCATTCTGTAACTATGTCCCCTAGTATGAGATTCCCTCACTTGTGGTAACATCTCCTCAACATCTACCTTGTCAAACCCCCTCAAAATCTTGTATATATCAATAAGATCACCCCTCATTCATCTAAATTCTGATGAATAAACATCTAAGCTGTCAACACCTTCATCCCAGCAATCAGTGAATTTCGTTTGAACTGCCTCCAATACCAGTATATTGTTTCTTAAATAATAGAGCCAAAACGGTACACAGTAGTCCTGGCCTGCAGCCTCACAGATCCTGTACAGTGAAACAAGACTTTCCCTTTCATTTAAAAATTCAATAAACGCAAAATTCCATTTGCATTCTTAATTAATTCCTGCACCTACATGCTGATATTTTGTGTTTAACCAAAAGAACACCCATATCTCTTTATTGCAATTTTTGGAACCTCTCTCCATTTAAATAATAGTCTGCCCTTTGATTCTTTCTACTACATGTGCAGGACTTCATAATTTCCTTCATTATACTCAAACCCTTTATATCCTCTTACAGATTCCTTCCATCATAACAGGCCCTCCCACTTATTTTTGTATCATCAGGAAATTTGGGTGCATGACACTACCCCCTCTCCAAGTCATTAATATGGAGAGCAAATAACTGAGATCCTTGTGGCATTCCACTGGTTATGTTTATCCAACCTGAGAAAGATCCATTGATTCCAACTCTCTGTCTTCTGCATCTTAACAAATACTAAATCTATGCTCATACATTATCCCCAATACCATGAGCTCCTGTCTTGTACAATAACCTTTTATGTGGCATCTGACCAAATACCTTATGGAAATCCCAATACCCTACATTGGCTGATTCCTTTTTATAAACTCTGAATTGTTATATCCTCAAAGAACTCTAGCAGGTTTGTCAAACATGATGTCCCTTTCACAAAACCATGTTAACCTTGTTTGATTGTGTTAATCTTTTCTAAATGTCTTGCTGTTTCTTCCTTAATAATGGAATTATTATTCCTAAACAACAGCATTTTCCCAGCAAGGACAGATGTTAGGTTAACTGGCTTATAGTTTCCAACTTCTGTCTCCCTCCCTTCTTGAATAAAGGTATCACACTCTGCAGGGTTTATTCATTCTGGTATGACTCATGGCTGAACCTAGGTGTTCTAACTGTGTCCAAACAAGGAGATGTTGCACAGTTAAAGGTTCATTCCAGTCTGTGTTAGTAACTGTGGGAAGGTCTGCTTCAGTTATTTGAGTGAGTCCTGAGCAAACACACTGCAACCTATCTGTGAAGTATCTGAAGTATCTAAGCCAAAAGGGAAGTCAACGGTGCATCAAAATCCTGTTGTTTGCAACCTCACACTTTGAGCTGGCTTGACCCCGTTAGCTTTGTACAACCTTTCTCGGATTTCTCTAATTGACCAGCAGATTCTTTGTGCTTTAAAACGACATCTACATCGATCAGCTCTAAAACACCCAGACATCATTCAGCCAACCTTTGGCCTGTTATCAGTCCTGTCCTGCAAGTTGCTGCTCTCACAGATTGCATGGGAGAGTAACAGTGGTGACATGGCAGAACCAGAATGCAAGTTTTAATTTTCTGTGGAAGGAGATGGAATACAATGTGGCACATTCCTTGCATAACTTCCCATTTTCATGGACAATTAGAGTGTTAAAGGAATGAGTGTGCTCTGGCACTTAGCTGAGGATTTAATTCCCCTTAAATGTTGGTCAGTGGTGTAGTCAGTGATTCAATACGGTCAGTCAGTATTTTACTGAGATGCAGGGAGCACAAAGCTGCCCTGAGTCAACGCTTTCAATACTCAGGCTTTGACAGCTTTTGAATGTTCTTCCTATTTTCTAACCCAGATGTGCAAGAGAACAGCAAACACTGAAACAGGAACATTGAAGTGATCCAGAGAACGCTCCTTAATGGATTATGTTCATAGGACTCTCATCAGTATATCAAACAATTTTTGGGCTGGTGGTGGGGGCTCCTTCTGCTTTGAGTAGGACGAGATATTGGTCTGGTTTCCTCTCTTCCATGGTTATACTGGCACCATCACCCACCTCATCCTCCGCTTCATTGATGACTGTATCGGTGCTGCCTCGTGCTCCCATGAGGAGCTTGAACATTCTTCAACTTTACTAATACCTTTCACCCCAACCTCAAATTTACCTGGACCTCTCCATTTCCATCTCTGGTAACCATCTCAGCATCGACATCTATTTCAAACCCATTGACTCCCATAGCTACCTTGACTACATCTCCTCTCACCCACCCTCCTGCAAGATCCCCTACTCCTAATTCTTCTGTCTCTGCCACATCTGTTCCCAAGATGGAGCGTTCCACTCCTGGACATCCCAAATGTTCTATCTGCTTTTCGTAGGGACTGCTCACTCCGCGACTCCCTCATCTGCTCCACACTTCCCCTTAACCCCATCACACCCGGCACCTTTCCCTGCAACCGCAGGACACGCTACACCTGCCCCTACACCTCCCCCTATCACCTCCATCCAAGGCCCCAGACAAACAGGGATTCACCTGTACATCCTCCAACCTGGTCTACTGTTTCCATTGCCTCCAGTGTGGTCTCGCTTACATCAATGAGACCAAGCGCAGACTTCGAGACCAATTCGCAAAACATCTGCACTCCATATACTATAATCAATAACACCTTCCGGTCGCTAACCATTTTAACTCCCCCTCCCACTCCCTGAGTGACATGTCCATCCTGGGCCTCCTCCTGTGTCACAATGACACCACCCGCAAACTGGAGGAACAACATATTCCACCTCTGGAGCCTACAGCCCGATGGCCTAAACATGGAATTTACCAGTTTCAAAATCTTCCCACCCCCGGCCTCATCCCGTGTCCAGTCCTAACTCTCATCCCCGTCTCCTTGACCTGGCACAACCTGTCCATCCTCTCTCCTACCTATCCGCCCCACCCTTCCCACTGACCAATCTCCACTACCCCCTACCTGCATTCACCTATCACCACCCCACCTACCATGCCCCAACCCCACCCCTCCTCCTTCTATTTATTTCCCAGCCCTCTTCCCTCTCTCCAGTCCTGAGGCAGGGTGTAAACCCGAAACATCGACCTTCCTACTCCTCTGATATTGCCTGATCTGCTGTGTTCCTCCAGCTCCACACTGTACTGACTGCTTAATAGATTATAGCTTTTCAAGGAATGTGAAAACTATTATCCCTTTTTTTAATTGTTTCATGTTTAAACTAAGTGATTGTCACTTGGAAGAATTATTAAATTCCAGTCACATGTAGAGCTTCCTAACAAAGCGGAATATGCAGCTTGACGTACGTGGGGAGTCCTGGATGCTGCCAGCGTTCGAGATGACCAGGTATGCAGGAGGTGCTCCCAGCTGCAGAAGCTGGAACTCTGGCTCTCAGAGTTTGAACAGTGGTTGGAGACACAGTGGAGCCTCCACAAGGCTGGTAATTACATGGATAGCACGATTAGAGAGGTGGTCACACTGCAGCTCAAGGGACTTGGGGAAAGAAGGCAATGGGTGACCACTAGACAATCCAGAAAGAACTGGCAGGTAGTGCAGGAGTCCCCTTGGGTCCCACTCACTAACCGGGATCCCATTTTGGAAGATGATGTGGGTGCTGGTACCTCAGAGGAGTGCAGTCAGAGTTAAGTTTCTGGCACCACAAGTGGCTTGACTTTACAGGAGGGGGAGGAAGCTGAAAAGAACAGTGGTTGGGGATTCTTTAGTCAGGTGTTTCTGCAGACAAAGTTGCGACAGTAGCATGGTGTGTTGCCACCCTGATGCCAGGGTCATGGATGTCACTGAACAGCTGTAGGGCAGCCTGAAAGGATAGGGTGATGACTTAGAGGTCATAGTACATGTTGGTACCAATGATATGGGCAAAGTGAGGAATGAGGTCTTACATCATGAATTCATGGAGCTAGGCAGTAGATTAAAAAGCAGGACCTCAATGGTTGTAATCTCTGGATTACTTCCGGCGTCACATGCTATCAAGTATAAAAATAAGTAAATAGGACATATGAATGTGTGGCTCAAGAGTTGGTGGAAGAGGGAGGATTTTAGATTCCTGGATCACTGGGACCATTTTTGGGAAAGGTGGGGCGTGTACAAATGGGACGGCCTGTACCAGAACCACACTGGGACCAATGTCCTTACAGGTCGGCTTGCTAATGATGTTGGGAGGAGTTTAAACTAATCTGGTAGGCGGAGGGGACACAGAATATCAATGAAACAGAGATACATCATGCTACAGCAAAGGAAGCAAGTCACAGTGAGTTCAGCTAAGTTGAGTGTCAAGAGAGTAAGGCAAGGGTGGATGGTCTTTACTTTAATGCTAGGGTTGTAATATGTACAACTGATGAGTTAATGGCATGGATTGACACATTTATGATATTGTTGCCATCACAGAAACACAGTTAAGGGAAGGGCTGGGCTGGCAAATCAACATTCCGGGGGTATATGATCTTTAGGCTAGAGAGAAGAGGGTATAAGAAGGGTGGTAGCGTAGCGCTATTAATTAAGGAATCAATTACTGCAATAAGCAGAGATGATATCTTGGAAGGGTCCTCAAGCCAGGCTTTGTAGGTAAACTTAGGAATGTTAAGAAGGCAGTCACATTCCTGGGAGAGTATTACAGGCCCCCAAAGAGTCAGTGGGAAATACAGGAACAAATATGTAGACAGTTCACAGACGTGTGTAATGGCAACAATCAGGGAATTAAACTGGAGGATTTCAACTTTCCCAACGTAAATTGGGACAGTCATAGTGTTAAGGGTTTAGAAGGGGTGGATTTCCTGAATGTATCCAAGGGAGTTTTTTGTATCAATAAGTAGAAAGCCCAACACGGGACGGCATAATGCTGGGTCTGGTTCTGGGGAAAGAAGCTGGATAGGTGTTCGAGTGGCACTGAGGGAACATTTAGGCAACAGTGACCACTAGATGGTACAATTCAAATTTGGCCTGGACATGGAAAAAGATGGCTTTGAATTGCGAAAAGGCAGATTTAATTAAAATAAAGGAGGACCTGGCCACAGTAAACTGGGAGCAGCTCCTTGAGGGTAAGTCTGCAACAGAGCAATGGGGGGCATTCAAAAAAGGAGCTGGGGATAGTATAGGTCCAAAATGTACCCATGACAGGGAAATGTAGGAGCAATATGTTCAGGAAACCCTGGGTGTCTAAGACAATTCAGGACTGGATGAGGAAAAAAATAGGGGTTTCAGAAAGTCCAAAGGGTACAATTCAGCTATAGCCCAGAGGAATACAGGAAGTACAAGAGGGACCTCAAGAAAGCAATTAGAAAAGCCAAAAGGGAGCTTGAAAAAGGATTTCTGAACAGGATTAGGGAGAATCCTAAGCTATTTTATAAATACATTAAAGAGAGGACGTTAACCAGGGAAAGATTAGGGCCCATTAGGGACCATAGTGGCAACCTGTGTGTGAAGCCATAGGATATTGGAAGGGTGTTAAATGATGATTTCTCTTCAGTCTTCACTCTGGAAAAGGAGAATATAGGAATGGAGTTCAGGAAAAGGGACTGTGAGGAGCTTGCACAGTTTGACACAGGAAATGGGGAGTTATTGGAGGTTCTGTTGGGCTTAAAAACAGACAAATCCCCTGGGCGTGATGAATTGCATCAGACTGTGTTTGAGTGACTAGAGGCCGGTGTCCAGTGGTGTTCCACAAGGATCAGTAATCGGGCTCTTATTGTTTGTTATATACGTGAATTATATAGATGAAAATATGGGGGTCTTGTAAAGCAAATTTGCATGTTACACTAAGATTGGTAGAGTGGTTAATAGTGAAGAGGATGGTTGCGGGTTAGAGGACAATTTGGTGTGTTGGTCAGAAGGGCAGATGAGTGGCAGGTGTTATTTAACCCTGATGAGAGTCAGGTAATGCACTTTGGAATAGGAAACAAGATGAAGGAGTATTTTAATGAATAGCAGGACACTGAGTAGGTTAAAGGAATAGAGGGATCTTGGGGTAATTACTCACAGATCCCTGAAGTTGGTAAAACACATGAATAGGATAGTTAAGAAGGCACATGGGACATTTGCTTTCATCAGTTGTGGCACAGAGTATAACAACAAGGAGGCAATGTTGGAGTTATGCAGAGTGTTGTTTAGGCCGCAGCTGGAATACTGTGTACAGTTCTGGTTACCTAACTACAGGAAGGATGTGATAGCACTCGACAGGGTACATAGGAGGTTTACCAGGATGTTGCCTGGGTTGAAGAAATTGAGCTATAAGGAGAGACTAGATGGGTTTGGATTGTTTTCTCTAGAGCAGAGAAGACTGATGGGTGACATGATTGAAGTACATATGATTATAAAGGGTATGGACAAGGTGAATAGAGAGCAGCTCTTCCCATTGGTTAAGGGGTCAATCGTGAGATAGTTTTAGGATAATGGGCAGGAGATTCAGAGGGGATTTGAGATAAAGGTTTTTAATTCAGCGGGTGGTGGTAAACTGGAATGCACTGCCTGGGAAAGTAGTGGAGGCCAGGAATCTTACACCCTTTAAAATTTATTTGGATGAGGACTTCAAATATCTCAACATTTAAGGATATGGGACCAATGCGGGAAATTGGGATTAGTGCGTCTTTACTGGCAGTTACGTTGATGCATACTCGATGGGCCAATGGGCCTTTTCTGCACTGTATGACTCTATGAATCTATGAAACTTCACATATTGAGATAAACCTGGACTCTGGGCATTTGCTGTAAATTGCATGTTCTGTCTTCATGAGTTGAAGACCATTTCATTTTTTAGTTCCATTGCCTTTGAAAAAGGGCTGGCCAACAGACTGACGGACAGATGTGACTATTCTGATGCACTCCTGGACACTCTGTTTCCTATTCATCCCGTTCCAAACTTGATGTTTTCCAAAACTCTGCTGCCCGTGTCCTCACCAGCATCAAGTCCTGTTTGGCCACCAGCCTTGTATTCCCTCACCTACATTGGTTCCTTTCAGCAATACCTTGATATTAAATATTTCACCCTTATTTTCAAATCACTTGTTGCCTTACCTCTCCCTATCTCTGTAATTTCCTCCAGCCTTACAACTTTCTGAGGTAACTGCACTCCTCTCATTCTGAATGTTTAACTATTTCTAATGTTCATTGCTGCATCTCTTCAGCTAGTAAGCCACTAAACTGTGGAATTCCCACAATAAAACTCTCTCACAATACCAACCTGGCCCTCTTTCCTTCTCTAAGACATTCTTTGAGATCAATGTCTTTGAACAAGTTTTTTGACATTTTGCCCTGAAATTTCCTTTTGTGACATGGCGTTAAATTTTGCCTTGTAACATTCCGGTGAGACATGTCAGAATTTTATTACACAACAGGTGCCATGCTTGTACAAGTTGTTGTTGTTGCAGATTCACCGTCCTCCCATTTTGTACTATCACACAAAGTCAAGATGTAGCCCAGTGTCACTGGGAGCATGAAAATGTCTTCATCATTCATTTAGGGAGAATAGTTTGCCCCATAAATGTCATAAAGAACTTTAACTAAGTTCATTTCAAGAAGAGAAAGAAATAACATTTAGATTAAGTAGATAGCACAGAGCATTTCACTGACTCTGAACTACTTTTGAAGTCCAGCATTGTTGTTATCTATAAGCAAACATAGCAGCCAATTTGCAAACAGCAATGCCCAGCAAACAGCTTTTGTGGTGAAGGAGCACCTGTAATCTGCTTTAGGTGGGTTTCACACTCTCAGGAAACTGCCAACAGTTCAGCTTTCCCCCAGCAGGGCACTGAAATGCCAGCCTGGTGTCATACTCCAATGTAAGGAGTGGTTCTGTAACCCGTCCATGTATGCTGCAGAGTTGAGAGTGCCATTACTGTGTCACTTCAGCCACTTCAGCCCAAATACTCTGCCCTGATCCATTAAAACAACTATTTCCATGTAGGAATGCCAAGCCTTTCGTACCATGGACATCTCAATTTCAGTTCCAAACTCACTGGCAGAAAGGAGATTAAAAACAGGCATGTTCACAGATGACAAGCATTAAAAATAATTACAATTCTTGTTTCCTGTAATCTGAAGTGTGGGGGTGTGTTTGGAGATGTTAGTCTCTAGGGATTTTTGAAGAACAGTGCTGCAATTTCTCAATTTTGATTTACACCCAGAAACATTGAGTTCTCTGTTAGTTCACACAGGTTTAAATTGCACAATGTCCAGCAAAATGGGAAATGGTAGGACTGAGCAGAATCATTCCACATGTTTGGGAAAAAAGTTATGTGTTCATTGTTTGTTTTAAGAAGATAACCAACAGAATACGTCGCTCTTTATCAATATCTAATCAGGGCCATTCTTTTATTTTATTCATATACTGGATGGGGGCATCGCTTGCTAATCCTAACCCTGTGCCTCCCCAATAAGAGTTAGTCATGTTGTTGTGGTTCTGGAGTCACATACCAGCTAGACCAAGTAAGGATGGCATATTTCCTTACTTAAAGGGCATTAGTGAACCAAATGGGATTTTCCCAACAATCAGCAATGGTTCCATGGTCATCATTAGACATTTAATTTCAGATTTCTATTGAATCTAAATTTCACCGTCTGTCACAACGGGAACAAATCTGAGTCCCCAGAATACTACCTGGGTCTCCAAATTAGTAACCTAATGATAATACCACTAGGCCATTGTCTCCCACTTGTCAGTCTTGTATCAGTGGGTAGAGCTCTCGCCTCACTCAGAAGACTTTGTGTTCAGGAAACATGAGCATAAAATCCAACCTGACACTCCGAGTGTGGTACTGAGAGAATACTGCACGATCAGAGTTGCCATTTCAGAATAAGACATTAAATTAAGGTCTCGTTTTTTTCTTTCAAGTGGAGGTAAACATTCCTGTGGTGTTATTTCAGAGTAGCACAAGGGCATTCTCCCCACTAGCTTGTCCAATACTTGTCTCTCAACTAGCATGATTAAAACTGGATATCAACTTGGGGTGGCACGGTGGCTGGGTGGTTAGCACTGCTGCCTCACAGTGCTAGGGACCTGGGTTTGATTCCAGCCTTAGGTAATTGTCTGGGTGGAGTTTGTACATTCTTCTTGTCTAAGGTTCTTGAGTAGATTTGTAGCTCAGGTTGTGGATGATGTGATTGGTTCACTCGCTGAGCTGGTTCATTAGTTTGCAGATGTTTCATTATCCTGCTGGGTAACATCATCAGTGCAGCATCTGATGAAGCGCTGTTGTGTTTTCCCACTTGTTATTTAAACTCTGGGGTCCGTTGGAATTGGTTACCTCATTTCCAGTATTTCTTTGCAGTGGTGTGTATATAAGGTCAAATTCTATGTGTTTTTTGATGGCCTTCTTGGTGGAGAACCAGGCCTCTAGAAATTCCCATGCTTGTCTTTGTTGGAAAACTGGAAATGAGGTAATCAACTCCAAAGGACCCCAGAGTTTAAGTAGCAAGCAGGAAAATACAACAATGCTTCATCAGAGGCTGCACTGATGATGCTACCCAGCAGGGTAATGAAACGTCTGCGAACTAACGAACCAGCTCAGTGAGTGAACCAGCCATGGCATTCTCCCAGTGTCTGTGTAGGAATCTTCTGAGTTCCCTGGTTCCCTCCCACGGTCCAAAGATGTGCAGGTTAGATGGATCAGATAAATAGCCTCTGATGTACAAGTTAGGTGGATTAGCCATGGGAAATGCAGAGTTACAGGGATTGGGTGGGATGCTCTTGAGAGGGTCAGTGTGTACTTAATGGCCCGCTTCCATGCTGTAGGGATTCTATAACTGTATGAAATTTTGCTGTTGGCCGGAAAGTGCTGTGTGCAAATCGATTGCTGCATTTTATACATTACAGCAGTGACTTCACTTCGAGATGAAGACTTCATTAAGGGTAAAGGTTGAGGCCTATGGGAGACTTGTTTCCTCCTTCCTGTTACAGGTAGGATGGGATTGAAATGTTCCGCAATCAGATTTCCTGAGAATACTCACTGTCCTAATGCACACATGGGGCAGATTGTATGGTCAGGGACTCGCCTAGCCCTGTGGAAAAGAAGCTCCAACTAAAATCACTGCTTTCGGACCTCAATCTCCACAGGGGATAAAATAGTGGGAGGAGGAGTAGGATAGGCCACAATAATGTTTGTGTGATAAAGATTTGCAGAACTGAAGTCACAGGAAGCAATCTCAATTTAAAACCTTTGACTATTTTTTCACTTCAAACATTTTGTCTGATAGCCTGTCATTAAACATATGACTACTAATCCAATTGTATATCCAAAATCTAAGATGCCCACGCTCAGCTTTGTAAAAAAAATACATTACTTATTGTTAAACTGGTGTGTATACCAGACACATGTGTCATGTGTGGTTAACAGGCAGTGGGTCTAGTATTAGATATACAGTGTGTCTGTCTGCTATGATTAAGCATGGTATAATCTTTTTTCCCTTCAGTAAAACAGGAGCCACTGTGCATATGTGTATTGATTACATATAAGGTAATAAAGGCATCGTTTTCATGGTTGTCGGGTAATATCTTGGTGATTGTTGCAGTTTTATACACCTGAACCAGTCCGCACGGTTTGCTGTAAAATACTTTGGTGGTAATCATTCAACTGTAAAATATGTAGCTGCCCAGACATTCCTGTTTCCTTTTCCTCCTGCCCTCCAGGTTAATTCAAAATTCTAACCTCCCACCAGAATACACGCAGTTCCCTCTTCTTACTGACATCGCTGGAGACTTAAATAATTGGGGTCTCCTAGATTTGTTACAATATGAACTGGGAATGTAAGCTTTAATCAAGAAAATGCAAATTGATAACTGACATTTTCATGATTATCTGTTTCTTTTTGTGCAGAAGTTTTCCTTCCTTAGCTTTTTATATGGAAAAAGAAACAAATTAGAAATGGGATAAGGTGTAGAGCTGGATGAACACAGCAGGCCAAACAGCATCAGAGGAGCAGGAAAGCTGACGTTTCGGGTCTAGACCCTTCTTCAGAAATGGGGGAGGGGAAGGGGATTCTGAAATAAAAAGGGAGAGAGGGGGAGGCGGATAGAAGATGGATAAAGGAGAAGGTAGGTGGAGAGGAGACAGACAGGTCAAAGAGCGGGGGATGGAGCCAGTAAAGGTGAGTGTAGGTGGGGAGTTAGGGAGGGGATAGGTCAGTCAGAGCTGATGTGAAGACTCATCCAGACTCGAAACGTTAGCTTGCTCTTTCTCCATGGATGCTGCCTGACCTGCTGTGATCTCTAGCCTTTGTTGTATTCAGTTCAGATTCCAGCATCTGCAGTAATTTGCTCTTACAGAAAATTAGATAGTAGTCTTCGTCTCCCCTTCCCAATGGAAAACCCTCTCCTTTCCACTAAACACAGTAGGTCATTATTATCAATATTAAGATGCACTAACCTCATGGAAGGCTGTGCAAAATTGTACCACGTTCAGGTTTCGTGAGTAGCTGTAGTGATTTGCACTTTCCTCTGTGAGAGATTAATGCATTACACACCTAAAGTCACTCCGAAGGAAAACCGGACAAATTGTGTAACAAACTTCCCATCTTGACAAGCCATTCAGTACTGGCTGAACATAAAGTCAGTGGCCCACCTCTTCCTCCGTTACATTGATGACTGTATCGGCGCCGCCTCATGCTCCCACGAGGAGCTCGAACAGTTCATACACTTCACTAACACCTTCCACCCCAACCTTAAGTTTACCTGGACCATCTCTAACACCTCTCTCCCCTTCCTGGACCTCTCTGTCTCCATATCGGGCAACCACCTCGAAACCGATATTCATTTCAAGCCCACCGACTCCCACAGCTACCTAGAATACTCCTCCTCCCACCCACCTTCCTGCAAAAATGCTATCCCCTATTCCCAATTCCTTCGCCTCCGCCGCATCTGCTCCCAGGATGAGGCATTCCACTCCCGTACATCTCAGTTGTCCTCGTTTTTCAAGGACCGTAACTGCCCCTCCTCGGTGGTCGAGAACGCCCTCAACCATGTCTCCCACATCTCCCGCACCTCATCCCTCACACCCCGTCCACGCAATAAGAACCAAAAAAGAATCCCCCTCGTCCTCACGTACCACCCCACCAACCTCCGGATCCAACGCATCATCCTCCGACACTTCCGCCATCTGCAATCCGACCCCACCACCAAAGACATCTTTCCCTCCCCACCCTTATCTGCTTTCCGGAGGGACAACTCTCTCCGTGACTCCCTTGTCCACTCCACACTCCCCTCCAGCTCCACCACACCCGGCACTTTTCCCTGCAACCGCAGGAAGTGCTACACCTGCCCCCATACCTCCTCCCTCACCCCCATCCCAGGCCCCAAGAAGACTTTCCACATCAAGCAGATGTTCACCTGCACATCTGCCAATGTGGTATACTGCATCCGCTGTACCCGGTGTGGCTTCCTCTACATCGGGGAAACCAAGCGGAGACTCGGGGACCGCTTTGCAGAACACCTACGCTCAGTTCGCAACAAACAACTGCACCTCCCAGTCGCGAACCATTTCAACTCCCCCTCCCATTCCTCAGACGACATGTCCATCCTGGGCCTCCCGCAGTGCCACAACGATGCCACCCGAAGGTTGCAGGAACAGCAACTCATATTCCGCTTGGGAACCCTGCAGCCCAATGGTATCAATGTGGATTTCACAAGTTTCAAAATCTCCCCTCCCCGTACCGCATCCCAAAACCAGTCCAGCTCGTCCCTGCCTCCCTAACCTGTTCTTCCTCCCACCCATCCCCTCCTCCCACCTCAAGCCGCACCTCCATCTCCTACCGACCAACCTCATCCCGCCTCCTTGACCTGTCCGTCCTCCCTGGACTGACCTATCCCCTTCCTAACTCCCTACCTACACTCACCTTTACTGGCTCCATCCCCGCCTCTTCGACCTGTTTGTTTCCTCTCCACCTATCCTCTCCTCTATCCCTCTTCTATCCGCCTCCCACTCTCTCCCTATTTATTTCAAAACCCCCTTCCCCTCCCCCTTTTCTGATGAAGGGTCTAGGCCCGAAACGTCAGCCTCTCTGCTCCTATGATGCTGCTTGGCCTGCTGTGTTCATCCAGCCCTGCACCTTGTTGTCTCATAAAGTCAGTGGCTTCTTTGATTGCATGGTACTCACCATTCAGCAATTGATAAACAACTCCATGGATATGCTGGGTAAGACCTTTGCAGAACTCCAATACTTATGTATTTCCAATCCTTAAAAGATTATTTATTTATCTTTTAACCCATTAATCCCAACTCTCTGTCTTCTGTGCAGTATTCAATCCTCAGTCCACACTGATATATTAACCCCAATACATTGAGTTGTTATCTTGTTCAATAACCTTTTATGTGGCACGTTATTGAATGCTTTCTGTAAATCCAAATGTACCACTTCTACCATTCCCAATTATGAACTCTCCTTGTTATATACTCAAGAACTCTAGTTATGTCCTCAAAGAACTCTAGCATATTTGTCAAACATGACTTCCATTTCATTAAACTACGTTGACACAGATTGTGTTAAGCCTTTCCAAACGCCATGATATTTCCTCCAGAATGGATGCAAGCCATCAGGATGCTAGCAATGTATTTGCCTTCAGACTCATCATTTTGTCCCTCATGCTAATCTGCTACAAGACCCTTCCTCCCATTGGCACTTTCTTATCTGTTACCTTTGGGATGTTTATAATGTCCTCCACTTTGAAGACTGATGTGAAATGTTGGTTCAAATTATCTACAATTTATCAGTTTTTAATTTCCCAGTCACATACTCCAAGGGTCCTACATTCATTGTAGCTGCCTCTTTCCTTTTACGTACCTATAGAAACTCTTGTTTTTTACTTGTGTTTCTTATCAATTTACTTTCATAATCAATTTTCTCCTCCTTTATGAACTTTCTGTCATCCATTGCTTGTTCCTAAAAGAAATCCCAATCCTCTGTCCAACCAATAGTTTTCACCACTTTGTACGCCTTGGTTTTTGATTGGATAATTCGCTTTGGCCACCATTGTCAGCCAGTGGTGGTTCATCTTCTCATAGAGCCTTTCTTTTTGAACAGAATTATTTACAAGGAATTATTATAAGTGTCATTCATGCCACACTTTAAGGAGAAGCAGTGGTGTAGTGCTAAAGCACTGGATTGGTAACCCAGAACCCCAGGTTAATGTTATGGGGATAAGGGTTCAAATCCTAACATGGCAGATGGTGGTAATTGAATTCAGTAAAAATCTGGAATGAAAAATTGGTCTCATGGTGATCATGTAACCAATGTCAATTGTCATAAAAACCAGAGACAGTAGGAACTGGAGAATCTGAGATAACAAGGTGTAGAGCTTGGCCTGCTATGTTCATCCAGCTCTACACTTTATTATCTCTGTCATAAAAACCAATCTGGCTCATCAATGCTCTTTAGAGTAGGAAAGCTTTTGGCCTACATATGTCTCCTGACCCACTGAAATATGCTTGACTCTTAACTACCTTCTGAGCAATTAGGGATGGGCAGCAAATGTTAGCTAGCCAGTGATGCCTGGGTTGAAATCTCTCTGTAATGGCATTGTGGATGTGTCTATAACAAATGGACTGCAGTGGTTCAAGAAGACAGCTCACACTACCACGTTCTCAATGACGATCAGGGATGGGCAATAAATGCTGGCTCAGTGACTGCGACTCAAATCCTCTGAATGAATTAAAATATACTTTTCTCTGTTAAATCATGTTTAACTTAATGAGGTAAAGATTGTTTATGTTCAATGCAGGTGTGGTCTCTTGATGGACACAGTTTTCAGATATGAGAGGAGTCAGAAACGAGTTTCAGCCTAGCGCCCAAGTCTACTTTGTGTTGTGTCTATTGAGACTAGCATTGGTTAGACTACAGCGAGAGTATTGTGTGCAGTTATGGAATCCATATTATAGGAGGGATGGGATAGCACTTGAGAAGGTTCAAAGGAGATTTACCAGGATGTTGCCTGGGCCAGAGAGTTTCAGTTATGAAGAGAGATTGGAAAGACTGGGATTGTTTTCCTCAGTGCACAGAAGATTGCGAGGCGACATGATTGAGTTGTATAAAATTATGAGGGGCATAAATAAGGTACACAGGAAGAAACAATTCCACTCGATAGAGGGATCAATGACCCAGTGCATAGATTGAAGGTGAGGGACAGGAGGTTTAGAGGGGATGTGGGGGAAATGTTTTAACCCAGAGGGTAGTGGAACTCACTGCCTGTAAGGGTGGGAGAGACAAAAGCCCTCATAACATTTCAGAAGTATTTCGATGTATACTTGTGATGCCAAGACATACAAGGGTATGGGCAAAGTACTGGAAAGTGGTTTTAGAATTGTTAGGGCATTGTTTTTGACCGGTGTGGACACAATGGGCCGAAGGGCCTTTTTCTGTGCTGTAAATCTGTCTGATTCTTTCACTTACTTTTTGAATTGAAGCCTTTGCAAAGTCTAGTTACTCATATCTTCGGTTTTGTCATGCAGTTCCTATTTTACCATTTGTAAATGACAAAGGTTTTACAGCATTTTTACCGAATGCTCTGTGGAGCCTAAGCTCTAACTGTTTCCAAAAAGTTGTTGGTTTGATTGTCAGCTCTGGGCAGTAGTGCACATCCCTGAAGATCTTACTGGATTCAGCATCCCATTGTTAAATCAATTCAGCATTGGCCCCAACGTCAGATTCAGGCTGTGTTTAATGAGACAGGTATTGTATCTCCACAAAGCAATTTTATTTCATAATCACTACAGCTGCAGTTTCAATCCAGTGTGTTTCATAGGTAAGAGTCCTCAGCAAAGATCTTGTGAACTTTTTTGTTCAGAAAATTACTCAATATTTAGAATAAAGTTCAGGATAAATATGTAAGTGCCTCTGTAGATTAGACAATTCAATTTTACACTAGAATAGTCTGTTCCTTTATGCAAAATCACAGCCACATCTCAAAAAAAACGTGTACTGAATATTAAATATTTACAGCGTAGAACATAAAACTGTACAACACAGGCACAGGTCCTTTGGCCCATGATGCTGTGATGAACATAACGCCAAATTAAACTAATCCCTTCTGCCTGCCCTTGGTCCATATCCCTCCATTCCTTGTATATTCATGTGCTTATCTAAAAGTCCTTTAAATGCCCCTATTGTACCTATCCCCACCACCACCCCTGGCAGCGCATTCCAGATTCCTACCACTCTCTGTGTAAAAAACTTGACCCTCACATCTCCTTTGAATTTTCCCCCTCTCACCTTAAATGCTTGTCTCTTAGTATTAGACATTTCAACTCCGGAAAAAAGATTTATATAGCTGCTTAACTAATAATAAAACTAAATGCTGTTGTATATTCAATGTTAAGCACGCCACAATGAAGTCTGTCCTTACTGCTTTAAATAAGGAATTTATTTCCTACAGCAGCTCACAATTGGCAATATATTCTGAATGAATGTGGTCTGATGGAGAGCTGAGGGTCTGACTGAGGTTAACAGAAGCCAGTATGTGTGAGCTTACTGGGAATACAAGGAAAAGCTGAACAGGTTGCACAGCGGTTTTGAGAGGGAGTGGCAGTGAAGAGAAGGTGGGAAAGCAATTAAAATCAGTCCAAGAGCTGTAGCAGAGATTAAAGCGCTGAATACAAACAGCAGCTCATTGAAGTAGCCTGCTGGGTCCATAAGAGAATGAGGAAGAGCAATGGCAGAGGAAACAGTCACAGGGAAAGAATGGGGAGTGCAGTATAGATCATTGCGGAGGGCTTGAAATATTAACAGAAGACTTTTAGGCTCTTCACTTGATATCTGCTCAAACACTATTGAAGATTTGAACACAGAGCCTCATGTGGTATAAGCAGAAAATATGTTATGAACACTAATGAGATGTGGTCAACAATTCAACAGAAAGGATTCCCATTTTTGTAGCCACAGATTATCTCAAAGAACTTCACAATTTGGTCCTGGCTGTAATGTAGGAGGAAACTCAGTAGGAGATGTACACACATCTATAAATAAAACAATCGGTTTAGTGGGACGGTTAAGGGATACTTAGTGGCTGGGACACTGGGGAGAACTCTCTGCTCTTCTTCGGAGCAAAATCATGAATCTTTTGTATCCACCTGAGGGGACAGACCTTGGTCTTATCCACATCACTACACTTCTCAGGAATATGACAATCCCGATTATCTGTTCAATTATCTGGAATAGTGCTTGAGCTCACAATCTTCTGACTTTGAGATAAGTGGACCTTTAACAACACTCAAAAGGCTCATCATCAATAAGTATAAAGCAGCCCAACTTGATTGTCACCTTACCCACCATCTTCAACATCCACTTCCTCCACCAATAGCAGCGGTGTGTGTCATCAATAAGATGTGCTGCAAATTCACCAAAGATACTTAGACAGCACCTTTCAAACCCATTACCACTTCTATCTCAAAGGACAAGGTCAGCAGACCCATGGGAACACCATCATCTGCAAGTTCATCCCGAAGCCACTCACCATCCTGACTTGGAAATATATTGCCATTCATTCACCGTTGCTGGGTCAAAATCCTGGAATTCCCTCCCGAAAGGCATTGTGGGTCAACCCACACACATGGACTGCAGCAGTTCAAGAAGGCAGCTCACCCCCACCTTCTCAAGGGGTAACTAGAATGGGCAATAAGTGCTAAGCTCAGTCGGAGATGCCCACACCACTTAAATGAATTTTAAAAAAAGGTGAATGGGAGTGGACAGCCTAATTAAGAAAAAGTTTTTAAAAGGGAAGAAAAGAAGTATGGGTGTTCTCTTTGGAGTGTGTGCTTTGCACATCAGTAGAACCACTACAGGAGACTGTACTCCTCTTCCTTCTACATTGCCTGGTCTCTGCCATCTCCAGGAGGGGTTGACTGACATTCCTGGGTTACAGAGGGTGAAGTGATGTCTGTCTGCTTTTTAAACCAGATCCCCAGATGTTGGGCCCTGGAAGGTCCCGTGGGGTCAGAATTTCTTGTGCATAAAACCCGGCAGTTAATCCACACAAGTATCTATAATGAGTTGACAGCATAATTGCACAATGAAACCTGGCTCACACCCAATCAGAAGTAGCTCCCACTTTTTGGCCTGCCCCCACACTCTGTCTCAAGTGTAAAACTAATTGAGGTAATTTGCTAAAACATTTGGCTAATTCAAGTTGTACAAAGCCTGTCATTGATAAGATAAGGTATAACGGTACGTCATTTCAACAAGCAAGGTACTGACTGTACCCAACTGCCTGTGCTTGCAAAACCCAAAACACATTGCTCAACATTAGATGTGATTCTACAATTGGACAATATTGCTAAATAACCCTGAGTGTGCAAAGAATTACACTGACAAACAATTCAAATAGTTTCGGAGATAGTAGGAACTGCAGATGCTGGAGAATCTGAGATAACAAGGTGTAGAGCTGGATGAAGGGTCTAGGCCCGAAATGCCAGCCTTCCTGCTCCTCTGATACTGCTTGGCCTGCTGTGTTCATCCAGCTCTACACTTTGTTAATTCAAATAGTTGATCTGTTTCACATTATGGCACACTGGCATATACTGGAAGCTACATATATATATACACTTTCTTTATCAAAAGATAAAGTGTCTACTTTACTCAACAAAATAGGTGTCAGCCATTTATTTGTCCAGCTCTAACAGTAACTAATCAAAGTCAAACTGCCTGATTTAAAATATAAACAACTCATGGCAGTTAACTTCTCTGTGTCAATGCCTCTACCAATCAGAATCCATCAGTCAACCAATTAGGCCTCACCTCTTGTACAGTATAATTGTTGTTTTCTCTTTGTATTGTTTGCAAATCGTCCACATGAGTGCACAATGAAAAGCTTAAACAAAATAGGGGTTTTCTTTAGCAATACTCAAAATTGAGCAAAATAATTATTGTAGAAGGTCTGAAATACAAAGAAAAATTGCGGTCTAGTATCGATTATGCAGAGACAAACTTCTGAACCCAAAGAGGAGTGGAATGGACTGGAAATATTGAAACACCAGCTCTGTTTCTTTGTCCACAGATGGTGCTATACATGCTGAGTTTTTCCAGAACTTTATGTTTTTATTTTCGTTAAATCACCCTCCATTCCCATTGTGCCTTCGTGGAGTGGTATTGATACTGAAGGAGGACATTTGTTCTCTTGTGCCTGTTCCAGCTCTTTGAGTTAATCTTACAAGTGTTTATCCAAAATCTTTTCAAAAGTTATCAGTAAGGTAGCTGCCACCACCCTTTGAGACAGTGCATTCCATGTTGTAATCGTTGTTGAGTAAAAAATATCACTTCTCATTTCTCCTCTGGTACTTTTACAAATTCCAGAAAAAGGGAGGAATTGTGCCATGACATTATCAGACGTAATACTTTTGTTCATAGAAACATATAAAATTTGTATTTTTGGGATCACTTTGGCACTGTGATCCCTTTGTATACCATCCTTATTTTAAGCAGCGTAATTGGGAGACACGTGTGAAATTTTCAGAGATTCCCTACTATACAAGGAGCATAAAGGAATCCAACCCAGATATCGACACAACTTTTGTGATGGATTAATGTGTGCTGCATTAGAAGAACCAAAATAAAAATTGAAATTGCTAATGGAAAATAAATCAAGTGGCCCGGTAAGCAATTCCCATTGAAATCGAAATGATTACTTTGTGGAGAAAGATGATCTAGAGTTGTTGTTGCAACAGCGGTGTTTTTTTAATATGAAGTCCTATGTTAATTCAAAGTAAAACGTAACTCTCTGCAAAAAGAAAAGAACAGTGTTCCATTTCTTCAAGTGCCAGTCTTGTCTTGGTTATCTTTCTTGCAAAGATTCTTCATCCTGCAAAGTAGCGTTTCAGGGAATAAAGCGAAATAAATGTTTCACAGAACTGAGTTGTACGAGTCAGTTTCAATTTTAATATCTTTTGTATTGTTCATAGCAGGAGAACCTAATTGGATAAAAGAGATGGTCTGAAAACAGGTCATACACACACATAAAGCAGTATCCGAGGCTGGAGGTGGTCAGCAACTCTCTATGATGTCACCCGGCATGGAGCTTTCTCATGGGAAAAGTAACACTTTAAGCTCTATAAAAGAAAAGCAAAGCAATAATAGTTACAAGCACAACTAGTTTTCTGTTTGATGTAACCATGTTATCTGTTCCTCAAGCTTTTTGTTCCCATTCAAAGCATAAATGTGATTATTGAAGTGGGTTGTTTCGTCTGTTCGGAATACAAAAGTCCTTCACTAATTGCTGCCACATCAAATGACTAGGAACATCCCCAATGGAAGCCTTCAGACTGATGTGAAAAAGTTTAGGCATCACTGAAAGTCGGGTACTATTTTTTTTGATTCCCATCAAAGATTAGGTTACTGGGGTGAGGGGCCTTATCACACAGGAAGCCCTCTCCGCAGATTAGTTCCACACGACTGCCAGTTTGCTATGCCAGCTTTGGCCACAGCCAATCTACTGCAAGCACCTTTATTGTTCCTCCTGTGGCAAGCAAGAACAGTGAACAGTACAAGGAAACAAAGAGCGAGGCAAGAGGGCCCGCTGTGTAACTGAAGTATAACCTCGTTCCTCCTGGTCACGCACCAGTGGTGTGAGTGCCTAGGTCTGGGCCTGAACCGCACATGGAGCAGAAAAAGCTGTCAGTTTACGGTGTGTTCAAAGCAAGTTCTATTGTGCAAACAGGGCAGAAGTGGCACGGTCCATATACTCCTCAAGGGAGGCTGTGAGTCAAAGAGCCATTGACTTTGCTTTAAATGTAATTAATTTAATTCCTTGTCACATTGCTCACTAGAACCCATTGCTATCTTCTTTTCTCAGATAGGTGCACAGTGAATGGTATCCTATTCGGGTCATGACCTGTCAGTATTTGGTCATTGCAAATATAAGCAACACTACCCTTATCAGTGTCAACAGGTCTCTTTAAAACTTAAAGAGCTGAAAGATAAATATAGCTGGCAGATAGCATGCAGTCCATTGCTAAGCCTTCGATTACACTACAGAGCCACATTATTACTTTGCCTATAGTTGAGAAAGCCTGAGACATGGTTCTCAATAACATGAGTTTGGGAAAAGTCATACTTTGGGATTTTAAAAGTGTGCAATAGGTTTTGATGTTTGTTTACAGATTGTGAAAGCTGCAGTCACCTGTGTATCTGACTGGAAGCTGACATCACTTCCAAAGCTTTTTCCTTTTACCAGCTGCATCCATAGATGTTTCTCGGTCCCTGGCTTTATCATGACTTAAATTGTCTTCAGTAAATACTTAACACAAAGCTGCATATGTGGCACTAGTAACTCTTTTCATCTAAACTTTTATCTACTTCAAAGAGCTTTTTAATTCTTAGACCATATAACAGGTGCATGTTTAATAATTAAAAACTGAAAGAACTGCGGATGCTGTAAATCAGGAACTAAAACAGAAGTTGCTGGAAAAGCTCAGCAGGTCTGGCAGCATCTGTGAAGAAAAAATCAGAGTAAATGTTTCAGGTCCAGTGGCCCTTCATTAGAACTATTCTGAGGAAGGGTCACCAGACCCAAAGTTAACTCTGACTTTTTCTTCACAGATGCTGAATGGCCTGCTTACATTTTCCAGCAACTTCTATTTTTGTTGCACATCTAATAATGTTGGCAAAAACACACCAGTTCTGTAACTTTTCCGGATTTGAACTGGGGACAGGATCCACTATACAGACCATGAAGTTAGAAGATATACTGAAAACAACAAATGCTGGAGATCACAGCAGGTCAGGCAGCATCCATGGAGAGAGAGCAAGCTAATGTTTCAAGTCTAAATGATGCTTCATCAGGCACTTCATGTCAGATCTGATGAAGCATCATCTAGACTTGAAACGTTAGCTTG
>NC_063348.1:59203901-59213273 GCF_021869965.1 Rhincodon typus
GTGTGATATGATGAGAAGTTCGATTGTCTTATTAATGTTGGGCCAATAATCTATTTGTAAGTAATCTTGGCATAGAGCCTGTCAAACTAAGACTGTTTTGTCTTTAAAGATTAAGTTCTTGGAGATTCTTTGTTTCTCTCTGAATGACCAGACAAAAATTACTAGCTCAGGGACTTGTTCAATGTTTTCAGGCCACCTTCAGATGATGATCTCGTTGAGTTGTTTCAGCCAGTCATCACCTGAGCTTGTTGTATCTGCACTGCTCAGCTGTGACTGAAATACATAAGATCAACATGACAGTCCAGCTGATGGATTTGACACGTCGTGGTTTGCAATTATATGTAGGTCCTTCCCATGCCAGTAGCTAGGTGTCTATCTTGAGAATCTGTTGGCACTTGACATGGACAATGGCAATGTATGGGACATCTGCTCTGATGAAGAGTCATCTAGACTTGAAACGTTAGCTTGGTCTCTCTCCATGGATGCTGCCTGACCTGCTGTAATTGCCAGCACTTTTTGTTTTCACTACAGATTCCAGCATTTGCAGTAATTTGCTCCTAAATTAAGGAGATGTTTTAGTTACCAAAGTGCTCTGATTGGTCTTGTGGGCACAGCATTTGCTTCTCAGAAAGCTATGTATTCAGGGCCCAGTTCTGTCACAATTGAAAGGAGAGTGTGTCTGCTCTTAGGATTCTACTAGGCCCCAGAGCTTTGAGAATGCAGCAAGTTTCTCCAACTAACTGTGACACACACTGATATTGTGCTGGAGATCAAGGGAATGCAGTGCTTAAAATACTAGGCATAATCCCAGTTGGGCCTGTGCATCATGTTGGGAATATATAAATATATTTACGGACCAGTTTGGAAATGTTTGGACATTTGTAAATATATTTAATTTAGTTACTTGTGATCTTATGAAATTGTTCAACAGTAATGTGGGCTGTGACTCACCTGCTAATTACTGAAACATCGAGTAACTCTGGAAAGGAGACAAGCAAAGTATTTTAAAGAGATAAGCTGAGAGGTTTATGGCTTTAATTGCTGGACAAAGCTGGTTTGGAAGAGATAGAAGCCTATATGCTGAAGGTTTCCAAGCAATAAAATACAGAAATTGCTGGAGAAATTCAGCAGGTCTGGCAGCATCTGTAGAGAGAAAACAGAGATAGTATCTTGAGTCTTGCGACTCTTCATTAGGGCTGAACTCATTTGGAATTAATTTGTTATTTTTTTAATGGGCGTGGTTTTGTCAGTTGAAGGAAAAGACCTCCAAAGTGTGTGATAGACAAGATTTTCTGCCTTTCCTAAAGAAACAAGAAGAAAACACAGACCCCAACAAGTTGCACAAATTTCTTTCAGTGAATTATTTCCGAGAACCTCAGAAAAATCTAAATATCAGCATCCCTGACTACTTCATAAACCCTGAAAGCTAAACTCTTGTTATTCAAGGGGCTAAGTCTAACTGACCTTCCATCTGAACTTGAAATTTAGTCTGAAGATGTTCCATAACTTTAAAATGATCAACATTTTAATCCAATTGACAGCATCCTCTGGAAACAGCGCAAAGTCATCCCATTTTATCCTTCGAGTTCGGACCCTTGGCCAACAGCGTTTCTTTTTCTCCTTTTCTCCCCCCTTTAAATCCATATTATCCCTGCAGAGCTATGTTGCCTTTTTGTCACATTAAAATATTTATTTTTGGTATTAGGGAGTCAATTCAAAAACTGAATTCCAGATTATTGCTTAGTTAACCATTTTTGCCACTTGTTTAAAAAGGTTTTGTATGGAATAAATTAGAAAAACTGGTTAAAGTCTCTTTCATTCTCGACTGCTTTAATAAAGGGAAACAATGTGTCCATACCTTGAATTAAGCAGCAAAGAGTTTTTGTGTGAATCTATAGTTTAGCACATATATCAGTTTTCATCTTTCCCTGTCTAGTTCTGATGAAGGGTCACTTGTCCTGAAACATTAACCCTGATTTCTCTCCACAGGTGTTGCTAGACCTGCTGAGCTTTTCCAGCAATTTCTGTTTTTGTGTCCATTTTGGTGGATGACTTAAAAATCTTATACGAATGGTACGGTCTGTGGAGTAGTAGGGATTGATTGTAGGGCATTTGTCCTGTCAGAATTGTAACCCTTGTCACACGATAAGGTCACATAGTTGTAAAGCAAGAAAAGCACAGAATTGGAAGCAAATGAGAACATGATCTGTAATGCCAAACCATTGTGTATTTTTTCCCCTCTTCACTCTGGATTTTCCATTTGGTTTATGGATGTTATTCGTGTCATGTATAGACCTTGGATGATAGCTGGAATTCTGTTTCATACACTGACATCCATACGTTGAATTAAGCAGCAAAGAGTTTTAGTGTAAATCTATAGTTTAGCACATATATCAGCTTTCATCTTTCCCTATCCGGAAACCAACATGCCACTCCTTATTTTTTAAATAAACCCAATCATCAAATGAACATGTAATAAAAGCTGTCCACCTGTAGAATAATATTATCAAATTAACAAAAACACCCAACGAACAAACTATAAACACAGCCCCTAACAATAACAAGAAAGGGGGTGGGGTAGGGAAGAGCAGAATTCAAGAACTCAGTTCTTTCCTTTATTTGAATAACCACCAATAAATTTACCAATCACCTAAAATTGAAATTTCAAGCAATAAAAACATACTTCCTGTTTTTGCACACATAACAACTTATTTAGAAATGTACATTAAACTCAAGTCTCCTGACTCAGAGGTAGATACACAACCAGTGCACCACAAGAGCCTCAAAGTTCTTACTTGAAAAAAAAATCAGCTCCTAAATCTAAAGTCCAATGAGCATCACCCACTCTTAATCGACTCTAGAGCTGATCTGATCAGGGACTGCAATTCCAATATGACAGAATTAGAACCCCTTTGCCAGACTGACATTCTTTTTCTGAACATTGAACCATAGACAAATGATGGCAAAGATTGTGAAGTTTCTGATTCATTACTGCTGCCAAAACCTTATTTTCTGTACTTCACCTGACAAAGGAGCAGCGCTCTGAAAGCTTGTAATTTCAAATAAACCTGTTAGACTATAACCTGGTGTCGTGTGACTTCTGATTCTGTAGGGGAAATGCCTGACCTAACGGATGCAAAAGGCGAACCTGCATCATATCATTTGCAGTTACATGAAACTGCCCTTATCTACCAGTGATATTGTGTGGAAAAGAGTTACAGTAATTCAACAATACTGAATCATATCTTTTAAAAAATCTGTAACTGTCAACTTGACGGTGTGAGTCAGATGGAATCACTGACACGGCAAAATGCTTTGCAACGGGAAAGCTTGGATCAGGGTAATTGGCAAGGCATTTTTTGAATGCCTCTGATTTCTATTACATGAATTCCACGTTATTCAGATGCAAGGTAAGGAAGCAGGCATTATTCTGGACACAAACAAGAAATTGTCTCTCTGCCTACATATGATGTTGTTTTGTCAAGCTGACACATTATACAGTAAGCATTATTATTATACATAGAACTGGAGTCCCGGCTACAAGGGTAACTTAAACACAGATATTACCATGACTTATTAGTACAGGAGGGCTAATTCAGTCCATAGCAGCCAAATAGAAAAGTAGATAACTATTCTCCATCACAATGATATGAGGTTAGAAATACAGGATTCCTGCTGTTTCCGTAACTGAGCTGACATGCATTGTCCCTGCTGCCAATGGGTGGATTAATCTGGTTGTGATTTTGTTGTGGAATTGGGTTCTGCTTCCTGTTGCTGTACAGTGCATAGGAACATAGCAACACGACTAGCCATTCAGCCCATCGAGGCTGCCCTGCTATTTAATATAATCATGGTGGATTGAACACTTCAATGCCTTTTGCCCACCCCATCCCATAACCCTGTACGTCACTGCTAATCAGAAATCTATCAATCTTTACTCCTCCACAGCCCTCTGTGGTAGAAAATTCTAAAGATTCACCACACTCTGAGAAAAAAAAACAAAATTGCACCCATCTTGGTCCTAGAAGGCATCTCCCTAATTTTTCAATTGTGCCCCCTGTTTATAGACTCTCCATCCAAGAAGATAAATCTTACCCCCGCTCTACCCTGTCTATCCCTTTAAGTATTTTGTAGGTTTCAATAAGATCATCTCTCATTCTTCACAGTGGCTCAGTGGTTAGACTGCTGCCTCACAGCGCCAGTGACCAGGTTTCAGTTCCACCCTCAGGTGACTGCCTGTGTGGAGTTTGCACGTTCTCCCCGTGTCTGCGTGGGTTTCCTCTGGGTGCTCCGGTTCCTCCCACAGTCCAAAGATGTACAGTCTAGGTGGATTGGCCATGCAAGAGGAGGGTGTTGGTGGGTGCGGATGGTTCAGGCCTTTGCTCCAGGAAAAAGCAGAAACCGTCCTGGTGGGGGGTGGTCATGTAAAGGGATTGCATGTCCATGGTAAAGAGAAAGTGGCTGGAGCCTGCTAACTGGGAATTCTGAACTTAGCATTTTATTTCCCTAGTCTCCATTATAGATTCTCCTGACTCTACTTTTAATAGACCCACATTTGTCTTTTAGCCAAATGTTTACTTTTAAAGTCCCTGCAGAGGCTTTTGAAATCTTTTTGCTAGATTACATTCATATTCTATTCTTCCTTTACGAATCAGTTTCTTGGTTCTCTTTTGCTGTATTCTAAAATCTTCCCAATCCTCATATTTATTACTATTTCTGGCCACTTTATAAGCTTTTTCTTTTAATCATATACAATCCTTAACCTCCTTGTCAGCCATGGCTGATTTTTTTGAGTTTTTGCACTTTGACGAATGTGTAGGTGCTTTGGATCATATAATAATTCTTTAAAGACATTGCCTATCTACAGTCATACGCTTTAATGTATTTTCCCAGTCCATTTGAGCCAAGTTATGCCATGTGCTTTCACATTTTCCATTATTCAAACTTAAGACACTTCAAATTGAACTACCTCACTTTCAAACACAAAGTAACATTCTATTACTTGTAGTCACTCGTTCCTAAAGGTTCTTTGATAAAAAGATTATCAGTTAGACCTTTTCTCATTACAAGAACTGGATCTAAAACAGCATATCCTCTACTCAGTTGCTCAACACACTGCTCTGGAAAACCATCCCAAACATATTCCAGGAACTCATCCTCTTTGGCTTTAACACTCAATTGTTATACCCAGTCTATATGCGGATTGAAATCCCCTATGACAAGTGTGCTGTCCCTGCTACAATCTTTTCCCTGATTAATACTATGCCCCAGACAACCACTGCTTTGGTGGCAGATAAATATCTCCAGCCAATGCCTGTTGTCTCTTGCTGTTTCTGAGTTCCACTTAAACAAATGCCACATATTATTCTTCTGATCTGAGATCCCCCTTATTAATGTACTGATCCCTCCCCTTATTATCATCCCAATGCCACTCCCCTTTCCTTTTTGTCTGTCCTTCCTAAACATCAAATATTGAACAAAAACACAAGTTTCTGCAAAGCACAGCAGGTCTGGCAGCATCTGTGAAGAAAAAAATTAGAGTTAACGTTCCGGGTCCGGTGACCCTTCATCACAACATCAGGAAAATGTTAGTTTATATGCAGAAAACAAGTGGGGGGTAGAGAGTAAACGATAGTTGGGGATAGAGCACAAAGAGAGAGAAGAGCAGTTGAATAGACAAAGGAGTGGATAATGATCTGGCTGGGTGGGTGAATAGCTGTTAATGGAAGCTGTTAGTGACTAACAGTGGGTAGTGTGTAATGGTAGGCTATGTGATAACAAGGTCTGGTGTGTGGGGTAGGGGACTAGGATGTGGGAGAGTTTAGGCCCTAAAATGATTGAACTCGATATTGAGTCCGGAGGGCTGCAGGGTCCCCAAGTGGAAAATGAGGTGTTGTTCTTCCAGCTTGCACTGAGCTCCGTTGGAATACTGCAGCAAGTCTGAGACAGAGATGTTGGCCAGGGAGCAGGGTGGTGTGTTAAAATGATGGGCAATGGAAGCTCAGGGTCTTTTTGGTGGGCAGAACGTAGATGTTCTGTGAAGTGGTCACCCAGTCTACACTTCATTTCTCCAGTGTAGAGCAGACCACATGGTGAACAGCTGTAATGGCAATTACAGCATACCCATGTCTCTCTACTTTTGCCTTTAGATCATTGACCTTATAGCGAGCAATGTGTACATTCAGGTGGAGTGCCTGTAACTTTGTCTCTTTGACATCGTTCTAATTTCTAGGCAGACTCAATGCTTGCCCGGTTTTTGCTTCTCCTGTCTGCTAGTCTCCCTAGCAGCCTTTCTACTTCCTGTTACTAGTTAAAGCCCCTTCTAATTTGGGTTACCCTCCAAGTCTCGAATCTCCCCCCACCGTGACTAAATACTTTAAATTAACCCCAACAGTAGCAAGCTATGAGGGTATTTGGGGAGATGGCATTGTGGTAATGTCCCTGATCCAGTAATCTAGAGACACAGGCTAATGTTCTGGGGACGTGAGTTCAAATTCCACTCCAGCAGATATTGGATTCTGAATGAATGAAAATCTGGAATTTAATGGAACTCTTGTAAGAACCCATGGCCTTTCAGGAAGGAAATCTGTCACCTTTACCTTATCTGATCCACAGGCGCAATAAGAACTATACTAATGTGATTGACATCCAAATAGCACTAGCAAGCTACTCAGTTCAAGTGAATAATTAGGGATGGCCAATAAATGCTGGGCCTGCCAGTGATGTTCATATCCCGTGACCAAATAAAACAGAAAGAGCCATAACCTGTTCCATTATGGTGTAACCCGTGCAGATTGTACAGGCCCCTGCTGCCCCATAGCTGGTTCTGATGTTCTCCTTCCTACCACAGTTCTCTATCTGCATGTTCAATCAATCAAATCTCCTCATGATCACTCGCATGTGGCACTGGGAATAATCACAAGTTAGTGCTCTTCAGGTGCTGCTTTTTAAATTCCTTCCCAGCTCCTTTCATTCTGCTTTCAGTACCTTACCCCTCTCCCTTCCTGTGTTGTAGACCCCAGCCTCAGGATGATCCTACCCACCCCCCCACTGAAGGATGCCTTGCAGCGGTTCTATGACAGGCTCGACCCTGGCACCAGTAGGCAACACACTGTCCTGGAGTCACATCTACTGTCACAAAAACACCTGTCTGATCCCCAGTTATGAAATCCCATCGAACTACCGTTCTTCTTCCTCCTCCCCTGGGCAGCTGAATCAATTGTGGTGACATGGGCTTGGCTCCTGCTGCAATCCCCTGACAAATCTCCCCCTAAAGAGTTTCTAAAACTGAATATAAATTATCAAGTACAAGAGGCTCCTGACCAACCTGTCTGTTTCTTTATTCCAGGGTGCCTGGTAGCCACCCATTCCCTATCTGTCTGCCCACTTCTGCAGTATGACCAGCTTCCTATACATGCTGTCCACAGGGTCCTCTGCCTCACAGACACACAGCAGTGAATCCAGATGCTGGTCAGGTTTCAAACATCCAGAGCACAGGCTGGTGCAGTCGCCGACACTTCCTGTTTGTCTGTGACATGTGGCGTGTCCATGTCCATCAAAGATTAAGAAAGTTCATTTCCACGTCTTGAATCTGATTTTATTCCTTCTCAATGTATTTTTCTGCCTTTCTCACCATTACTCCATTATGGGAAAGGTACAGGAAAGTAGAGTTGAAATTGATTCAGAGATAGTAGGAACTGCAGATGCTGGAGATGCTGGTAGGGGGATCCTGAGTTCAGGAGTGGAGGAGCCTCAGCTTTTGACCTTATCCAACAGGTACGAGATACTTGCTCCCTGTGTGGATGAGGAAAAGGGCTGCGGGGAGGATGATCCAGCTCACCGCGGCACCATGGTGCAGAAGGCCATTCAAGAGGGGGGAGCAAAAAGACAAGTGGTAGTTATAGGGGATTCTATAGTTAGGGGGATAGATAGTATCCTTTGCAAGCCGGATCGGGAGTCCCGCATGGTGTGTTGCCTGCCCGGTGCCAGGGTGCAGGACATCTCTGACCGGCTTGAAAGGATATTGGAGCGGGAGGGGGAGGATCCAGTTGTTGTGGTCCACGTTGGGACTAACAACATTGGCAAGGCTAGGATGGAGGACCTGTTTGGGGATTATCAAGCACTAGGAACGAAATTAAGGAACAGGTCCTCAAGGGTCATAATCTCCGGATTACTGCCCGAGCCACGTGCAAATTGGCTTAGGGATAAGAAAATTAGGGAAGTAAACATGTGGCTAAGGGAGTGGTGTGGGAAAGAGGGGTTCCATCTCACGGGGCATTGGCATCAGTTTTGGAACCGGAGGGATCTGTACCAATGGGATGGTCTCCACTTGAACCGATCTGGAACCAGTGTTCTTGCGAAAAGGATAAATAGGGTGGTCACTAGGACTTTAAACTAGTGAGTTGGGGGGAAGGGAAAGGGAAAACGACAGGGAGTATGATGGTAAATAAAAAGGTAAGCAGCAGGTTAGCATGTGTGCAGGAGGGTTTAAGTTCAAGGCAGACTATGAAAGATGCAAAAAGGAAAGATAACTCAGGAGATATTATCAGAGATGTTGGAAATCATGAGGGTAAGAAAGCTAGCATAAAGGCACTTTACCTGAAGGCTCATAGCATTCGTAACAAGGTTGATGAGTTAACGGCACAAATCATCGCAAATGAATATGATTTGGTAGCCATTACGGAGACATGGTTACAGGATGGTCACGACTGGGAGTTAAATATCCAAGGGTACCAGACTATTCGGAAGGACAGACAGGAAGGTAAGGGAGGTGGTGTAGCTCTGATATTCAAGGACGCCATCAGGGCGGTGCTGAGAGATGATATAGGTTCTATGGAGAATGAGGTTGAATCCATTTGGGTGGAAATTAGAAATTCTAAGAGGAAAAAGTCACTGACAGGCGTAGTCTATAGGCCACCAAATACTAACATCACATTGGGGTGGGCAATAAACAAAGAAATAACTAATGCCTGTAAAAATGGTAATGCAATTATCATGGGGGATTTTAATCTACATGTAGATTGGTCGAACCAGCTCAGTCAGGGTAGCCTTGAGGAGGAGTTCGTTGAGTGTATCCGTGATAGTTTTCTTGAACAGTATGTAATGGAACCGACGAGGGAGCAAGCTATCCTAGATCTGGTCCTGTGTAATGAGACAGGAATAATTAATGACCTCATAGTTAGGGATCCTCTTGGAAGGAGTGATCACAGTATGGTTGAATTTAGAATACAGATGGAGAGTGTGAAGATAAAATCCAATACCAGGGTCCTGTGCTTGAACAAGGGGAACTACAATAGAATGAGGGAGGACTTGGCTAAAGTAGACCGGAAACAAAGATTTTATGGTGGGACAATTGACGAGCAGTGGAGGACT
>NC_063348.1:59218273-59224990 GCF_021869965.1 Rhincodon typus
CAGATGTTCACCTGCACATCTGCTAATGTGGTATACTGCATCCGCTGTTCCCATTGTGGCCTCCTCTACATCGGGGAAACCAAGTGGAGGCTTGGGGACCACTTTGCAGAACACTTACGCTCGGTTCGCACCAAACAACTGCACCTCCCAGTCACAAACCATTTCAACTCCCCCTCGCATTCCTCAGACGACATGTCCATCCTGGGCCTCCTGCAGTGCCATAACGATGCTACCTGAAGGTTGCAGAACAGCAACTCGTATTCCGCTTGGGAACCCTGCAGCCCAATGGTATCAATGTGGATTTCACAAGCTTCAAAATCTCCCCTCCCACTACTGCATCCCAAAACTGGCCCAGCTCGTCCCCGCCTCCCTAACCTGTCCTTCCTCCCACCTATCCCCTCCTCCCACCTCAAGCCCCACCCCCCATCTCCTACCTCCTAACCTCATCCCGTTCTCTTGACCTGTCCGTCCTCCCTGGACTGACCTATCTCCTCCCTACCTCCCCACCTACACTCGCCTTTACTGGCTCCATCCCCGCCTCTTTAACCGGTCTGTCTCCTCTCCACCTATCTTCTCCTCTATCCATCTTCTATCCGCCTCCCCCTCTGTCCGTATTTATTTCAGAACCCCCTTCCCCTCTCCCATTTCTGAAGAAGGGTCTAGGCCCAAAACATCAGCCTTCCTGCTCCTCTGATGCTGCTTGGCCTGCTGTGTTCATCCAGATCTACACCTTGTTATGTCAAAGTTGAAAGTGAATTAGCTTTACCTGCATAAGTACAGTGAAAAGTTTACAAGTCACTTCTAACTGCGCCATCTTTAATACAAGCTACCTCGGTTCTTGAGTACAAATTCTTAGGAAAAAAATGAAAAAAGTAAAGAAATAAAAAGTCCAACATTACTGTCCTTCAAAAGTTCAAAATCATAGTAATAAATTAGAAAAATAAAGAAATAAAAGTTTCAGAGTAACAGTCCTTCTGTGATAATACAATAAAGAAAAAAAATTTTAAAAAAGAGAATTTAAGACAAAGTCCACTTAGTCCATTTCACGGCTCTGGATTCAAGGACCCAGCCCCTCCTTAGAATCCCAGGCCGGACCCCGCGATGATCCTGAAAAAAACACCACAGGGAGTCACAGACTGAAGCTACCACAAGGAGCTGAGGAATATCAATTCAGACCTGATCTCATAGAATGGGCTGAATGGGCTACTTATGCTCATACATTTTATGGCGTTATGGTCTACTCATACCAGGGAGGGGAAAATACCACCCTGATGCCTGAGTAGAGAATTGAGCATAAATCTCAAACCTTAATAGTGCTTTAAACTTCAGAAAATGATTGCTTACTTGTTTTTGATAAGTTTTATTTATTTTTGGTGAGGATGGAATATTAACATCAGGATTACACCTGTACTGATAGCTTTGCAATTTCTGTTTCTATTCCATTACAATTGATTCCTTTCTTTCAGCAAAAATGATCAAGAATAGAAAGGTTATCCTATTTGTCATGTAGAAATTGTAATATAAATCACTTTGAATGAAGTTAGTAAAAGCAATATGTGCTTTAGTACCAAAGTTTTGTCGGAGAGGAAAATATTTCCTTTTGATTCACCAGGAAGCCACTTCCCACTCTTCACATCCTAAACAATATTATCAAGGTCCATTGAAGCTCAACTGACATATCCTAAGGGCAGCTTCATGGCTAATGTATGCCAAAGCTTAGCTTCATTCACATGCTACAAGGCACTCAGACTGTCTGCCATGTTAAGTGTAATTGTACCAATAACTGACTTTCCCAGGAACATCAGGACAAAGAGGCTTGGGCAGTAACATTACAAGAGTGTTTCAGAGGGAAAATGCTATGTAATAATGAAAAATAAGATAAATCTATTGAATGAAATGCTTTCAGGACCTAATAACATTGTTATATAGGCAGTTGATATAACTGCATTTTATGTTATCAAGATTTTGACATTTTCCTCTAATGCCATAATTATAATGTAATACAGCTAATGACAAATTAAGATAAGAAGACCAAATCAAAGCCTTTTGTCCAGCTGAAGACAGTTACATCTAAGGGGAAGTAATCACATCCTGCAGTGCCTTAAGTACCACAATACTTAAGCATAAGAGTTTCATCATTACGTTCCCTTTACTAAACCAAACATTCACAAAGAATTATCATTAATTTTAACATCCTTTTGGGGTGGTTCTGTCTATTTCAGTTCAGTTGTATGAATCACTTTGTTTAAATAGTCCGTGCTGATGACATAATTGACAGGAACTGACTCGGAGAAGTTACTGAGTCTGGTTGAAGTAACTTGATTATTTGAAGCGTAAGCTCTCCTGTGAGAAAAAGAGTTAAAATCTATTTTAACCCACACAATCAGCCGAAAGGGAGGTCCTGTTTATTTTAGTATCTTAGTTTCAGGTTTCATTATGAAATTGCTAATCACAACCATCCACGAGGCAGAAAAGTAGAGAGTTTGTTTTACTCATATTTACTTGAAAAGTAGTTTTGAAATAAAACAAATTGCCTTTGTTTTTGATCAGAAAGTACCTGCAGGGATGGATTCCAAATTTTTGACTGCACTGAGTAAATATGAAACTTAAACATAAATGTGTTTTCATTGCAAAACTAAAAGAGCAGTTTTCAGGACATCTCTTAACTGATCAATCTGTAAAACTGTCCTGTTGACAAAACGAGATGATATTCCTTTAACAAAAGCAGAAAGCTGTGGATGCTGGAAAACTGAAAAACTGCTGGGAAAAAAACTCTGGAGAAACTCTGGCAGCAACTATAGAGAGAAACAGGATTCATGTTTCAAATCAATATGACTCTTCTTCTGAAGAACATAAGAACATAAGAACTAGGAGCAGGATTAGGCCATCTGGCCCCTTGAGCCTGCCCCGCCATTTAATAAGATCATGGCTGATCTTTTTGAAACTCAGCTCCACTTACCCGCCCACTCACCATAACCCTTAATTCCTTTACTGTTCAAAAATTTATCTAGCCTTGCCTTAAACACATTCAGCGAGGTAGCTTCAACCGCTTCACTGGGCAGGGAATTCCACAGATTCACAACCCTTTGGGTGAAGAAGTTCCTCCTGACCTCAGTCCTACATCTGCTTCCCTTTATTTTAAGGCAATGCCCTCTAGTCCTAGTTTCACCTGCTAGTGGAAACAGCCTCCCTGCCTCCACCTTATCTATTCCCTTCATAATCTTATATGTTTCTATAAGATCTCCCCTCATTCTTCTGAATTCCAATGAGTATAATCCCAGCCTACTCAGTCTCTCCTCATAATCCAACCCTCTCAACTCTGGAATCAACTGAGTGAATCTCCTCTGCACCCCTCCTGTGCTAGTATATCTCTTCTCAAGTAAGGAGACTAAAACTGCACACAGTACTCCAGGTGTGGCCTCACCAGGACCCTATACAGCTGAGCATAGCCTCCCTGTTTTTAAACTCCATCCCTCTAGCAATGGCAGGCAAAATTCCATTTGCCTTTTTAATCACCTGCTGCACCTGCAATCCTACTTTTAGCGATTCATGCAAAACGACACCCAACTCCCTCTGCACAGCAGCGTGCTGCAATTTTTTACCATTTAAAACATAGTCCATTTTGCTGTTATTCCTACCAAAATGGATGACGTCACACTTGTCAACATTGTACTCTGAAGAAGAGCTATATAGGACTCAAAATGTTAATTCGTATTTTCCTTAATGCTAGTTTCACAGGAAAAGCAGTTTCCCTAATGGATGGTCAATCTGCAATGGCAAATTAAAATCCATTTAGCTCGATTTTGTACTGCTCTCTTTCTTTTCATCTATGTTATGGAGAAGTGAAGAACATCAGAAAATGTTCTGATTGGAAATTATTATATCATCACTTATTTTTAAATTACTTCTTGAGTCAGGTTTAACTCTGGCAAGACCGGTCAGATCGAGGCTTTAATTCCAAAAAGGAGCTTTGCAAAACAGCTATGCTTTTACATAGAAATGTGAAATAGAACATTTAGCCCCGTGTTCCACCATCACTGAGATCACAGTCATCCTTGAGCAAACTCCTCCACACTCACCTTAAATTCTGATAACTCAACAACTTTATTAGTACTTTTGGTGAAATCACCCTGTCTTTAAAAGAAAATAATTCAGAATCTTAAATAGCCATATGGGAATTTGAAGTGAAGATCTTGGAATTATCATTTCAGTCACATTATCGATAAATTACAGTGTCTACACCAAAGATGGGAACATTAAACTGAAATGTCCAATCAGTTTAATCATGAATAACACCCATCTGACAGCACAGGCAATGACCCAACCGTAGTTTCTAGGGTTAGAATTAGGTGACTTGCTAATTAGTAATTCACTCATTGCAGCAATTTAAAAGGCCAGGTATTGACAAGATGAGTATTGAAGAACCTGGACAACTTCTTTCCCAAAGGAAAACTGCTTGTGGATTAGCTTGAGGGAAACTAACTCTTTCTTTCCTGGATACACCTGGGGAATACTGCAGCAGGAGCTAACATAAAGGCAGGATGATCTACTTGGTTTGGATGCTGCAGGCCCATCATATGTACTGGTAGGAAACAGCTATGTCAGGGTGTAGTACTCAACGGTGAATATATCCCCTGAGATTACCAAAGCAGGCAAAGTGCAAGGACCTAGCCAGGACTTAGATGAATGCATTGCTCTCCATGTTTCATTTGCACGGGAGCAAAGTCTCCAATCATTAGTTCTTTTCTTTAAACACGCATTTACAATTTCCCTGTCAGCTTTGAAAAAGATACCTCTACTGTGATTCCAAATATGTAATTTTATTTGTAGAACCATCAACGTTTGCAGCAAAAAAGGGGATAATTTGGTCCATCATGTTGATTGACAATCAATTACTGCCATAATCCAAAACTAAACCAATTGGTATTTTCTCACCCCAAAGGCCCAATCTTACTCTTGTTCTCTTGAGGTTAGTCAAATGTACGTTAGATTAGAGTGAACATTGATGATCACCCATCAAATTTCCCGTCTTTGGGTCGAAGTTGCACTGACAATGAGTGCAAGGATTTAATTGCGGGTGATAAGGTCTTACACACCAGATAAAGAACCATTGGGATCCACACTTCACTTTTCTCTGGGAGGTCTACCAATATTTCACCCAATCAGGCACATGCTGGAACAGCTTTGAGCTTCCCCTTCTAACCTCGTGATAGAGGGAAGGTCATTGATGAAGCAGCTGAAGATATTTGGACCCAGGATACTACATTGAGGAAGTCCTGCAGAGACAGAATACAGTAGAAAAGCAACAAGAATGCTCCTGGGGATAAGGATTTTGTCATATGAGGAGCAGTTGAGAACTCTAGTCCTGTACTCAATGTAGTTTGAATTGAATTGAATTAGCTTTATTGTCACATGTACTGAAATGAATACAGTGAAAAGTTGGTAAGTCGTGATTTACAACGCCATCTTAGGTACAAAGATACCTAAGTACAGCTTCTTCAGTTACACATTAGTTATAGTGTAACAATGTCACCAACAGACAGCACCATCTTAGGTACAAAGGTACCCAGGTACAATCCTTAGTTACAAGATAAAGAAATGAAGAAAAAATATTACATTATAGTGATACACAGTGTAACCATTGGTCAGAAAAACAAGAAGTTAAAAAGACAAAAGTCACAATTTAGAAGGATGAGGGGGGACCTCACTGAAACTTACAGAATACTGAGAGGCCTGGACTGAGTGGATGTGGAGAAGATGTTCCAACTAGTAGGAGAGAGTGGCGCACCACCTCAGGATGAAGGGATGGCCCTTTATAACTGAGATAAGCAGGAATTTCTTCAAACAGAGGGTGGTGAATCTGTAGAACTCATTGCCACAGAAGGCTATGGAGGTGAAGCTATTGAGTGCATTTAGTACAGAGATAGATACATTCTTGATTAGTAAGGCGGTCAAAGGTTATGGGGAGAAGGCAGGAGACTGCTGTTGATGACCAACTGTTCCTCAGGGAGCCCAGTCTTGAGTCACTAGATCTGTTCAAAGTCTGTCCCATGTAGCACGGAGATAGTGCCACACGACATGATGGAGAGTATTCTCAAAGTGAAGGTGGGAATTGGGCTCTACAAAGGACTGGAGTTAAGAGTCTAAGGACTTGTCAATTGTTGGAAAAATTCGTCTGGTTCACTAATGTCCTTTAGGGAAGGAAACTGCCATCCTTACCTGGTCTGGCCTACATGTGACTCCAGACCCACAGCAATGTGGTCGACTCTTACCTGCCCTCTGGAATGGCAACAAACGCTGGCCTAGCCAGCGACACTCTCATTCCATGAACGAATGAAAACAATCAGCCGAGAGTCAAATCCAGGAATAAACACATTTGATTGAGATTTCAAATACTGCAGATGATACTCCAAAGATCTGAAATAAAAAGAGAAAGTGCTGGTGAAACTCAGCACGTCTGGCAGCTTCTGTGGAGAGAGAAACTGTTAATGTTTCTAGTCCAAATGATACTTGTTTGGAACTTTCTTTGATTGAGCTGTTCAAACTTTACTTCCAACTGAAATGTTTTCAGACTCACTTGATGGTCTTGCGATACATTCAAGGAAATTCAGATGGGGAGGAGAAAGTCACATAATCCATGCACTCACACATTCAACATACACACATAGGCAAACAACATGTAACATTCATACACACAGACACACACACACACACACA
>NC_063348.1:59225000-59268177 GCF_021869965.1 Rhincodon typus
ACACACACACACTACACATACACACACACACAACAAACACACACACACAACACACACACACACAAAACACACACACACATACAACACACACACACACATACATACACAACACACACACACACATAAAACACATACACACACACACACAAAACAAACACACAACACACACACACACACACACCAAAGAATACTACCATATCTAATTGCCTCTGAACAAGTTTTAAGTAGAATGTGGGACTTAAATAAGTAAGGGAGTGAAGGGTTATGGGGAAAACGACCAGAAAGTGAGGTTGAGGATTATTTATCCAAAGAGACTTGGACATATGTCTTTAAATTATCTATACATTTTAAAATGTCATAAACAGGTGCAGAAAATAATCAAGAGAGCTAATGAAATGCTGGCCTTTAAAACTAAGGGAGCGGAGTACAAGGATGCAAAAGTATGCTGCGGTTATACAAAACCCTGGTTAGACTTCACTTGGAGCACTGTGAGCAGGTCTAGGCACTACACCTTAGGAAGGAGGTAATTGCCTTGAGGAAAGTTCTATGTGAGTTTACAAGGATGATCCCTGGACTTCAGGCGTTTAGTTATGAGGAGAGATTACACAAATTGGGCCTAATTTTTCTAGAATTTAGGAGATTAGGAGGTGATCTGATCAAAGTCTTCAAGATATTGAAGTTCTGAGGAAGGGTCACCGGACCCAAAACGTTAACTCTGTTTTCTCCTCCACAGATGCTGCCAGACCTGCTGAGCTTTTCCAGCAACTTTGTTTTTGTTCTTCAAGATATTAACAGGAAAAGTCAGGGTAGATAAAGATCAACTATTTCCACTGGTTGGGGATTTGAGAACCAGGAGGCCTCGTATGAGAATTAGGGCCAGACCGTTCAGGAGAGATGTTAGGAAGCACTTCTACACACAAAGGGGGATGGTAGAGGTTTTGAACTCTATTCTACAAACAGCAGTGCATGCTGGAAGAGTTATCAATTTTAAATCTGAGATAGATAAAGTTTTGTTAAGCAAAGCTATTAAGGGACATGGGCCAAAGGCAGGTAAATGGAGTTAGAACACAGATCAACCAAGATCTCATTGAACAGTGGAAGAAGATTGAAGGACTGAATGCCCTACTCCTGTTCCTAACCTTACCAGATCAGCTATGATGATGTGAAATAGTGCAGCAGAATCAATAGGCTGAACGGCCTAATTCTCCTCCTCCTAGACACAGAGTCTGAATCAATCCACCAGCTGGGTGGCATTCTTTCCAGGGAGAGGAGGGGGGATGCGGGGATTGCTGGTGGTGACAGGGGTTAGCTCCCTGCAGAGAGTCTGTCATCATTCATTCCATGTTCACCTGCTTTGTTCAAGCTTTGTCTCAGGCTGTACAGAGCGGCAGGGAGTTGGCAAAAGTGGCAGGACCCTCAGGGTGACAGAAACTCAAACAGAATCGGAGCCATCATTCACTCTGACTGATCCCACAACATACGTTAACCAGATGTCCCAGTTCGCCTGTGTCCATCCTGTTTTTTTAAAAAGCAGTAAACTTCAGAACTGTTTTCCATGCCCTGGCTTTAATCCATTCTGCTAATGTCGTCTCATTTCTGACATTGTTTTTTTGTTGTTGTCGGAGTGATTGGGATTTCCCTTTGGGCATGCTAAGTGAGAGCTAAACTTATCAGCTCAGACAGTGACCTGGACCAATTTGTACATTCAGGCAGGCTTTCAAGTTGTTTCTCAAAATCAAAGTCCATTACCCACCCACAATTTAACAAACTGTGTTTCACAAAACCCGAAAGGCTCTGACATTGCCCTGTGGGTCACTGAAGTCCGGATTGTTCTCTTAGTGGTGAGTTCACTCTTCACTTTAACAGATTTGTATGAGTGCTTAAAAGTACTCAGGAATTTCAGTGAAGTTTGTTTGCTCCAGCATAATCTCAGAACAAAGAACTGCCGGGTTTTGGCAATCTCAAAGTGGTATAATTCTATATTTGAAAGTTGAGCAATGTATTTGATAATTTACTTAACATATGTGTGTATCCACATGTTTATAAAAATATACTTCATAAATTTTCTGTCTCTACCCAGGACTTCTCTTCCCCCTTCCTGTCCCTGTGATGGGGTCATAGAAATGTACAGCATGGAAACAGACCCTTCAGTCCATCTTGTCCATGCCAACCAGATATCCTGAATTAATCTAGTCTCATTTGCCAGCATTTGGTCAAATTGCTAAATATTTGCTCAAAAAACAAAGAACATTGTAGATGTTGTCCATCACATTGTGGAATAATGAGTGAAACCTCACACTTAACATTTCTTTATTCATTCATGGGATGTTGGAATCATTGGCTAGGCCAACATTTATTACCCATCTCTAATTTCCTTGGAGAAGATTGTGGCAAGCTGCCTTCTTGGACTGCTGCATCCCTTTGGATGATGAGACACCACCAGAGCTGTTAAGGAGGTTTGGGATTTTAACCCAGTGAAAGTGAAGGAACACTAATATGAAAACAGAAAATTATGGAGAAACTCAGCAGGTCAGGTCAGAAGTGCAGGAAATGGTCCAGATGCAGCTGAGGACCCTCAACCACAGTCTGAGGGAACCTTTGGTTGAGGAACAAAAGAAGACACATTCAAAGCTTCCCTGTGGAATGTGGCAACATTGGAACATCACAACAGAAACTGCGAAAATGAATTGGAATCCTTGGAGGATGCAAGATGTGAGGAGGTCATAGTCGAGGTAACTGGAGTCAGTCGATCAGTGGGTTTGTATTTGGTGTTGGTAAACAGTCCACTTCCAGAAATGGAAGTATAGATGTTGAGGAAGGGGAGGGAAGAGTCAGAGATGGACCAGGTGTAAGTGAGAAAAGGATGGACATTGGAAGCAAAGTTTATTAATTTCTTCAATTCTGTAAAAGATCAGGAAGGAGTCATTGATGCATCAGAGAAAATTCTCAATGGAGGCTCCAAGTAGAACTAAAACAAGAAATATTCTCCCCACAAAGAGACAGGCATGATGATGACCCAAACAGATTCCTGGAGCCACAGCTTTGACTTGGAGAAAGCGAGAGGAGTTAAAGGAGAAGTTGTTCAAAGTGAGAACAAGCTCAACCAGGTGATGGATCATGGTGGTGGACAGGAACATTTCAGGCCTCTTTTCAAGGAAAAGACAGAGAGCCTTCAGACCATCTTGATTGGGGATGGACATCCACAGGGAAGAGGAGACGGCTGGGGTTAGGAAAGTGGAAACTGTGGAACTAACATAAAGGGTTAGAATCATAAAATGTAGGTGAAAAAACAGTGGGTAAGGAGATAAAACAGACTTGAGATAGGAAGGAGGATGTTCATTGGGGATAGAACAGGCTGAAAGGATGAGTCTGCCTGGGCAGCTTCTCTCCAAAGGAAGGAGGGGAGAGAGAAAGAGACAGACAGAGAGAGAGAGAGAGAGAGAAACAGAGAGACAGAGAGACAGAGAGAGTGACAGAGACCAAGAGAGCACAGTTAAAACAGCTTGGGATGAAAAAAAATTCTAAGAGTGGCATTACAGGAAAATCATGAGTTGATTAGGGTTTGAGCAACTGTAGATGTGACAGTTTCAAATCCAGTAATTGTAAAAATCATAACTAGATTTACGAGAGAGAGGTCATTTGTGAGGAAGGATGAAAAAGTCTACTTTCTAGTACTTGCCAATTTTTTATTACTAGGACAAGAGTAAAGGTAATGTAAGTCAATGTAACTGAGGTTATAGTAAGTAATGTAACTGAACAGTAAAAGTTATAGGTAGGCCAGGTCATTTCACTCAAGTGGAATGCCTGTCTTGTGCATCTTGGGAGTGATGGACACCTTGAGACTTAGATGAGTCCATGTGCAGTAAGTGTCATCACCTACACAAGGTTTCAGAACTTGAGCAGAGGCTTGAGTCACTGACATACAACCATAAGGCCAAGAAATATACAGGCAGCCAGTTCATAGAGGCTGCTATAGCCACACGTCAGGGCCAAGCTAACAGTTAGGGAATGGGTGACTGTCAGGCCTTCCAAGAGAAACAGGCAGGTCGTGTAGGAATCCCCTGAGTTCCTGCACACTAACTGGGTTTGCTTTCTGGGTATTGGAGATGGCAATGGATCTCTGAAACGGTGCAGCAGGAGTTGGGCATCATGGGTGTCGCAGTTAACTTTGGGACTAAAGACAGGATTTACAATTAGAGGCAAGCGACATGGCTAAGAGGTTAAATGAATACTTTGCATTTATCTTTACCTCTGAGGGAGATGCTGCCCAGACCATGATGATGGAGGTAACTCAGTCATCAGAATGGTTTCACATTAATGAGGAGGAGGTATTGGATAAACTGTTGCTACCCAAGGTTTATCAAGAATCCAAATTGGATGAAAGGCATCCAAGGAGGTTCAAGGTGGAGAGACTGGAAATTACAGAGGCATTGGCAATAATCTTTCAATCTTCCCTAAGGGAGGTGCTGGAGGACTGGAGGATTGCAAAAAAACAGCCTTATTTATTGGTCTGTAATTTCTGGGCCAGTCAGTTTATCTTTAGTGATGGGGAAATTTCACAAACAATTACTCAGAATAGAAAGAATAGTCCCATGAAAAAATGTGGGTTAATTCTGAAGAGTCAGTATGGATTTGTTAGGGAAAATAATGTTTAACTAACTTGCTGGACTTATTTTTGAAGAGTTATCAGAGAGGGAATGAGGGCAGAGCTGAAGTTAATGGGGATACATGGGATTCCAGAAACCATTCAAAATGCCACACAACACACTTGAGGAAAGTTAGGTTGTGGAATAAAAGGGACAGTAGCAACTTGTATATAAAATTGACTAAGGGGTAGGAAACAGAGAGGAACTGGTGAGGATCTTGTGCAGTCCATGTGATGTAGTTACACCCTCTGTACTGTTAGGGAGAGAGTTCCAAGGTTGAGTTCCACCAGGACTTGTGAAGGAATGGTGATATATTTGTAAATTAGATGGGTGTATGACTTGGAGATGTACCAGCAACACATTTCCTCTCGATGGTATAAGTCACAGATTGAAGAGAGATGTAAATACACCTGAGGGCAAAACCAGTAAAAAAAACAGTTAAACTTGTAACTGAATGTACTGTTATACTAGAGCACTGTTCTGAGGCATACAAAACAAAATCAGACTGGTATGCTTCATTTGTACATTTACTGGTTATTCCTTTGGCAATACATATATATATAAATAGAACAGGTAAAGGTAAAGTCACCATAGACTTACTGGACCATTAGGCTACTCTGTCATCAGAGAGAGAGAGAGAGAGACGAATGGTGGTGGTTTAACCTGAGGGTCGCTGCAGCTCAGGCGAGAGGAGAGGTTGTGAAAGGAGAGTCCTTAAGGTTACCATATAAACAAATATGCAAATGGAAAGAAACATGTTAAATAAATGTGTGTGCAATAGCCATTAAAGGGGCAGAGCTGCAAGGAGGTAAAGATTGGGGGTTGAATATCCAAAGGTGCCCAACTTTTAGAGAGGGCAGGAAGCTAGGAAAATGAATGATGGCATTCAATTAACGATGGTATTTGTCGAATAGAGAGGGATGACTTTGGTTCTGGAGAGCAGAATATAAAATCAGTTTGCATAGAGATTAGAAAATGTAAAGGCAGGCAGTCACTTATAGGAATGCTTTAGAGGCCCCCTAATAGCAGCCACATTACAGAGGGAGAAGAAATGCATCTTGTGAGAAACGTACAGTGACAATCTCAGCTGATTTTAATGTGCATATAGATTGGTACAATCAGATCAGCAAGGGTAGTCTGCATGATGAGCCCATGGAGAGGTTTGCAGACTGTTTCGTGGAGAGAAAGCAGACTGCAGGCTACAGGATCTGGTAATGTGGATGAGACAGGATTAATTAATAACCTCAGTGAAGGCACCCTTAGGCACCAGCAATCATAACATGATTGAATTTTGTATTCAGCTTGGGGGAAGAGCAGAATTGATCGAACGCTTCATTTTAAAATTAAATAAGGATGATGGTAACCATGATGTGGAGGTTTCAGTGTTGCACGGGGGTAGACAAGGTCAGAAATCATAGGTTTATTTGAAAACACAAGGAGCCTCACTCCTCCTTCAGGTGTTAGTGAGAGAGGTATTATCAAACAAAGAATTTATAAGTAAAAGACCAAAGAGTCACACCACTGATGTGGATGTACTAAACAAACCTGAGATGCTGTTATATATTTAATTAGTTAGAAGGTTTTAATTGATTAATATTTATATGTAAATCCCTGAATTTCTTTCAAGTCACTGTACTGAGAGAATTAAAGGTTTTATTAGTGTAAAGAAGAGGTGACATTTTAGGTCAGACAATGCATGTTAGGTGTGAGGCCTTGTTTAGAATCTGTTTGTGTTTTAGTTTGGAGTCAGACTGGTTTTATTTTAAAGTAGGAATTTATAAAAAGCCACATTGACTGACTGTATATAATTTGTGTGCTTTCAGAACAAAATAAAATGTATCTGCAAATACAAATTCACCCCATAGAGAGAATGAGTTTGTGTGTGAGACAGTGTGTGTGAGGGGGTGGGAGAGAGTGAGTGTGTGCGTGTGTGAGTGTGGGAGAGAGAATGTGTGTGTGTGTGTGTGTGAGTGTGACAGAGTGTGAGTGTGAGGAAAAGAGAGTGTGTATGTGTATGTGAGAGAGATAGAATATGTGTGTGTGTCTGTGGGGGAGAGAGTGTCTATGTGTGTGTGAATGTGTGTGTGAGAGAGAGAGGATATGTGTGTGTATATGTGTGTGAGAGAGAGAGCCTGTGTGTGTGTGTGTGTGCACGCGTGTGTGTGTGTGCATGTTTGTGTGTGTAGTGTGGTGGGAGTTACCAGTTGTGCGACAAGAACCCAGGATCCCAGTTGAGGCTGTCCTCATGGGGGCCGAATGTGGCTATCAGCCTCTGCTCAGTGACTCTGTGTTGTTGTGTATCCCGAAGTCTGCCTTGGAGGATGTTTACCCGAAGATCCAAGGTCGAATATCCTTGACCCACTGAAGTGCCCCCCGACTGGGAGGGAATATCCCTGTCTGGTGATTGTTGCGCGGTGTCCATTCATCCATTGTCGTAGTGTCGGTGTGGTTTCGCCAATATATCATGCCTCGGGGCATCCTTGAGACAGACAACTTTGGCTGATTCACACGAGTATCTGCCGTGTACGCGGTGGATGGTATTCCCACGTGTGATGGTAGTGTCCATGTCGATGATCTGACATGTCTTGCAGAGGTTGCTGTGACAGGGTTGTGTGGTGTTGTGGTCAATGTTCTCCTGAAGGCTGGGTAGTTTGCTGTGAACAATTGTCTGTTTAAGGTTTGGTGGTTGTTTGAAGGCGAGAAGTGGAGGCGTCAGAAAGATTTGGTGAGATGCTCGTCATCATCGACAACACACACACACACATATACACGCATGCACGCACGCACACACACATACACACACACACACACCACACACACGTGAATCTATACGGTGAATTTGTATATTTACAGATGCATTCTATTTTGTTTATCAACAGATGGTCAATGTGGCATTTCATGAATTCCTACTATAGAAATAAAACCAGTCTGACTCCAAACCAAAACGCAGATTCTAAACAAGGCCTCACACATAACATGCATTGTCTGACCTAAAATGTCACCTCTCCTTTACACTGAGTGTACAGTACAGCGACTTGAAAGGAATTTAGGGATTTACATATATGTATTAATCAATTAAAACTTTATAACTAATTAAAGATTTAATAGCATTTCAGGTTTGTTTAGTACATCCTCATCAGTGGTGTTACTCATTGATTTTTTTACTTATAAATTCTTTGTCTAACACTACCTCTCTCATTGAAGAAGGAGTGAGGCTCCAAAAGTTTGTGCTTTCAAATAAACCCTGTTGGATTATAACCTGGTGTTGTGTGATTTTTGACCTTAAATAAGGACAGTTACAAGAGCATGAAAACTGTGATCGCTAAAGTAAATTAGGAAACTATGTTAAAAGTAGGCCAGTAGAATAGGTGGCTCAGCAGTTAGCACTACTGCCTCATAGCATCAGGTGCCATTCGACCCTCGGGTGACAATCTGTGTAGAGTTTACACATTCTCCCTGTGTCTGAGTGGATTTCCTCTGGGTGCTCCGGTTTCCTCCCACAGTCCAAAGATGTACAGGCTAGGTGGATTGGCCATGGGAATTGCATGTACTGGGTAGGATAAGGTGGGGGGTGAGTCTACGTGGAATGTTCTTTGGAGACTTTATGCTGATTTGGTGGGCCGAATGACCTGTTTCCACAGTGTAGGGATTGTAAAGATAGAGTGGCTGACATTTTAGGAGATATTTCAGAACACTCAAAATATGCATTCCAGTAAGAAAAATTCCAAGAGAAGGATGTACAATCTGTGGCTAATGTGGAAAGTTAAAAGTAGAATCAAACTGAAAGAAAGTTGTATAATTACTGAGTGACAAGTCAGAATAAAAACAAACACTGACTAAAAGATTAATATTAATAAGGAGGGAGAAATGTAAACAGCTAGGGAGAGTTTCTGCAGGTTTTTAAAAGGAAAAGATTACAAAATGGCCCTTTAGAGTGAGTCTAAGGAATTAATAAGTGGAAAATAGGAGATGGCAGAAAATTAAACAGATGTTTTGCATTTACCTTCATTGTAGAAGATACAACTAACATCCTATAATACAATAAATGTCAACTAATTGTGAATCAGGAGGTTAAAGTGGGGAACTAAAAGCAAATACCACCATTGTTGAAGGAGCACCACTCCGAAAGCTTGTGATTTCAAATAAACCTGTTGGACTATAACCTGGCGTTGTGTGACTTCTAACTTTGTCCACCCCAGTCCAACGCCGGTATGTCCACATCATGGCTACTATCAGAACTAAAATCACACGACTCTCCTGGCATTGATGGTCTTCACCCTAGGGTCTGAAAAGAAATTGCTGCTGAGATAGTAGATGCTTTGGTCTTAATTTTCCATAATTCCCTAGATCCTGGAAGGTCCCTCTAAGTCAAAAATGAGGAGGGATACAGTAAACAGGAAACTGGGGAAATACTGGAATAGATTTTGAAGGAAACTATAGCAAAGTTCTTGGAAAATCAGGCAGAGTCAACATGGTTTTATCTAAAGGAAATCATGTTTGACATGATTAAAGTTCTGAAGGTGAAACAAACTATGTAGATGATGGAAGGTGGAGAGATTTTCACCAGGGATGAAGATAGACAGGTCCAGGAAGGAGAGGGAGGTATCAGAGATGGTCCAGGTGAATTTGAGGTTGGGATGAAAGGTGTTCATAAAGTTCACCAGAGATGGAGACAGAGAGATCCAGGAAGGATTCTCCAGAGATGGAGACAGAAAGATCCAGGAAGGATTCACCAGAGACGGAGACAGAGAGATCCAGGAAGGATTCTCCAGAGATGGAGACAGAAAGATCCAGGAAGGATTCTCCAGAGATGGAGACAGAGAGATCCAGGAAGGATTCACCAGAGATGGAGACAGATGGATCCAGGAAAGATTCACCAGAGATGGAGACAGAGAGATCCAGGAAGGATTCGCCAGAGATGGAGACAGAGAGATCCAGGAAGGATTCTCCAGAGATGGAGACAGAGAAATCCAGGAAGGATTCACCAGAGATGGAGATAGAGAGATCCAGGAAGGATTCTCCAGAGATGGAGACAGAGAGATCCAGGGAGGATTCACGAGAGATCCAGGAAGGATTCTCCAGAGATGGAGATAGAGAGATCCAGGAAGGATTCGCCAGATATGGAGACAGATGGATCCAGGAAGGATTCTCCAGAGATGGAGATAGAGAGATCCAGGAAGGCTTCACCAGAGATGGAGACAGAGAGATGCAGGAAAGATGAAGGAAACTGGCAGATGCGCTGCAGTTAGATTTCAGAAGGCATTTGACAAGGTTTCAGAAAGAATACTTTACAAAATAAGCATTCAAGATGTAGAGAGTAACAGATGAGTACAGAAAGAGGATTGATTAGCTAATAGTAAAAAACTAGCACAGAGTATAAAGACAGATAGCAAAAGTTTCTATAAACATATAAAACGAAAAAGAGTGGCTAAAGTAAACGATGGCCCTGTAGAGCATGAGAAGGGGAATTTAGTTATGGGGTATGATGAAATGGCTGAGGCATTGAACAGGTATTTTGTATCAGTCTTCACAGTGGAGGACACTAATAACATGCCAGTAATTGACAAAGAGACGAAGGTTAGGTGAGGACCTGGAAACAATCATTATTACGGAAGAGGTAGTGTTGGGCAAGCTAATGGAGCTAAAGATTGATAAGTCTCCTGGCCCTGATGGAATGCATCCCAGGGTACTAAAAGAGATGGCGGGAGAAATAGTAGGTGCACTGGCGGTAATTTTCCAAAATTCACTGGACTCTGGGGTTGTCCCAGCAGATTGGAAAACAGCAAATGTAACGTCACTGTTTAAAAAGGGAAGTAGACAAAAGATGGGGAATTATAGACCGGTTAGCTTAACCTCTGTACTGGGGAAGATGCTTGAGTCTATTATCAAGGAAGAAATAGCAAGGCATCTTGATAGAAATTGTCCCGTTGGGCAGACGCAGCATGGGTTCATGAAGGGCAGGTCATGCTTGATTAATCTTTTGGAATTCTATGAAGACATTACGAGCAAGGTGGACAATGGGGACCCAGTGGATATGGTGTACCTAGATTTCCAAAAGGCCTTCGACAAGGTGCCGCACAAGAGGCTACTGCATAAGATAAAGATGCATGGCATTAAGGGTAAAGTATTAGCATGGAAAGAGGATTGGTTGACTAACAGGAAGCAAAGAGTGGGGATAAATGAGTGCTATTCTAGCTGGCAGTCAGTGACTAGTGGTGTGCCTCAGGGATCGGCGTTGGGACCGCAATTATTTACAATTTATATAGATGATTTAGAGTTGGGGACCACGTGTAGGGTGTCAAAGTTTGCAGATGATACTAAGATGAGTGGCAGAGCAAAGTGTGCAGAGGACTGTGAAACTTTGCAGAGGAACGTAGATACATTGAGTGAATGGGCAAAGGTCTGGCAGATGGAATACAATGTAAATAAATGTGAGGTCATACATTTTGGTAGGAGTAATAGTAAAAAGGATTATTACTTGAATGATAAAAAGTTGCAGCATGCTGCTATGCAGAGGGACCTGCGTGTCCTTGTGCATGAATCATAGAAGGTAGGTCTGCAGGTACAACAAGTAATTAGGAAGGCAAATGGAATTTTGTCCTTCATTGCTAAAGGGATTGAGATTAAAAGCAGAGAGGTTATGTTGCAGCTGTACAAGGTGCTGGTGAGGCCACACCTAGAGTACTGTGTGCAGTTTTGGTCTCCTTACTTGAGAAAGGATGTACTGGCACTGGAGGGGGTACAAAGGAGGTTCACTAGGTTGATTCCGGAGTTGAGGGGGTTGGCTTATGAGGAGAGACTGAGTAGATTGGGATTATATTCATTGGAATTCAGAAGATTGAGGGGGTATTTTATAGAAACATATAAAATTATGAATGGAATAGAGAAGATAGAAGTAGAGAGGATGTTTCCACTGGCAGGTAAAGCTAGGACAAGAGGGCATAGTCTCAAGATTAGAGGGAGCAGATTTAGGACTGAATTGAGAAGGAACTTCTTCACCCAGAGGGTTGTTAATCTTTGGAATTCCTTGCCCAGTGAAGTAGTTGACGCTACTTCAGTAAACGTTTTTAAAGATAAGGTAGATTTTTTTTGTACAATAAAGGAATTAAGGGATACGGTGAGAATGTGGGTAAGTGGATCTGAGTCCACGAAAAGATCAGCCATGATCTTATTGAATGGCGGAGCAGGCTCCAAGGGCCGAACAGCCTACTCCTGGTCCTTGTTCTTATGTTCTGGGAAGCAGAGGGTGGGCAGAAATGGGTTGCAGCATGTGACAAGTGGTGTTGAACTGCAGCAACCAAAGGTATGGTTCCTAAATTTGCTGATGATGCACAGATAAACAGGAAGTTACTTGTGAAGAGGATGTAAGGAGTCTATAATGCATCAGCTAAATTTTACAACGTGCTAAATGTGAAATTGTTCATTTTTACAGAAAGAATAGAAAAACAGTATTTTGTTTCAATGGTGAGAGATGGTAGAACTGAGGTACTGAGGGAGCTAGCTGATCTGGGATATTAATTACAAAACGTTAGCCTTGAGATACAGCAAGTGATTAGGCAGGCAAAAGGAATATTGTGAAGCAGTTATGAACAAGCCCAAATATGCCGGGAATCACACTAATATGTCACTTATACAATTGTGGATTACATATATTTAGACCAGAGCCCTGTCCTCTGCAGGCAAAAGTAATTTTGTTAGGCGTTGTGCATTTTTAATTAAGTAAGTGCTTGGTTGGCCTTTTTCCCTCCTGCACTCTGCACGGTAATGTTGACCAGACCCTTTCTGCTTTTAACTTAAACTAAAGATTTTGTGACAATTATTCCCCATGACCAATCAACCAACCAGAATCCATTTGCCAAACAAACAATATTCTTTTTCATGCAGTATAAATTGAGATTTGTTGTTCCTGCTCCCATCCTGGTGGTTGCAAAATGAAGGGCTTCACCATCATCTCTCTTTTTACACTAATGACAAAAGGAGTTGATCTGGTCATTATCATTTCGTTGTTTGTGGGAGTTTCGTGTTTACAGATTGTCTGCTTGTGTCTCCTACATTACAAAAGTGGTTACACTTCAAAGGAATATAATTAGCTGCAAAATGTTTTGGGACATCCAGGTTTCATGAAAGGAGCCATGAAAATGCAAGTTTTTTTCTGAAGAAGGGCCCTGACGTGAAACGTCAGCTTTCCTGTTCCTCTGATGCTGCCTGGCCTGCTGTGTTCCTCCAGCTCCACACTGTGTTATCTCTGACTCCAGCATCTGCAGTTCTTACTGTCTCTATGAAATTGCAAGTTTTTCTTTGTGAAATACTTCAAAATGCACTGAAATCATGGAAGTTCCCTACACATTTACAGTATCTTTAATTTGAGAAAAATTATTAATAATTATTTCAATTATAGGGTCTTAACTGCAGAAATGTTTCTGCAAAGCCAGAATTCAATGTAAAGGAACAGGGTCCATTGTGGAAGTTATAGTGACTAATGTAGAGTTCAAATTGCGAGCATCAAAAGAACAAAATATCTCTTTTGCCCCATTTTTGTTTTTGATTCTTTTTTGTTTCTAAAATAGATAAACAATGTGAAAGCTCTGATTTCAGCCTGGGAAGGCTGTGTGATCACAATGATCTTTATGATGGATGATTTTAGTCCTCGTGGAGGTCAGGAGGCTTATATTACCTGTGAAAGAAGGGTTACCACAGCAGCAGTGGGAAATTGAGCTTGCTCCAATCGGACACAAAGTCACGCAAACAACAGCAGAGTTAACAAGGTGAAATGCAGGTGAAGTGATCCAGTCCCAAGTCATTCTTCAGTGTCTTCCTCCCTCCTGATGATGGTGAGAATAACTACATGCAGTGCGTCAATAAAAAAAAGTCTTTGATCCGAACACTACTTTTGACAACTGGCTTGGAAGAGGCGGCTCAGTTAGATATGTTTAATAATGGCTATGGAATGTCGCATATACACATCAGCCAAAACCCATGGGAAAGAAAGCATCAGCTGTGACTACACGCGGGTCCCACAGACACAGTTCAGACAGTCTCTACACATTGTGTTCTGATCTCTTATCAATTCATAATTCAGTTTAAGGGTTTTGTTAACCTCAAAAGATTTCCTTCAACCATCTCCACATAAGCTTCTAATCTTTTGTACAAGAAAATACAGCCGAATGTAACAAGACTCTGGGTGCAGCCATCTTACTGATCTCTGTTTCACCTGGCTTTTCTGAGTTGAATGACTATACTTTAGCAAAAAGGTGTTTCGCTGAGATCTAACTCTGTGCAAGGACTATACATTCAACAATGGAAGAAATGCATTCTCCCTCACAACCCCTTCCACACTCTTCAGCTAGTTAGCTGTTCTACTAATAAAAACAGCGTTTGTTAAAATATTCGCAGTTCTAAGCAATTCTGTTATCTTGAAAAGTGAATATTATTGTGATAAGAAAGTATCTCTTGTGTAGTGATTGTAACGAGGTCAGCCAGGTGCACCTTATAGAATATGAGATCCCTGATGGGGGCTATTAACCTGGTCCAATCAAGAAGCTCTGGCTGACAGATATAAACAGGAGTGTCAGAGGTTCTGGTCACTCTGAAAGCTGGCCCTGAGGAAGCCGGACCAGCATCAGGTTCTATGCACATGTAAATAAAGGGTGATTTGTTGACAGGATACCAGCCTCTGTGGAATTATTTCATCTTGTAAATTCTTGAAAGTAGGAGCAGGGATGTTTTGAGCAATTATACAGGGCTTTGGTGTGACAACACCTGGAGTATTGTGAGATACAAGGTGTAGAGCTGGATGAATACAGCAGGGCAAGCAGCATCATAGGAGCAGGAAGGCTGACGTTTTGGGCCTAGACCCTTCATCAGAAATGGCTGGAGTATTGTGTGTAGTTTTGGTCTCCTTACATGAAGAAGGAAGTTCTTACTACCAAAGGCAGAGAAGGTTTACCAGGCTGATTCCTGACATGGCAGGACTGACATATGAGAGATTGCTTGGATTGCTTAGGGCTACATTCACTGGAGTTTAGAAGAATGAGGAAAGGGGAATTTTTAGCCTGATAGTTAGCCTGATGTTATTAGTAGGAAAAATTGCTAGGCTCCTTTCTTTAATCATCCATGGGATTTGGGTGTTGCTGGCTGAGCCAGCATTTCACACCCATTCCTAATTGCCCAGAGGACAGTTAAGTATTAACCACATTGATGTGGATCTGGAGTCACATGTAATTCAGATCAGGTAAAGATGGCAGTTTCCTGTCCCTAAAAGGGCATAGCTGAACCAGGTGGGTTTTACAATAATAACTACATGGCCACAATTAAGCCAGCTTCTTATTCCAGACTTCATGGAATTCAAATTTCACCAACTGCAATAGTTAGTTTTGAAGCTATGTCTTTAGAATGTTAGCCTGGAGTAGTGAGGTTACCAGCTCTGTGATGTTACCACTACACCAACACCACTCTCATTATTAAAGGACATGATAAATAGCCAACATAGCACCAGAGAAAGCATCCAGTCTGGATGCATCACTGCTTGTTATGGCAACTGCTCTGCCTAACTCCATAAGAAATTACAGTCCATCATGCAAACCAGCCTTCCATCCACTGACTCCATCTATACATCCCACTGCGTCAGTAAAGCAACTAATATAATCAAAGACCCCTCCCACCCTAGTCACCAGACCCAAAACGTTAACTCTGTTTTTTCCTTCACAAATGCTGAGCTTTTCAAACAACTTTGTTCTTGTGTACTGAAGTTATCATTTCTTCCCAAGGGATTGACGCAAGATAACTAAGTCAGCATCAAGAAATTCACATCTCCGATTTAATTCACAGTTGTATAAGAACATAAGAGCTAGGAGCAGGAGTAGGCCGTCCGGCCCTTCGAGCCTGCTCCGCCATTCAATAAGATCATGGCTGATCTTTTCATGGACTCAGATCCACTTACCTGCATTCTCACCGTATCCCTTAATTCCTTTATTGTTCAAAAAAAATCTACCTTATCTTTAAAAACGTTTACTGAAGTAGCGTCAACTATTCCACAACCCTCTGGGTGAAGAAGTTCCTTCTCAATTCAGTCCTAAATCTGCTCCCTCTAATCTTGAGGCTATGCCCTCTTGTCCTAGCTTCACCTGCCAGTGGAAACATCCTCTCTACTTCTATCTTATCTATTCCCTTCATAATTTTATATGTTTCTATAAGATCCCCCCTCAATCTTCTGAATTCCAATGAATATAATCCCAATCTACTCAGTCTCTCCTCATAAGCCAACCCCCTCAACTCCGGAATCAACCTAGTGAACCTCCTTTGTACCCCCTCCAGTGCCAGTACATCCTTTCTCAAGTAAGGAGACCAAAACTGCACACAGTACTCTAGGTGTGGCCTCACCAGCACCTTGTACAGCTGCAACATAACCTCTCTGCTTTTAATCTCAATCCCTTTAGCAATGAAGGACAAAATTCCATTTGCCTTCCTAATTACTTGTTGTACCTGCAGACCTACCTTCTGTATAATAAGTTCTGAAGAAGGGTCATTGGACCCAAAACGTTTACTTTGCTTTCTCTCCACAGATGCTGCCAGACCTGCTGAGTTTTTCCAGCAATTTCTGATTTTTAGCATCCTCAGTTCTTTAGTTTGTTGATAATTTATATATTGGGAGATTAAAGGTTGCCTGTGGAGTATTCAGCAGAGAAAGACAACAAAATTGGACTCAAGCATATATAAATGAACTGTATTTCAGTGGCTTCCTTCCCAGAGAAGGAAAAATGGATTAATAACAACAGAACCTGGAAGATCTCTCTCTTTCTTTCTTTCTTCTCCCTTTAGCAAAGTATCTAGGAATACTGCGGTGAGTAACTCACCTCCAGATGCCCCAAAGCTTGTGCATCATCACAAGTCAGGATTGTGAGGGAATACTCCCCATTTGCCTGGATGGGTGCAGCTCCAACAACACTCAAGAAACTTGACACCATTCTGGACAATGTAACCCTGCTTGACTGGAACCACATCCACAAGCATCCACTCCCTCCACCACCGACGCTCAGTAGCAGCAGTGTGTACTATCTACAAGTTAGACTGCAGAAATTCACCAAAGATCCTCAGATAGCACCTTTCAACCTCACAACCATTTCCATCTCGAAGGACAAGGGCAGCAGATACAGGGGAACACCAACCCCTGCAAGATCCCCCCCAAGCCACTCACCATCCTAATTTGGAAACATGTCTCTCTTCCTTCAGTGTCTTGCATCATAATCCTGGAATTCCCTCCCTAACAGCATTGCGGGTCTACCTAGAGAACATAAACTGCAGCAATTCCAGAAGGCAGCTCACCACCACCTTCTCAAGGGCACTATAGATGGGTAATAAACGCTGATCCAGCCAGCGACACCCATGTTCCACAAGAGAATAAAAAGAAACTTTTCCTCAGAAAACAAGACAACAGCTAACAGCTTGGAACTCAGATTTCACTTCCACAACTAAACGAATCTAAGGACTTTAAATAACGTTTGCTTTCATCTTCCTGTTTGTACAACACAACCTGCCTCATTTTCTTTTTAATCTTATTACCTAGGTTCTACTTTGTGTTTGATGTCAGTTTGTATTTTTTTCATTAATGTTAGTAAGTAATAAAATCCCTCTAACCTTCACTCAAGAAAACCTTGAAATTGGCACCTTCATTTTGATCCAATTCACAAAGTTTTCATTGCATTCACAGTTTTCATTTGTTGTTTTTATTTGTTAATGTGACCGAGAGGTAGTTAAGAAGAGGGAGTTTGATTTCCCCATCTATATCTTGTCGTGCACTCTTTATTTCAACAGGATCATAGCACAGATGAAAGATGATTATGCAAAGGCTTGATGAAACTTCGCCTGGAGTAAGTGTATAGTTTGTCTCCTTACTGAAGGAAGGATAAACTTAGACAGAGTGCCATAGAGTTTAACGTGAACCAACCCCTAAAATGGAGGGATCTGTACTCAGAGATTGAGGAGACATAGAATATAAAAAATAGGAGCAGCAGCAGACTATTCAGTGCTTTGAATTTGAATGCCCATGAGATCATTGCTGACCTTCACTTACATAAGGACATAAGAACTAACAGCAAGAGTAGGCCATTCAGCCCCTCAAGCCTGTTGCATTTAATATGACCAAAGCTGATCTCACCTCAGCCTCAATTCCACTTTCCTTCCTGCTCTCCATAACCCTTCAATCCATTACTCATTAACAATCTGTCTGTTTTCTCTTTAAAATTATTCAGATCCCTGGCATCAACTGCACTCTTGGGTAGTGAATTCCACAGATTCATGACCCTTTGAGAACTACAGACCAGTGAGCCTGACATCAATAGTGGGCAAGTTGTTGGAGGGGAATCCTGAGGGATAGGATTTACATGTATTTGGCAAAACAATGACTGATTAGGGATAGTCAACATGGCGTTGTGCGTGGGAAACTGTGCCTCACTAATGTGATTGAATTTTTTGAAGAAGTAATGAAGAGGATTGATGAGGGCAGAGCGCTGGACGTGATCTATATGGACTTCAATAAGGCATTTGACAAGGTTCCTCATGGTAGACTGGTTAGCAAGGTTAGATCACATGGAATGCTGGGAGAACCAGCCATTTGGATACAGAATTGGCTTAAAGGTAGAAAACCGAGAGTGATGGCGGAGGGTTGCTTTTCAGACTGGAGGCCTGCAACTAGCGGTGTGCCATAAGGATCGGTACTGGATCCAATTCTTGCCATCATTTATATTAACTGATTTGGATGTGAACATGGGAGGTGTGGTTAGTAAGTTTACAAATGACACCAAAATTGGAGGTGTAGTAGATAGTGAAGAAGGTTACCTCAGAGTACAATTGGACCTTGATCAGATGGGCCAATGGGCTGAGGAGTGGCAGATAGAGTTTAATTTAGATAAATGTGACATGCTGCATTTTGGAAAGGCAAATCAGGGTGGGACTTATACACTTAATAGTAAGGTCTTAATGGTAAAGTGTTGCTGAACAAAGAGACCTTGGAGTGCAGGTTCATAGTTCTTTGGAAGTGAAATCGCAGATAGGTAGGATAGTGAAGAAGGTATTTGGTATGCTTGCTTTTATTGGTCAGTGCATTGAGTGTAGGAGTTGGGAAGTCATGTTACGGCTGTACAGGACATTGGTTAGGCCACTTTTGGAATACTGCATTCAAGTGTGGTCTCCCTGCTACAGGAAGGATGCTGTGAAATTTGAAAGGGTTCAGAAAAAATTTACAAAGATGTTGCCAGCATTGGAGGGTTTGAGCTACAGGGAGAGGCTAAATAGGCTGGGGCTATTTTCCCTGGAGTGTCGGAGGCTAAGGGGTGACCTTATAGAGGTTTATAAAATCATAAGGGGCATAGATAGGGTAAATAGACAAGAACTTTTCCCCAGGGTAGGGGAGTGCAAAACTAGAGGTCATAGGTTTAAAGTGAGAGGGGAAAGATTTAAAAGGAACCTAAGGGGCAACTTTTTCATGCAGAGGGTGGTACGGGTGTGGAATGAGATGCCAGAGGAGGTGGTGGAGGCTGGTACAATTACAACATTTAAAAGGTATCTGAATGAGTATGTGAAGAGGAAGGGCTTCAAGGGATATGGGACAAATGCTGACAAATGGGGCTAGACTTATCTAGGATAGCCAGTCACCATGGATGAGTTGTTTCTGTCCTGTACGTCTCAATGACTCTAAGTAATTTCTCCCAATCTCTGTTTTAAATCTGCGACCCTTTATCGTTTCATCCTAGATTGCCCCACATGAGGAAATATCCTGTCTAAGTCTACTGGGTCAATTCCCTTTAGCGTCTTATATACCTCAATTAGACCTCCTCTCATTCTTCTAAACTCTAGAGATGATAGGCCTAATCTGCTCAATCTCTCTTCATAAGGTAAACCATCATCTCTGGAATCAATCTCGTGAACCTCCTTTGAACAGTCTCCACTGCAACCACATCCCTCCTCAAGTAAGAGGACCAAAACTGTACACAGTTCTCTATCTGGTGCGGTCTCACCAATGCCTAGTACAGTTGCAGCACACTTCCCTATTTTTATACTCTATTTCTTTTGCAATAATTGTCAAAATTCTATTTGCCTCCCTTCTTACTTCTTGTACCTGCGTACTAGTGTTTCATGTAGAAGGACACCCAGATCCATCTGCACAGAAGCAGTTTGAAGTTTCATTTCAATAATAAGATGCCTTTTTAATCTTCCAATCAAAATGGATAATCTCACACTTATCCACATTGAACTTCATCTGCCAAATTTTGACACATTCATCTAACCTTTCCATATCCGTTTAGGAGTCTATTAACGCAGTTAGCTGGATGGCTGGTTTACAATGTTGAGTGATGCCAACAGCACAGATTCAATTCCTGCAACAGCATGGAGATCCCTCCTTCTCAACCTCTCCCTTTACCTGAGGTGTGGTGATCCTCAGGTTAAACCACCACCAGTCACCTGTCCCTCTCTAATGAGAGAACCAGCCCTAAGGTCCAGTAGGACAAATGGTAACTTTACCATATTCATTTGTAAATTTCTTATTTCTTCATTGCAACTCATTTTCCCACTTATTTGAGGGTCATCTTCAAATTTGACTATAGTACTTCCCTATCCCTGCATCCAAGTCATTGATGTAGATTGGAAATAGTTCAGGCCCCAATAACTGAACCCTGTGGAACCTCAATATACTCAATACTGAGACTGCACAGCCCTCTAGGACTCAGAATTCCAAAGATTCACAAACCTGAGTGAAAAGATCCCTTCTCCTTTCAGTCCTAAATGGCCTGCCCCAGGTTCTGAGACTTCATACGCTGTTTGTTGCCTCCCTTGAGTCAGAAGGAAACATCTTTCCTGCATTTACCTTGTCATTCCCTGAAAAGATTTTGAATGAAAACAGATCTCATTCTTCTGAACTTGAAATTTTACAGGCCCGGTCTATTTAACCTTTCTTCACAGGACAATCCCTCCATCAGAGAGGCTAGGCCTATATTCTCTAGATTTTACAAGGATATGATGTTGCATCCATAACCTTACAGGGTACAGAATTCCAAGGATGCACAACATTTTGAACAAATTTTTTTTAAACATTCATTCATGGGCTGTGGGCATTGCTGGCTGGGGAGTGAAGGTGAGCCCTTTGCTGAGGACTGACTGTTCAGCCTCACTGAGGGGGAGGTTGGCGGAATGGTGAATACCTAACAGGTCTTGGGGCTGGGGCTGAGTGTAGAGCTGGGGCCAGGAGCGGGGCTGGAGACATCGTCCAGAGTGGGTGCGTGTGCTGGAGCTGTCATGGGGTCAGAAGCAGAAGTCGCCAAGTCATAAATGACTCCTTCTCTAGCCAATCCAACCCACCATCTAACAACCCCTTCTCCCGTCTCCATTTCCAGAAACCAACTCACCACTGACATCCATTTCAAACCCACTGACTCCTACAACTGCCTCAACTACACCTACTGTCACCCACCATCCTGTAAAAATGCTTTCCCATACTCTCAATTCCCCCACCTCTGCCACATCTGCTCCCACGATGAGGTGTTTTACTCCAGGACATCCCAGATGTCTTCCGACTTTAGCGACTGGAATTTCCGCTCCTCTGTAATTAAGGATGTCCTCAACTGCATCTCCTCCAATTCCCACACGTCTGCCCTCAAACCCGTCCCCACAACAACAATAAGGATAGAGACCCCTTAGTCCTCACATACCACCCCACCAACCTCCAAATCCAACGCATCATCCTCCGACATTTCCGCCTCCTACAATCAGACCCCACCACCAAAAAGATATTTCCCTCCCCATCCCTGTCCGATTTCTGTAGGGACCATTCATTCCGCAAATCCCTCATCAGCTCTACACTCCCCACCAACCCCTCCTCCACACCCGGTACCTTTCCCTGCCCCTGCAAGAGGTGCAACACCTGCCCCTCTCACCTCTGTCCAAGGCCCCAAACAATCCTTCCAGATGTTGCAGAGATTCAGCTGCACTTCATCCAACCTGATCTAACAACACCTGATATTTCACTTTGGGAGCTTACAGCCCAATGGCCTTAATATTGACTTCACCAGCTTCAAAATCCATCCACCCCCCCGCCTTATCCCATGTCCAACCCTCACCTCCCTGACCTGACCTAACCTGTCCATCTTCCTAATCCCCTATCCTTTCCACCATTCCCACTGACCAATCACAATAACCCCTACCTGCATCCACCTATCACCATCCCACCTACTCTTCCCCCCCGCCCCCCCCCCCCCCTCTATTTTACTTCTGAGCCTCCCTCCCCCTCCCCAGTCCTGATGAAGAGTTTCGGTCTGAAATGTTGACTTTCCTGCTCCTCGGATCCTTTCTGACCTGCTGTGCTTTTCCAGCCTCATATCTATTGACTCTGGCTTCCAGCATCTGCGGTCCTTACTGTCTCTTAAGGTCAGTTGTGATCCTCATGACGTTGATAGTGGGAGATTCAGTGACAATGATATAATTGAATGTCAATAGGAGATTGTTCGATTATCTTTTATTGGAGAGTCATTGCTTGAAACTTGTGTGGCACAAACGTTACTTGCTTCATCCCAGCTGCCACAATGGTATTGTGGATCTAACAACATGTGGATCTAACTACATGTGAATCTAACTACATGGACTGCAGTGGCTGAAAAAGGCAGCTCACCACCACCTTCAAGGGGCAACTAGGGCGGATAATAAATGATGGTCCAGCCAACAATGTCTACATCCCATAAATGAATAAAAGGAAATACAAAAGATTGTAGAGCAGAGAAGTGATCTATAGATCAAAATCAAGATATACCCTCCTCAAACAACTGACCCAATATTCATCCATGTCTGAAGAGAATATATTCTGAGAGAATTGAGAAATATCTGGACCACCTGAATTTGATTGGTAGGGGATGGAGCAGAGAGATGTATTAGGTAATGGGCCTGAAGGGGTTAATGTTGCTGATATATTGGCTCCACCCATTCTGCTGATGTCACAGTCTGATGGAGACAAGAGAGTTGATGGCCTAGTGATATTATCACTAGACTAGTCATCCAGAGATCCAAGGAATGTTCTGGGGACCTGGTTTGAATCCTGCCATGGCAGATGATGGAATTTGGATTCAATAAAAATCTGGAATTAAGAAGTCCAACAATGACCATGAAACCACAGGAAATCCACCCCCTACAATTCACTACTGCTCTTTAGGGAAAGAAACTTCCATCCTTACATGGTCTGGACTACATGTGACTCCAGACCCACAACAATGTGATTGACTCATAACTGTCCTCAAAGGAAATTATGGATGGGCAATGAATGTTGGCCTAGCCAGTGACACCCACATCCCATAAATGAATAAAGAAAACCATCTCCTCCAGCCTTCAGAGGGAGCAGATGTATCTGTGCCAGCTCCCTATGTTCCAAATGCAGATGGTGACCAAATGGTGTTGTACATGTTGGTATAATTACAAGAAGTGGTCATCTGGCAAAGTACCACCTCTTCCTCCAATCAAAAGAGAACACAAAATTTAGCTGGAAGTCCAAAATTTTGTCATTGGATTGAGTTGGCTAACTCAATGCCATACCGTAAAAATGGGCTGCACTTATGTAGTACCCTTGGACACCTAATAGTTTAACACTGAGCCAAATATGGTGATGCCATGATGGATAACCAAAACCTTTGCCAAAAAAGCAGGTTTCAAAGGGAACTTGAAAGCTGAAGGAGAGGGAGATTAAGAAGCAGAGAGTTTTATGGAGTTAATTGATTCTTAATTGCTCTCAGAGATATTCGGAATGGGCAATGAATTTTGGCCTAGCTAGCAGATGTATCTGTACCAGCTCTCTAAGTTCCAAATGCAAATGACTGACCAAATGGAATTGTACAGTGGGGAGGACGTGGGGGGAGATTGCTGTAATACAATAAACATTTGTATTAACTAAAAACAGACAGCTTAAACGACTGAAGGCATGGCTGTCAATTGTGGAATGAAGAATGAAGGTGAGAATGAGATGAGAATTGCAAGATCATAAAAATCTCGAATAGCTGTCAAACTGGAGGAGATAGTGGAGGTGCGATGATGGAAGAATTTGAATTCAGTTTGTGAAATAAAATCAAGGATTTGTCAGATCAAAAGCAAATGTGGATCAGCTAGCACAGGAGTAACTCACAACAGGTCTTAGTGCGTGTTCAGATGGGGGAGAGGGGTGTGCAGAGACCCTAGATTTTCTAAACAAATCAGAAAACTTGAGTAGAATAATCTTTTGAAAAAAAAAATTGATGTGACAGAGATATGAGCGATCTGCAGGGTGTCAATGTGTTGGCACAGTGGCTCAGTGATTAGCATTGCTACCTCACAGCACCAGGGACCTGGGTTCAACTCCACCCTTGGGTGACTGTCTGTGTGGAGTTTACACATTCTCCCTGTGTCTGTGTGGGTTTCCTCCAAGTGCTCCAATTTCCTCCCACAGTCCAAAGATGTGTAGGCTAGGTGGATTAGCCATTCTAAATTGTCCAGGGATGTGTAAGTTAGGTAGATTAGCCATGAGAAAATACAGAGTTGTGGAGGGGGGGGATGCTCTTCAGAGAGTTGGTGTGGACTTGATGGACCAAATGCCCTACACTGTAGGGATTCAATATGATTTTCCGTATTAAGGACATTTTTGATTATATCATTATTTAAAAGCGTTAGAGAACTTATCCTTACACAATTCATACAAAGTGAAACTTGGTTTAGTCAATGTCAGCTTGGCTCATCAGTGGCATTTATAATCTGAGCCAGTAAGATGCACATTCTGAGCTCCATCCCAAAACACAAGGGAGTGCTGTACTGACAGATCTGGAGACTTTCAGGCGAGATGTTAATTCAAGGCACACAGGTGGACATTAAAATTCTACTGTATTATTATAGTCAAACATTCATCCTTCATAAAAACAGTCAAGTGGTCACTTACCTCTTTTATTGCTGGTAGGAGCTTGCTGTGCAGAAATTGGATGCATACAAAGCAAAAGAGACTTGGGTGTTCAGGTGTATAGCTCTTTAATATGTCACAAACGGGAGCAGAAAATAATCAAGAATGCTAATGGAATGCTGGCCTTTATATCTAGAGAACTGGAGTATAAGGGATGCAGAAGTTATCCTGCAGTTATACAAAACCCTGGTTAGACCTCACTTGGAGCACTGTGAACAGATCTGGGCACCACACCTTGGGAAGGAGATATGGACCTTGGAGGAAGTACAGCGTGGCTTTACAAGAATGACACCTGGACTTCAAGGGTTATGAGGAGAAATTCTACAAATTATGCCTGTTTACTATAGAATTTAGAAGTTTAAGGGGTGATTTGACCAAAGTCTAGAAAAATATGCACAGGAAAAGACAGAGTAGATAAACTATTTCCACTGGCTGGTGATTCTAGAACTAGCGGCATAGTCTAAGAATTAGACCGCTCAGGAGAGATGTTAGGAAGCACTTCGACACACAAAGGATGGTAGATGTATGGAACCCTTTTCCACAGATAGCAGTGAATGCTGGATCAGTTGTTAATTTTAAATGTAAGATAGATACATTTTTTGTTAAGCAAAATGGATATAGGCCATGGAGTTAGGTCACAGATCAGCTGTGATCTCATTGAATGGTGGAACAGGATTGAGAGGCTGAATGGCCTACTCCTGGTTTCTGGATTCCTTTGTAAGAGATAAATAAATGCCACAAAACATTTTGGGGCAACACAAGGGCAGGAAAGAGGCAGACTCAGTGCAATCATTTTTTGGCCATCCAATCAAATATAAAATATTCACATGAAAATTATAGCCATCATTAAACGATCCAGAAATGATAAATTATTCAATGTAGTGTTTACCAAGAACCGAGTGTCTGGTTCAAACAAATAGGGTGAATTATATTGCCACCTACTGGTTTGAATTGTTTCTTCTCCAGTTATTTCATCAAGATCTGGTTCATTTTTCTACATTTTTACGATCATTTAATTGTGTATATTTGATGAAATAATTATATGGTAATTAGTGTGTCTGGTAAATATCTCCAGGAGCCTTCTAGAAATGTGAAAAAATTCTCTAATTAAGTTTTATAATTTGTTTGATTTTTCATAAAGAATAATTTCCAGTTTTCACTGAGATTTTGTTTGTTGAAATGTTAAGTCATATTGTGGTATGATAAATGCAAGAATGATAGAGACAGAAAGGTAATGGTGCCTCAGATATTACACAGTCAGTGATTAAGGTATTTACATAAATTACAATTGGAATACTGCTTTTAACTGGCCAAAATCAAGCTATTATTTAAATTCAGTGTGAATGCAATCTTGCTTTTCTTTCATCTGAGGAAGTAGAACATTGTAGCAATGTTCCTGTGTTCTGTCTCCCTTTACATATTTCTGTAACATTTGATAAGTTTACATTGTTTTTTGGAATCATTTTTCTTGATGCACACCAGATCACAAAACAACATTTACATTTATGTGGCACTTGAAGGGACTAAATAACTCAATATTTGTGGATTGCTGCATGACTGTTATAATATCAGAGATGCCATATCAGAGTTCAGTGAGAAAATGACTCAAAAATGTGACTACAGAACGCATTAATTTACCATGATTAAGACATTGTGATATACTCTCGTGTATATGTGGCCCATGTTTGCACAGAATCCAGCATTTTAAGCAACTGCGTTTAAAAAAAAAAACTGATTATCTGGATATGATCATATTCTTAGTTGTAAAATCTCACTGTGCACAAATTGCGTGTTGTTCTTTTTACATTTTAGCAGTAGCTACACTCTAAGAGCACTTCATTGGCTGTTAGATACTTTGAAATATTCTGACATCATGAAGCCCCTACATAAATGCAAGAAATTGATTTCTGTCACATCAAGGTAAATGTAGGGCTTGTGTAAATCTAACCACAGTACTTGAACTCAGGAATCTACCTTTCAGTGACCAGTGAGCTGGAAGTGGATTCAGCTGCATCTACTGGAAGCCCATGATTTGGACCTGGAGTAACAGACGGTGTCACGTGGTCTACCCACTAGGCTGAAATCGCTGAGGTAGCCAATACAGCGAGGTGGTCATGCTGTAAAAAGTGCACGGGAAAATAGGTAATGGGTGACCACCAGCCAGAGGAAAAGCCCTAGCAGGTAATACAGCAGCCCCCTGGGGCCATCTCCCTCTCTAATCACTGCAAGAGGTGGTTTCTCAGGTAGATCCTCAGCTCCAGGGTACAGGGGTGAGTTCGAGAGAGAAAAAGAAAGAGAGAGAGACATGACATTATACAGGAGAAGAATTCCATCTGACCAAGCTGTCTTGGCATGAATTACTCTGAAATTACTCCCTTTACATTCAACTCTCTAGCTAAGAGAATATTGAATATACTCAAGGACTTAGCTTATTCCTTACACTTTAAATACTCCCTTAATCTAAAGATCAAGCTTTACTTTAAAGACTTAATAGTAGAAATATTCATTTGTCTCACTTGTCAAGGCAGCCCCTCACCTCATATTCTGGCTCCCAGTCCCACTTGATAGAACATAGAACATAGAAAAGTACAGCACAGTACAGGCCCTTCAGCCCACGATGTTGTGCCGAACTTTTACCCTAATCCTAAGGTCTATCTAACCTCCACCCCTACCTTGTACTATCATCCATATGCCTATCTAATAGCCGCTTAAATGTCCCTAATGAGGCTGACTCCACTACCCTCTCCGGCAATGCATTCCACGCCCCGACCACTCTCTGAGTAACGAACCTACCTCTGAAGTCTCCCCTATATCTACCTCCACTCACTTTAAAACTATGTCCCCTCGTAAAAGCTACCTCTACTCTAGGAAAAAGTCTCTGGCTATCTACTCTATCCGTACCTCTGATCATTTTGTACACCTCTATCAAATCACCTCTCGCCCTTCGTCGTTCTAAAGAGAAAAGCCCTAGTTCTCTCAACCTTTCCTCGTAAGATTTTCCCTCCATTCCAGGCAACATCCTGGTAAATCTCCTCTGCACCTTTTCCAACACCTTCACATCTTTCCTGTAACGTGCTACTTGATGAGCTTATGGTTCCCCTGTGATCTTACTCATGAACCTTTTCAAAACTCAGCTCTTTCATGCTGCTGTCAATTCTTGCTCAACATAAGGCTGAACAGAAAGGAGAAGAGCATTCCCCTCCCATTCTCAATGAAGTCCCCTTTCATCAAACTCACACTGATTCCACTCTGCAACACAGCCCTTACCCCCAGACAGGGGCTTAGATCACCCTACAGCACAGGCCGTTACAAAAACGAGTTCAGCCCGTCACTAACTGACTGACCTCAACTGTTTTGCACCAGAGGCCTGGACTTACTTTCAGGGTGACTGGACCCAAAACATTAACTCTGCTTTCTCTCCACAGATGCTAGCAGATCTGCTGAGTTTTTCCAGCAATTTGTGTTTTTGTTTCTGCATTTACTTGAGTAGTTCTGATCCCAATCTTCGAAGACATTTTAGGCTTAAAATTGTAACTTTAAGGAAAATGCTAAATTGCAGGGAAGCAATCTGCTAGATTTTAGAGAAGATTAGCCCTCAATATTTACAGTTCTTACCTAACCTCTCATTAATACACAGACTTTTCACTTTGCAATAAAACGCCAGTCTGATGATCACAGTTAGAACGATAACTTCAACTTCTGCTGACCTTCAGATCTGATTGTTTGCTGCAAAGTGGATGATCCATAACAAAGTCTTGGGAGAGACATTTTTCATGATTAAGTTATTCAGAATTTGGCATGCACAAAGCAGGTGATAGGAAAAGTGTTGATGCAAGAACTGACCATGTCCATCTGCAACTCTGAGAGTGTGAGGGAACCATTTTTGGGAAGAGAGAGAGAGAGACTAGTGCGATTGTTGAGAGAAAGTATAAACTGACTTTAAGAATTAAACTAAGCTATCAGGGATGTGTCATTGAATCCAGTAAACAATACCGTCAATCCCATTGACTATGCGTCACTAAATTAATTCACAATAATAAGATCTCTTATCAGTGGACAAACGTTACTATAATTACCACCAATCAGGAAGAGGTTTTCAAAGCTCCCATTAATAATTGACAGCTAATACTGATGTGAAAGCATTTGATGAGAGCAGATTATCTTATTTATATTTCAGTTAAAGAAAAGGTAAGCATTTTTTGCACAAACCATGAGGTGATTCTTTGATGGCATTATCCCTTTAAGTGTCTGTTGCACTACGCTTTGGTATTAAATTGGTGTTTTCTGTTTATTCACTGGGTAAATGTTTGAGCATTCCATTGTGAACAAAGCCCTCATCATTCTCAAGTGTGTGTTGGCGGCAATCTCAATAATGTACAAGATACATTCAGCAACACATCAGGCCTCGTTCAACTTGCTACTGGGAGGACAAGGAGACCAGATACGTGGGAACTCCACAACCTTCAATTTGCTTCCCAAGCCACATACTCTCCTGGCCTGGAGTTATACTGTCATACTTTCAGCGTAACTAATTCGAAATCTGAAAGTACCTTCCTGTATAACACTGTTAGAGCACTTGCATCAGATGGACTTCATGAAGGTGGTTGATCACGATTTTCCGAAGGACAGTTTGTGCAGGTCTAGCCTGTGATACCATGCTCCCAAGGAAGAATGAAAAAATTATACTTTTCATCTCTTATACTCAGGATCATCACCTTTAACATTGCTATCAATTTTGCTGAGATAGAAATTTTCTGGCTGAAATTTACATCTTCCTGATTTCTAGTTTTAATGTAAAAGGTGGATGTGGACAGCTTGGAAAACTACTTAGCATTTATAGTATTCCTCTGAAGTGGATGTACCAATATCAGTACAACATTACCTCTTAAGTTTAATAACAAGACAATTGTATAACATTCAGTGAAAGCAAAGTCAAATCAAACAGTGGCTACCATGCTTTCCTAGTTCCAAAAGTAATGATTCAGAACAATTCTTTTCTTCTGGGTACAGACTTGATGGGCTGAAAGGCCTCTTCAGTACTGTAGGCTCTATGACTCTGGCTATGAGTCTAGAAATAACAGACATTTGGGCAAATGCAGATAGTTTAGGGAAAGCACAGGTTTGGTTAATACCTTGATTGAATCCTTTGATGAGATAACATGGAGAGTTGACAAGGGTAAAATCATTTAGTGGTGTACACTTTCACTCTCTCACTCCCTCACTCTCTCACTCTCGCGAATCTATGAGGTGCATTTGTGTTTGCAGATACGTTCTATTTTGTTCAAAAAGCACACAATTTATAGACAGTCAGTCAATGTGGCGTTTTATAAATTCCTACTTTAGAAATACAACCAGTCTGACTCCAAACCAAAAAACGTACAGATTCTAAACAAGGTCTCACACCTAACATGCTTTGTCTGACATAAAATGTCACCTCTTCCTTACACTGATAAAACCATCAGTTCTCACAGGACAGTGACTTGAAAGGAATTCGAGATTTGCATGTACATGTTAATCAATTAAAACTTCCTAACTTATTAAAGATTTAACAGCATCTTAGGTTTGTTTAGTACATCCTCATCAAAGGTGTGACTCTTTGATCTTTTACTTTTAAACTCTGCGTTTGATAACACCTCACTAACACCTGAAGAAGGAGTAAGGTTCCGAAAGCTTGTGTTTTCAAATAAACCTGTTGGACCATAACCTGGTGTCATGTGATTTCTGACCTTGTCCACCCCAGTCCAACACCGGCATCTCCAAATACATGGATTTCCTAAAAGCATTTGATAAAGTACCGTATATCAGCTTGTGAACAGAGATAGGACTCAGGCAATGATAGAGCCAGTAACGCAGGTACAAAATTAGCTTTGTGACATGAAGCAGGCTGGTGAACAGCTTTTTTTTGGATTGGATGAAGAGTTTATCTCCAGGTTTGCTGGCGTGAATGTTCTGGACTCTTTTTAGATATAAATTAATGACAGACTTGGGCATGCAGGACACAATTTCAGTATTTGTGGATGACACAAAACATGGACCTATTGCAAACTGTGAAGGGTATAGCATTGAAATTCAAAAGGGCATACACAGACTGGTAGAATGGACAAACACAAGGTAGATGAAAATCAATGCTGATAAGTTTTAAGTAATTTATTTTAGTTAGAAGACTATATTAAATATGCAATATTTGTGCAATTAAATGTGCAATTTTAGAAAATGCAATTCTAAATGAGGCACAGGAGCAGAGGATGGTGGGGGTGTATATAAACATATTTTCAATAAGACCACTTTTCATCATTTTAAACAACAATGTCAATAGGCCTTGAGACCATAAGAAGTAGGCCATTCAGTTCATCAAATCTGCTCCACTGTTCACCTAGATTGTGTCTGATCTGATCATCATCAACTCCATTTTTATGCTTTTCCCCATAACCCTTGTTTCCTGTACTAATTAAAAATCTGTCTGTCTCAGCCTTGAATACACTTTAGAATGCAACCTCAAAAGCCCTCTGTGGTAAAGAATTCCACAGATTCACTTCCCTCTGAGAGAAGAGATTCCTCTTCATCTGTCTTAAATGTGTGACCCCTTGGTCCTAGACTCTCCCAGCAGGGGAAACAAGCACTCCACATGTACCCTGTCAAATCCCCGAAGAATCTTCTTTGTTTCAAAAGATTGTCTTATGTTTTTCTGAATTCCAGTTTGTACACACCCAACCTACTCAACCTCCACTATAAATCAGTCCCTCCATATCGGCGATCAGCCTTTGGAAACTTCTCTGGGCTGTCTCCAATGCCAGTATATCTTTCCTTAGATGAGGCACCTGGCTGTGGTCTGACGAATGCCCTGTATAATTTTACCAAAATTTCACTATTTTTATATAACATCCCCTTTGAAATAAAGACCAACGCTCCATTTGCCTTCCCTATTACATGCCAACCTTGGATGCTAACTTTTGAGATTCATTCACGTGGACTCCCAAATCCCTCTATTTTTTAGCTTTCTGTAGACTTCCCCATTTAAGTAATATTCAACACCTCTATTCTTCCTCCCAAAGTGTGCAATCTTGCAGTTCTCCACATTGTGTTCCAGTTGCTAGTTTTTGCCAGCTCTCTTAGCTGGTCTATATCCCTCTGTAGATTCTTTGTGTCATTCTCACCAAGTGCCTTCCCAATTATTTTTGGGTCACTTTGAATTCACTTTCCCCAACCTGGTCAACATTTCCCCAACCTTTCAACCTAGCAATTAGTTCAGGACCCTCCTCTGAACTGAAGCACTTTCAATGCAAGTATATCTGTTCCTGGGGTAAGGAGCATAACTTGCATAGATACTTTAGAGGAGTTGAGCTGTTGTCTCTTGAGGTAAAAAAAAGGAAAATTGATAGTTATTCAAAATCATGAGGGGTGTTGATAAGATCAGAATAAGGACCTAGAACCAGAGGACATTGATATCCCTTTATTCATTCACGGGATGAGGGCGTCGCTAGCTAGGCAGCATTTAATGTCCATCCCTAATTGCCCAGAGGGCAGTTAAGAGTCAACCACATTGCTGTGGGTCTGGAGTCACATGTAGGCCAGGCCAGGTAAGGATGGCAGTTTACCTCCCTAAATGACATTAGTGAACCAGATGGGTTTTTCCAACAATCGACAATGTATTCATGGTCATCATTAGATTCTTAATTCCAGACATTTATCGAATTCAAATTCCACCATCTGCCATGGCGGGATTTGAACCCGGATCCCCAGAACATTTTCCGGATTAACAGTCCAATAATAATACCACTAGGCCATCACCTCCCCATCGTGATTGATAAACGAATCAAAAGTAACATGAAGGGAAATAATTTTTTACCCAGAAAGTGATTAGGACTGAGATGCACACGCACACATTGCATTGGAGTGTGATAGTGGAAGATTCAGAGAGAAGTGGATTAATATCGGAACAGAAAATAAATTTCATGACTATGGGTAAAAGACCAGTGAATAGGACTAAGTAAGTTGAACATACATAAAACAATACAGCACAGTACAGGCCCTTCGGCCCATGATGTTGTGCCGACCTATTATCCTACTAAGATCAATCTACCCTGCATACCCTACACTTTACTATCCTCCATGTGCCTATCCAAGAGTCGCTTAAAAGCCTCTAAAGTATCTGACTCCACTACCACTGCCGGCAGCGCATTCCACACACCCACCACTCTCTGTGTGAAGAACCTACCTCTGACATCTCCCCTATACCTTCCTCCAATCACCTTAAAATTATGCCCCCTTGTAATAGTCATTTCCGCCCTGGGGAAAAAGTCTCCGGCTATCCACTCTATCTATGCCTGTCATCATCTTGTAAACCTCTATCATGTCACCTCTCATCCTTCTTCGCTCCAATGAATAAAGCCCTAGCTCTCTTAACCTTTCCTCATAAGACCTGTCCTCCAGTCCAGGCAGCATCCTGGTAAATCTCCTCTGCACCCTCTCTAAAGCTTCCACATTTTTCCTGTAATGAGGTGATCAGAACTTGCTGAGAACCAGTACAGAATTGCTGGGCTGAATGGCCTCCTTCTGTGCTTTATCCATTTAATGATTTTGGTTCTATGATTGAAACTAATTGGGAACTCTTTCGGTGAACTTACTCCTTAAGTTCCACAGACTGAAAGGCCTCCTACAATTCTAAGCAGCAGACAGATGTGATGTAATTTAATGTCCAGCATTTGGTGAGGCAGTTAGTCAGATTAACACACTGCAACCAATGATATTTTGTGAAATGCCAGAAACAATTATTCTAACTAATTGTCAAACATTCTGAACTGAAGGAGAAAGGGATGAGTAATGCATCTGATCAGAACCCAAGCCCAAAAGGATGCAATATATGCATGGACCTTTGCTCAGTGTTATTTATTAACATAAGAAGTGACTAATTTCAGCATGAGGTATTCATGCCAATGGCCTTTAGCTTTTCCATTGGATTCTAACTAAATGCCTAAGCTAACATGATGGACTAGTGTGCAGGTCAGTGCACCAAGTAGCCAAGCTGTAAACCATGACAAACAAGGTGTAGGAGTCGATGAGTCACTAATATTACGAGCAATTCACTGCTGAAGTCAACCTTAAGTGAAGAAATATGTCTCTTACGTGATTGAGGTATTTAAAATTACAAAGGAGTTGAAAGGGCAGACAGAGCAGATATCTCCATGAGGAACAAGCCCAGTGCTAGAAATTACAGATAATAAAGGTACCCACTAGTAAATTCACCAGAGAATTCAAAATAAATTTCTTTACTAAGTGAGGATGGATTGTGCCAGTGAAATATTGAGGTGAATAACATTGAGACATTTAAGGAGAAGGTAGATAAATATGTAGCTGCTGGTGCAGTGGGAGTGTCCTTACTTCTGACCCAGAAGGTCCACATTCAGGTATCCCACCTATTGTGTCATCTGAATGGGTTGCTTTGAACATATTAATCAGGGAGAGAGGAGTACATGAATAGGCAGATTGAGTTAAATGAATTAGAGTGGCAGGAGGCTCGTGCAGAGCCTGTATTCTCACCTAGATCAGGCGGGTTATACTGTCTGTTTCTGGTCCATGAATCCTGTGTAATTATTTATGATTTTATCTGACTTTAAGTTCCGAGCTGCAGCTCATGATGTAATTGGTTTGTTGATTACCATCTGTCATCAATACGTTGATCATTTGACCAAAGAAATTAGTAAATAGAAACTAGGAGTAGGCCATTTGGCCCTTTGAACCTGCTCCATTATGGCTGATCCATTATCTCAAAGCCTTATTCCCACTTTCTTTCCATATCCCTTGATGCTTCTAATATCTAAAAAAATTATCAATCTCTTTCTTGAATATACTCAGTGAACATCTCCATAGCCTTCTGTGGTCAAGAATTCCATAGACTGACCACTCTCTGAGTAAAATGTTTCCTCATCTCAGTCCTAAATGGCCTACCCTATATCTCGCAGAATATCTATCTTCTAATTTTTTTTTTGTCATCCTGGTGATTTAAAATTAGATTATTCCTAATTAATAGCCTACACACTTTTATCAAAAATGTTTTTTATTGTAAACCCATTTTCTGTTATATTACATAGAAAATAATTTACAGTTGTGACCAAGTCCTAGAATAGAATTCATTCTCAAATGAATTTTGAGTTGAACACTCATGCCAATGATTCCAATGTTGTCCTTCAGTCAAAATTGGCTGGCCATCCTCATCAAAGTTAATTTTGAGTCTCGCCAACCATATTCTGTCCAACTATAAAAGCGGAGCCATAAATTCCACACTTATTGTATTTAATCAAAACATTTGACAATTTGGGAATCAGAGAACTATTTTGATTGAAGCTAGAGAGCTTTTAATGCAGAAACAAAAACAGAAATTGCTGGGACACCTCAACAGGTTTCCTTGTTTTCAGGAAGGATCACTGGACCTGAAATATTAACTCTGCTTTCTCTCCACAGACGCTGCCAGACCTGCTGAGCTTTTCCAGCAAATCTGTTTTTGTTTCTGATTTCTAGCATCCACGGTTCTTTAATTTTTCTTTTAACTTTTAATGCAGTGGAAACTGGGAGTTGCTGACCATGATGGGAAAGTGTCATTACAATATGTTTAATTTAAATGGGCAGTTCCTTTGTAAATGTAAGTGTAGAAATTTAGAATGATGAAATTAGTGCAGGAAGGGCACATTAAACTCTAAGTGTACCAACATGGTAATACAAGTTGATAATTCAACAAATTACTTAATATAAAGAAAAATATTTCATTAAATTATCTTTGAAATATTAAGTAGTTGCAAAAATGATACAAATATTACAGACTGAAAAGGGAATCGCTTAAGTTGTTTTTCCACAAACACATCAAATCCAGCTTAACTACTGATTACAAGACCAAAATAATCTCAGAGGAAAAATTTGAAAGGTTACTTGAGTCTAATTGCCCCATCTTATCAGCTTGTTAAATGATTTCAGTTACTTCTTCCCTTTCACCACCAAGTACAGTTTTATGGGTTTATGGTAGTTACTTGTTTATTACAGACAATCAGATGGTTCTGATAGTACATTAAGAAGGGTGCGTTATGATTAATGTTTATTCAATATTAATATCAGCCCCTCAACTTCTAACATCAGACAATGACATGTTGGGAGAATACTGTTTGCTGAGACTTTAATCGAGTTCAGTGGCAGTACTGGCTATTACAGCATTGCAAAACCCTTAGTACAACACTGTGGAATGCTGATTTTCATTAAGCTGTTGTGTAATGTACTTGCCTACACACTGTATTTCCGTGAAGTACTACTGACGAAAGTAAACATGTTTTAACACAAAAACCTGTGTGGATGTCTCTTCTGTACTGTTGGAAAAGCCTGAGCTAGTCACTCTGTTGTATCAACTCCCTACAAAATCTGATCAAAGGAACAAAACTAGATGGACCTCCTGGCATTGACATTGACACCAGAAATGACCACAACAATCTCAGCCCTATTTACCCTGGAAAGTTCTAGCATTTGGAGGCTTATGCCAAATATCACAGAAATATTTTGCAGAGTAGTCAAGTAACAGCCTCAAAAGAAATTCTCACAAATCACACCTTAGTCCCAGATACCACCATCCCTGAATATGTCCCTGAATATGATCAAGGAAAACCCTAAAGCTTTCTATAGGTATGTCAGGAATAAAAGAATGACTAGAGTAAGATTGGGGCCGGTCAAGGACAGTAGTGGGAAGTTGGGCGTGGAGTCCGAAGAGATAGGAGAGGTGCTAAATGAATATTTTTCGTCAGTATTCACACAGGAAAAAGACAATGTAGTCGAGGAGAATACTGAGATACAGTCTATTAGACTAGACGGGATTGAGGTTCATAAGGAGGAGGTGTTAGCAATTCTGGAAGGTATGAAAATAGATAAGTCCCCTGGACCGGATGGGATTTATCCTAGGATTCTCTGGGAAGCTAGAGAAGAGATTGCAGAGCCTTTGGCTTTGATCTTTATGTCGTCGTTGTCTTCAGGAATAGTGCCAGAAGACTGGAGACTAGCAAATGTTGTCCCCTTGTTCAAGAAGGGGAGTAGAGACAACCCTGGTAATTATAGACCAGTGAGCCTTACTTCGGTTGTGGGTAAAGTGTTGGAAAGGATTATAAGAGATAGGATTTATAATCATCTAGAAAGGAATAATTTGATTAGGGATAGTCAACACGGTTTTGTGAAGGGTAGGTCGTGCCTCACAAACCTTATTGAGTTCTTCGAGAAGGTGACCAAACAGGTGGATGAGGGTAAAGCGGTTGATGTGGTGTATTTGGATTTCAGTAAAGCGTTTGATAAGGTTCCCCATGGTAGGCTATTGCAGAAAATACGGAGGCATGGGATTGAGGGTGATTTAACGGTTTGGATCAGAAATTGGCTAGCTGTAAGAAGACAGAGGGTGGTGGTTGATGGGAAATGTTCATCCTGGAGTTCAGTTACTAGTGGTGTACCTCAAGGATCTGTTTTGGGGCCGCTGCTGTTTGCCATTTTTATAAATGACCTGGATGAGGGTGTAGAAGGATGGGTTAGTAAATTTGCGGATGACACCAAAGTTGGTGGAGTCGTGGATAGTGCGGAAGGATGTTGCAGGTTACAGAGGGACATAGATAAGCTGCAGAGCTGGGCTGAGAGGTGGCAAATGGAGTTTAATGCGGAAAAGTGTGAGGTGATTCACTTTGGAAGGAGTAACAGGAATACAGAGTACTGGGCTAATGGTAAGATTCCTGGTAGTGTGGATGAGCAGAAAGATCTCAGTGTCCATGTGCACAGATCACTGAAAGTTGCCACCCAGGTTGATAGCGTTGTTAAGAAGGCATACAGTATGTTAGGTTTTATTGGTAGAGGGATTGAGTTTTGGAGCCATGAGGTCATGTTGCAACTGTACAAAACCCTGGTGCGGCCGCACTTGGAGTATTGCGTACAGTTCTGGTCACCGCATTATAGGAAGGATGTGGAAGCATTGGAAAGGGTGCAGAGGAGATTTACCAGGATGTTGCCTGGTATGGAGGGAAGGTCTTATGAGGAAAGGCTGAGGGTCTTGAGGTTTTCGTTAGAGAGAAGAAGGTTAAGAGGTGACTTGATAGAGACATACAAGATGATCAGAGGATTAGATAGGGTGGACAGTGGGAGCCTTTTTCCTCGGATGGTGATGGCTAGCATGAGGGGACATAGATTTAAATTGAGGGGTGATAGATATAGGACAGATGTCAGAGGTAGGTTCTTTACTCAGAGAGTAGTAAGGGCGTGGAATGCCCTGCCTGCAAAAATAGTAGACTCGCCCACTTTAAGGGCATTTAAATGGTCATTGGATAAACATATGGATGATAATGGAATAGTTTAGGTTAGATGGGCTTCAGATTGGTTTCACAGGTCGGCGCAACATCGAGGGCCGAAGGGCCTGTACTGCGCTGTAATGTTCTATGTCCCACAGATCAGACCCAGCAGAGGCAGAGACATAGTGATGGATAATTAAACAAATCACTGGAGGAAGAGAGGAGGCTCCACAAATATCCCCATCGTCAATGATGGAAGAGCCCAGCACATCAGGATAGAAGATAAGGCTGAAGCATTCACGACCATCTTCAGCCAGAAGTGCCGAGTATGAGCCATCTCAGCCTCCTCCAGTGGCACCCAGCATCACAGATACCATTCTTCAGCCAATTCGATTGACTCCATGGGATATCAAGAAACAGTTAGAAGCACTGAATAGTTCAAAGACTACGGGCCCTGATGGTATTCCACCAATGGTACCAAAGACTTGTGCTCCAGAACTTGCCGCTTCTGTAGCCAAGCTCTTCCAGTACAGTTTCAACATGGGCATCTACTCGACAATGTGGACAATCGCCTAGTACACAAATAAAAAAAATACAAATCCAACCCAGCCATTTACTGCCCCATCAGTTTACTCACAATTAGCAGCAAAGATTTGGAATGTATTAAATATAGCAGCACCTGCTCAGCAATAACCTGCTCACTGACGCCCAGTTTGGGTTCTGCCAGGGCCACTCAGCTCCTGACCTCATTCCAGCCTTAATCCAAATATGGCCAAAAGAACAGAATTCCAAAGATGAGGTGAGAGTGACAGCTTTTGACATCAAGACTGCATCTTACCAAATCTGTCTTCAAGGGTCCCTGCAAAACTGAAATCAATGGGTATCAGAGGGTATCTCTGCTGGTTAGAATCATACCTGTACATGGGAAGATGGTCGTGGTTGTTGGGTGACACTCATCTCAGCTCCAGGACATCTCTGCAGGAGTTCCTCAGGGTAGTGTCCTAGGCCCAACCATCTTCAGCTGCTTCATCAATGGCCTTCCCTCCATCATAAGGTCAGAAGTGGGGATGTTCGCTGATGGTTGCACAATGTTTAGCACCATTTGTGACTCCTCAGATACTGAAGCAGTCTGTGCTTAAATGCAGCAATATCCAGAATTGAGCTGAAAAATAGCAAGTAACATTCACACTACACAAATACTAAGCAACAACCATCTCCAACAAGCGAGCATCTTATTATTGCCCTTAACATTCAATGGCATTACCATCACTGAATTCCATTCTCAATATCCCAGGGGTTGCCATTGACTAGACACTGAATCTGACCACCATCTTCTCGAGTGCAACTAGGGACAGGCAAAAAATTGCTGGCCCAGCCAATGACACCCACATTCCATAAGTGATGGAAAAAAACTGGTCTTGCCATGTAAATACAGCAGCTACAAAAGCAGGTCAAAGCTGGAATTCCCCAGCAAGTGACTCACCCCTTGTCTCCCCAGAGGCTGCCCACCATCTACAAGGTGAAACTCGGGAATGTGATGGAATACTGATCAGTTAAGGAGTTCAGCTTGTTGCCACTGGGATTAGCCCAAACGCCACTGGGCCTGTCACTGGTTGCTGTGGGCAGGCCACTAGTTTGGCATGTCCCTGGATCAAAGGAACTCAGTAGCTCCCACAGTCACCTGTTCCTTGTTCCTCAGTGATCCTGAGTGCTGTTCTGCCAGCAGCTATGGCTGCCTGCTCTGTGACACTGCCTTGTCCAGACCCTGATGGTCTTTGATTGTCTGGCAGCTCTCACAGAGCAGGACCTTCACCCCCAGGGATATAATTCAATGAGAAGGCCAAATGGTGGCCTCATTAATGCCTGTTTGGCGTTAGACTCAGGTGGGCGTTGGTATGGGTGTTATGTGGTTTTCCCTGGAAGTGGTGATGTAGCCTTTTGCTGGTTCTCTAACTTGCTGACCTGACTCTCACTGCCTGAACAAGATTCCGCCTATTTACTTTTTTATTGACCATATGTTCAGAAAGTATTTCTGTATCAATTTCTTGCACAGCTTGATCACAACATAACATTGTATTTTGAAAGTATCTACTGGAAACATTTACGGTGTACACTTGTTATTGTTTACTCAGTTTGCAGGTTCAAAATCGTGTTTGCATACTCATCATATTAACACCAGCTAACTCTTGATAAAGAACAGCAAAACAAAGTCATTCTTCATTACTCAATCTTTATTAAAGAAAATAAATGCTCATTGTTTAATATTAATTGGATCACATCAAAAGCTGAGTATGTGCCAGACTAGATGAAGTATAGCTGTTTGATTCATATTTCTCCTTTAGTAGAATTTATAACAAGCTAATTATGTACTTTTAATTGCATCTTTAGTGATTAAAAGATCTCCTAAGTATATGAGCCTTGTGGCTCTTTATTGAATCAGCCATAAATAGCTGGTGTAATACATTATTCTGCATTCAGGTTTGCAAGTTCCTCAAATCAGCATCAATAACTTGCACTTGTATGCTGACTTTCACATTGAACATTTTCTCAAGGCAATTTAAAGATGAAAAAATAAGATAAATGTACTGGAAAAGATTAATAGTGGTAACTGAAACATTGATAAGATGTAGAAGGGTGAAGTGGTTTAGTGAGGGGTAGCAGAGAGTACAGTGATCTGAAGTCACAGGCACAGGAGTGAATTGAGGTAGGAGGAGGTAGAGAGCGAGAGCAGGAGCACTGCTGGGGAGCTGACATTTCTTACAATTAAAATTGTTCCAATACTGGGAAGCCATCAGTTTTTGGTTCCAATTCCAAACCCCAGTCTCCAGCTATTGATTCTTTGCATGCAGCATCCACAGTTGTTGTGGTTTTTATCGGCTCCTTGTACTCTCCATGACAACAATCTGAGATTAAGAAAATCTGTTTGTATCCTTGGTGTTAGATTGAAACTTGAGATGAGCTTCTGACCCCATGCATATGATCACCTCTTCCCCTTCTGTAACATTGTCTTATTGTCCTCTGCTTAGCTGATTGCTGTAACCTTCATTCATACCTTAGTTATCTGTAGACAGGACAACTCAATCACAACAGCTGCCAATCCTCCACACCTTACCCTGCAGAGCTTTGAATCATTAGAAACTGTGCTGTCTGTTTCTTAACTCACACCAAGGCCTGTTCACCTATCAGATCTGTGCTCACTGACCTACACTGGCTCTCAGTCAAGCAACATCTGATTTTAAATTCTCATCCTTGTTTTCAAATCCCTCAATTACCTTGCTTGTCCATATCCTGCCATTTCCACATCACTGAGAAACCTGCGCCCCTCAAATTCTGGCCTCTTGACAATCTCTAGTATTAATTGTTCCACCAACGGTGTCTTTGCTTTCAGTTAAAAAGTCCTGGCTCTGGACTTCTCTCCAAAAACCTCTCTGCTTTTCCTCACTGTCCTCCCTTAAGACACCATCTAAAACTTTCCTCTTCTGGTCGCCTGGCTGAACATCTACTTTTAATGACTCAGTCTTGTATTAGTTTAGCTCCTGTTGTTGTCATTTCTGGTGTCAAACTTTCAAAAAGACAGACCCTGATCTGTGCTGTATAACAGACACTAACTAGGAGGCATTTTGTTCAAAATGCATGATCAGGATATTCATGTCTCTGGCAAGATCACAACATCCCCAAAGTTCTGGCTTTTCAGGAGATTACACAACACAAAGCGTAGAAATCTGGAGACACTGGCCCAACTGATAAACGTCAAGTCCAAATGAAAAATATATTATTTTTAGAACTTAACCTATTTGTTTTCTATTGTAATTCTGATAAGGGAAATACAAGTCTAATTCTCTTAAAAGAGTTTCAAAGTGGACTGCAAAATGCTCTCTTCCTAAAGAAGCAAATGGCATGGATGCAACTGTTACTGTTTAATGATTTGATTCATTACAGTAAGAACAAAACCTAAAGCAGCATACTTCATTTTAATCTAATCACAGGAGTTAACTTTAAACTGAATGAACTTACGTGGAGCCTTATTAGCATTATTAGAGTTCAAATGGTGGGATAACTGACCTGGGAACAAACAAATGCTGTACATTGGTCCTGCATGTGGAGTTCAGACTTTGCTTTATTTAGATTTACTTTATTATTGTCATGACCAAATACTTTTGCATAAGCATTATTTTTGAAAACTTAGGTGAACCAACTAAATACAAACAAGTTCCACACAAAATAAAAAAACAGGGTTCACATGACAGTAAATCTAAATGTGAAGATTAACCATTAACAAGAATGGCTGCACACCATAGTCCTAACATTACCTTTGCTTCTCTTGATAGATTAATGCTTAACACCATTATCTAATATTGCCCAGGCTGCTTTCTTGCTTTCTTTTTGATTTAAATGGGTTAATAACTTCCCCTAATAGCAGAAACATTAGATCAACATGTTAAAAATTTGTTCACTCAATACAATACAGTAATTGTATAGAGCATTATGGATCTACCTACAGCACAATGAATGGTAGGTTCCTAGGGAGTACTGGGGAACAAAGGGACCTCAGTGTACAAGTCCATAGATCCCTAAAGGTGTCAGCACAGATAGACAGGATGGTGAAGAAGGCATTTGGGATTTTTTTCTTTTATTAGCTGGGGAGTAGAATGTTGGAAGAGGGAAATCTGGTTACAACTTCATTAAATATTAAATATGGAACATGCTGCCTGAGAGGGTGGTGGAGGCAGGTGTTCTTGCAACATTTAAGATGCATCTCAATGACCATTTAAAATGCCCAGGTATAATAGGCTATGGGCCAAATGCAGGTAAATGGGATTTGTTTAGAATCGTAGAATCCCTACAGTGTGGAAGCAGGCCATTTGGCTCTTTGAGTCCACACCAACCTTGGAAAGAGTTTGTAGCTTTGTGTTCGTTGGTCAGTGGAGACATGGTGGGCCAAAGGGGCTGTTTCTATGCTATATGACTCTCTGACTCAATGCCATGGACTGCAGCGGTTCAAGAACACTGCTCACCACCACCTTCTCAAGGGCATCTAGGGATGAGGCACTAAATGCTGGCCCAGCCAGAGATACCCACACCCCATGAGTGAAAAAAAACTCTAGGCTTATATTTCTTGCCTGGAAAATAAGATGATGCAATCCTTTTAAAAGGGATATAACATAAGACATACCCATTATTTCTAAGGTAGTAGGAACCGCAGATGCTGGAGAATCTGAGATACAAGGCGTAGAGCTGGATGAACACAGCAGGCCAAGCAGCATCAGAGGAGCAGGAAAGCTGACGTTTCG
>NC_063348.1:59268577-59393249 GCF_021869965.1 Rhincodon typus
ACACATTGTTATCCCATTATTTCTAATATTGTCTTGGCAACTTTACTCAGGTCAGTCCTTGGGTGACTGAGTCAACTCAGCATTCTAAATACGAGTTCACCGAAAATCTGCAGCAAGTAGGAAAGGCAGCTCTGCACTGAAATAGAAGCAAAATACTGGGATGCTGGAAATCTGAATCAAACATTGAATGATTGAGAAATTCAACAGGTCTGGAGAATCTTGGAGAGAGAAACAGAGTCAAAGTTTTCCGTCCAATTTGACTCTTCAGAACTAAATTAAAATTTTTAGTTCAGTTCTAAAGAAGACTTATGCCAGACTCGAAACATTGACTGTTTTTCTCTGCCAGACGTGTTGAGTGTCCCCAGCATTTGTCAGGGTTTGCATTGATATAGCACCGTTAGTTATTTCATGGTGTGCCAGAACATTTTATGGTCAACAGTAGACTTCAGAAAGACAATCAACTTTGTAATGTTGGAAATACAGCGGCAGCCAATTTGCACGCTGCATAACTCCACAAAGAATTGCAAGATGAGGATGGAACAAACTGTTTTATTTGATGGTGTTGGACTGCACCATTCTGCTCTGGACAATGCAGCACAGCAGAATAGAATCTAGCCTTCACAGTCTGAGGCAAGATCTGCCATCAATCACCTCTTGTAGACCCTGCTGTGACACCATTCCATCGCAATAGATGGAACGCAAGTCTAGTGTCTTTATTTATGAACAATTTGAGATTCTATTCAGCTTCTAATTGTTGTAATTTGCATCAAACCAGCAGATGATCACAATAGAATAGAAAATTAGGAGGGATGCAAAAGAGCTGTCAGTTCATATGTTCAGACAGTTTCTGTCCACATGTAGTCTGCCTCCTGAGCGTTTCTAGCACTTTCAGTTCTTATGGTAGATTACCTGTTGTCTGTTTGTGCCACTAGAACAGTACACCACAGGAATAGGCCCTTCAGCCCACCATGTCTGTGCTGACCATAATGCTATTTTAAACTAATCCCATCTGTCCGCACATGGTCCGTATCCTTCTATCTCCACCTGTTTGTGTGTCTTTCTAAATGCATCTTAAACACTGCTATCACGTCTGCTTCTACCACCTCCCTTGGCAGTGTCTTCCAGGCACCTACCACACTGCATAAAAAAACTTTCCTCCCTCTTACTTTAAACGTATGCCCCCCTTGTTGAATGACAGAACAGGCTTGAAGGGTCGAGTGGCCTACTCTTGTTTGTATAAATCTCCTAGAACAGGATCTAGGAATACTACAAGTGTCAAGATTGACTGTCAAGTCACAATAATAGCACACAGAAAGTTGCTCTATTCCTTCCTCATCTTCACTTATTGTAATGATTCCCACTGATCCAAGCTTGCTATACAGGAACAGACAATTTACCAACATTTAATCCTTCAGTTTAATCAGTATTTCTCAATAATGAGGTGTTGCTTTTACTGTTTCTTCTAATCCCCATAAAGCAGCTAGCACATTTACACAAATGACTGGCTTGAATGAAACATACTGTTTTAACCATAAATTATCGGGTAACTGCCTGGCAAAATGGAAACTATTTCAACAGCCCATGAAGAAATAAAGGATCCCACCCCAAATTGGTGTGATGTCATTTATACTACAGGAGCATGCATCATTTCCAATTCCACAATATCTAGAAATGATCCAATGGAAGGTATCTGTAGATAGTGCTTGATAAGAAGGAGCCAGAGAAGGAAGTTGGAGAAAATATAAAATGAAGGAAGTGCCATCAACAATGTATAACATTATAATTACAACATCCCTGTATCAGGCTTTATATTCATAAAAATGTGAAAAATTATTACCCATTAGCTGCCTGAAGAGAAGTATCCGATAAGAAAAGGCCTTTCACCACAATAACAGTTCATTTCCTTAGAAATGAGATGCCAAAACAGCAACAGTTAAATCACATAAGGATCTGCTGTGATTACAGTTTGAACACGTTCTGAAGAAGTGTCCACCATATACAGTCATAGAGATCTACAGCACAGAAAAAGGCCCTTCAGCCCATCAAGCTTGTGCTGGTTAAAAACAACCACCTAACCATTCTAATCCCATTTTCCAGCACTTGGTCCACTGCCTTTGAAATAACTGCACAGAGTCTGGTATCCTGGCACCAGGTCACCTTTTATTTACTTGTACACAGTACACCAGGTGTGGCCAGCTCGGAGTCAGTGTCCTGGACTGAGGAAATTCTAATCTCCTGGTTACATTGATGAGCCAGGGCTTTCCTCATTGGCCCAGGTTAACAACCCCAATCAAGAACCTAATAATCAACAAGATCCTCCTGGTCCCAATCACTACAACCTTGTATGTTTTGACATCACAACTGGACATCTAAATACTTCTTTAATGTTATGAAGGTTTCTGCCTTTACCACCCTTTTAGGCAGTGAGTTTCAGATTCCCAAAACCATCTGGATAAAAAACATTTTCCTCACATCTCCTCTAGACCTCCTGCCCCTTACCTTAAATCTAAGCCCACTGGTCATCGATCCCTCCATCAATGGAAATGCTTCATCCTGTCTATCCTATCTGTGCCCCTAATAATTTTATACATCTCAATCATGTACCCTCCCCACCCACTTCAGTCTCCAATTTTGTCCATTCCTGGTTTTACCCTGAGAAGGCAAAGGTGAATAACGGGGAAGCAATGGCCTAGTGGTATTATTGTTGGACTGTCAATCCAGAAACCAAGATAACATGCTGGGTTCAAATCCCACCATGGCAGATCGTAGAATTTGAATTCAATAAATATCTGGAATTAAGAATCTGGTGATAATGATGAATCCATTGCCGATTGTCGGAAAAACTCATCTGGTTCACTAATGTCCTTTAGGGAAGGAAACTGCCATCCTTACCTGGTCTGACCTATATGTGACTCCAGAATTACAGCAATGTACTTGACTCTCAACTGCTCTCTGGGCAATTAGGGATGGGCAATAAATGCTGCTTAAAAGCAAGGCCCTCATTCCGTAAATGAATAAAGGGGAAAAAAAAACCTTCTTGATCTGTTGCTGCCTCAGTTAAGTATGGCACAGTGGCTCAGTGGTTAGCACCACTGCTTCTCAACACCAGGGATCCACGTTTGATTCCACCCTCGGGCAACTGTCTGTGTGTAGTTTGCACATTCTCCCCGTGTCTGCGTGGTTTTCCTCCACGTGCTCTGGTTTCTTCCCACAGTCCAAAGATGTGCAGGCTAGGTGGATTAGCCATGAGAAATGTGGGGTTACAGGGTTAGTTTGGGGAGCTGTGTCTGGGTCTGGGAGGGAGGCTCTTCAGAGGGTCAGTGAAGACTCGATGGGCTCAATAGCCTCTTTGTACACTGTAGGGATTCTACAATGTCATGAATGGACACTACAACAACTTTAGTTAGAGAGCTGCAGGATTTAGACCCAACAGAGACAAAGGAGCAGTATTATAAATCAAAATGAGATGACATGGAAATCAGCGCAGGGTTGGAAGTGGTGAGTGCATTCTACCTAATGTGGGAACCGCTGCAATAAAACAGACTATGTACAATCCATTCTAATGATTCCTGAAGAAGGATCACTGGACTCAAAACTTTAACTCTGCCAGACCTACTGAGTTTCTCCAGCACTTTCTGTTTTTGTTACAATCAATTTTAATCCAGTTAAATAAGCCACAAAAGCATATTTCACGTTCCAGCCACAGTTCTATGAGTTACCAAACTTTGGGAAGGTGATGGCATACTGGCAATGTCGCTGGGTTAGTAACCTCGATCTCAAGGCTGCCAATCTGGAGAAATGAGTTCAAATCCGAGCATGGCAGATGATGAAACATGAATGGAATGTTAAAAATTTGGGATACACAGTAACTGTGTACTGATTGTTGTAAAAACCCATCTGGTTCTCTAAAGCTATTTAGGGAAGGAAATCTTACCCACATGTGACTCCAGACCCACAGCAATGTGGTTGATTGTAACCACCCTCTGGGCAATTAGGAATGGGCAATAAATACTGGCCTGGCCAGCAACACCCACATGCCATGAATGAATAAAAAATATTCAAGCATGCATTCAAGTATTTATTAAATGATAGGAAAGCTTCTGCATCTACTACAACTTCAGACAATAAATTTCAGACCTCCTGCACTCTCTGGTGAAAGCATTTCTCCTCAACACTTTGTAATTTTATGAGCTTGCTTTATTATGAAGAGAGGTACATTTCCCATTCATACTGGGAGTGTAGGTATGTAAAACGTACACAGACTGGAAGAAATAACAAAGCAACAGAGACTTGTGTCACAAGGACAAATCTGCATTCCACTATCAGCCTCTGAGGCAGACTAGAATGTGGCAGTTCCCACAGACTTGGCTCAGTGCCTCTTGCCTCTGAGTCAGAGGTTGTGGGTTCAAAACCCATTTCAGAGACTAACAATCTGACTGCAACCAAGTCATTTCTGTAAAGTAACAGCAACCGATCTAAGTAACAAACTTTGCAGAACTTCACTCAACATTCAGAGATAGAGATAGTAAGAACTGCAGATGCTGGAGTCAGAGATAACACAGAGTGGAGCTGGAGGAGCACAGCAGGCCAGCTTCAGGGAAGCAGAAAGTTGACGTTTCAGGTCGGGGGCTTTCTTTCTGAAGAAGGGTCCTGACCTGAAACGTCAGTTTTGCTGTTCCTCTGATGCTGCCTGGCCTGCTGTGTTCCTCCAGCTCCACACTGTGTTCACTCAACATTCCATACTTTCACCTTGATTCCCATGGATATTGGTGCAACAAAAATTTCCATTCTTATAGTGCTTTTGATGAAGTAAAATTTCCTGTGACACTTCACAAGAACATTCAAATAAAATTCCACATCAAGCCACAGAAGACATAAGAACTTGGTCAAGGGGTAGATTTTAAGAAGCACCTTAAAGGAGATAAAGTTATAAAGACATTTCTGGGAGGAATTCCGAAGATAAGCTACCAGACAATTGAAGGCAAAGCTGAGAATGCTGGAGGGATTAAAATTAAATAGGCAGCCGAAGCTAAAATTGGAGGCGCTCAAAGGTCTTGGAGGATGTTAGGAGGAGGTTAATGAGCTGAGAATGAGGTGAGTCTATGGATGGATTTGAACATGAAGGTATGAATTTTAAATTGATGGAGCCAATGAGAGGACTTTTATGTTGAACTTCCTTTAACATGTCTGGAAGTCTAAGAAAATTCTATCACAGCAAACTTTATTATTTTACTTGCAGTTTTGATACCCAGAGTACTTTTTAGACAGGGTGATCCATTTCTGAATTAATGCTAGCTAAGTAAAGATCTCAGTTCTTAATAGACTAATATTTGTATTGAGTAGTTGTTGACAGGAATTTTTAGTTGTTTTTTTAACTGTCATGTCTGTCAGTGTTTGAACAGGCAATATTGTTTCATAAAGTTTATGTATCTTTGTCAATATCCCATCTTCTATCTGCTTCATTCCTGGTCCAGCAATGTGTTAGGGTTGAAGTTTATGTTGTTTATTGGCTGCGTATGAGTTGTGTTGGGTTTGGTGGAGTGGTTCACACCATGAGGCCAGGGAGGATTTCCTCACCATAACTTACCAAGCTCACTGCATTAATTTCTGCACCTCCTGCTGGATGGGGGTGGTGCAGAGGTGGGATGTCCTCTTCCCCCGGGCCAGCTGTGGAGACCCTGACACCAGACCCTGCCCAGCCTGGTCTGAGGTTACCACCTGGGTCAGTGCAGTCTCAGTGTCTGGAGAATGCCAAGTGCTGTAGGGAGGAAGTCAACGATCTTCTCCACTCTGCCAGGGTAAGTGCCAAAATCTTCTCTCAGATACCTCACACTCACTTTTTCTCTGCTCTTGCATTCACCTCCTACCAAGGCTCATGCCCTACACCTCTCACTATCACCTGCAACATCCCCCCTTACTCAATCTCACTTACCACAACCCCCGACACCACTAACCCTGCATGCTATCTGTGCTGCCTACCCACTCACTCAGGACACCCCCACCACCCCCTACCGCACCGACACCCCCCACCCCACCTTCCCAATCCACCAACAGTAACAGCTGTGCTACTCACTTCCATCTCCCATATTACCCACCACTCTCTAATTCCCTGAGGAAAACAGACCACAGTACAGCAGAAAGAGTCAAGGAGGATGGAGGGCTGCCTGATATTTAGCTGTTCACCTCCTACATGGAGAAGATCCTGGCTCTAACCACTCAAACGGGGACTGGACTGGTATCAGAGGCTGCCCTTCATTTACTGTGCCTGGACCCCCTGAGCGATGGCTCTCGCTCTTTAATTGAAGGCGGCCCACTGACCACCATGACAAGCTCCCTGGCTTTGTGTCTCCACTAAAAGCACAAGTTTATGAACATCATATCTCTCGCTGACAGGCCAACGTACAAAAAAGGCAAGGCAATGCAAGGGTGCTGCAAGCATCAGGCAGGCACAGAGTGATTGAGTGCTGTGACAACGAACAGAGAGCCTGGAGTCTGGTGTAGTCACTGAGCTGGGGGTGTGTCCCTGAGCACACAGTGTCCCTGCTGCAGCGTTACAACGAGAGTTACCGGGTCAGCCCGAGGGGCAGCACTGAAGCACAGAAGCATCCTGTAAATGGACAGGATGAGGATTCACAGGGACTGGCACACTTCAGACGCCAATGTCAACGGATGTGGTGTGCATGTAGCTGATGCCAATACAATGTGCCCAACATGTTTGTGCCCAATATTATTGTCTTTTGGAGCAAGCAGTTGAGTTGAATCCGCCAAGAAGCTGCTCTGGTTTCCATATTGAGTTTTCCCAATGGTCTGGGGAGTTTGGAAAGGTCACAAGCTATGATGAGCGGTGCCACCACGCAGCTTCGGAAATACAAACACAAAGAGGCGAGGTGATCTCAAAAACAAGATGGACTTTACTAAAATTGTCACCTGATTCTGCCACACAGCTCAGCATAGGCCACGTTTCAGAACTTGATAAGATTCAGCCTTTAGTTTTAACATTCTAGTCCTTAGTTTCAGATCTTTCAGTAGTCTTAGCTCTGTAACAACCTCTAACCCTACAGAATGCCAAGCCTTCATCACATCTCTAACTCTGGCCTCTGGCACATCCCTGAGTTTTTATCACTCTGAATATTGGAGGTTATCTTTTAGAAACCCTGGAATTCCTTCCATAAGTCTTTTCAACTCACTACTCCTCTCTCCTTCTATAAAACATTGCTTAAAATGTATTCCTTTAACCATGTTGCTAATATTTTGTAGTTTGAATAAAACTTTGAAAAATACTCCTGAGAAACACCTTGGGAGGTTTTACTACATTGAAGATGTTTTAAACATGCAAGCTGTTGAAGGTCAGATGAAAATTGGAGCAAAGTGTTAGGGTGATGCTGCCACCCGTGATTCCTAGATCAAAACACCAGGTAGATAAAGTGGAAGTCCTTCTGAAATAATGCAAATAGATTAACTCAGTCAAAAGACATATATATCTTGCGGAATGCTTGACCGCAAACTTTGGTTGTTACCATGCACTAGTGGAAATCTCACTTAACCTCTTCTGGCTGATGTCATAACACAGTGTGGAGCTCCAGAGTCATCACCTCATGCAAACATGGGGTGACAGTCAAGTCCTTATTCATTTCCTTCTACAAATGTGAGCAGCTGTACATGTTCAGTTCCGCATGCTTGACTAACGTAATGCATCCACTTGTTTCTCTGACTGAGTGTGATCATCCAAACTGAATCTAAGGTTGCTGATAAATCTAATTATAAAGGTCAATGGAAGGAATGGGACAGGCAATTTGCAGCGAGATTGACCTTGATACCTGTGAGATTATTAATATGGAATTGCTGCATAGCACTATCCATCACAATGGGAGGCAATGGCCTAGTGGTATTGTTGCTGGACTGTTAATCCAGACACTGAGATAATGTTCTGGGGACCCAGGTTCATATCCTGCCATGGAATTTGAATTCAATTTTAAAAAATCTGGAATTAAGAATTGAATGATGACCATGAATCCATTGTCAATTGTCAGGAAAACTCCATCTGGTTCACTAATGTCCTTTCCCATCATTACCTGGTCTGGCCTACATGTGACTCCAGACCCACAGCAATGTGGTTGACTCTGAACTACCCTCTGGGCAATTAGGGATGGGCAATAAATGCTGCCTAGCCAGTGATACCCTCATCCCATGAATGAATAAAGAAAAAAAATCATAATACTTTCAATAAAATGTTGACATTATAACCACTCTCAGGCATTGCTTGACTAATTTGCAAACATTATACTAAACCTTGTAGCAGTTTACTGTCTTGTGATCACTTGTTAATTATTCTAAAGTTAATGATTTCCATTGTGAAATCTATTGTAAAAGTTGACATTGGAATTTTTCATATAAAAACATGGATAAAAGGAACATGAACTGATGGCCACCTACATGTGGTTTCCATGTACTGGCTTGTTCATCAAGATCATGTTCCCAAAGCTACTAAGAAGACTACCAAATGCTCAAAAGTGGCTTCTCATTCTGAAAATCAGGGATAGCATCAAACATGCGCTAGCCAACCAAGGTAATCGGTCCAACAGGTCCATATTCAACTCTCAAGACCAATGTAAAGCAAAGTGCGAAGTTTTGTCAATGAAACATAGAACACAGATAATCAATGTTTCTGCCCCTGAAAATACCACCTACCTGAAACCAAGTCCTGATGCTCCCTCAATCACCAGCCCAATGTTAACAAAGCCAGTGTGTCACAATACCAGCTGCTCCTTCACCAGGGGGATGGGGAGCCAGTTGGCTTGTTCCACCAGTCAGTCGCTCAAAAACCAAAATCAACCCATGGGTCTGAGCTAGTGCTGCCTGAAAATGAAGCAGGTTTTACTGGATGCTTCTGATGATTCTCAAAGTCACATCTACATATGAAAATCCAATAGTTATTGTCTGATGATCCTATCTCTGCAATTTTTGCAAAGTCCTTATTGTCAAATACTATAATTAAATATAGTCACCCTTCTGTGATTCTGGATTTTATCATTAACTATAGCACACAAGTATAAACTGATATCAATTAAATAACTGACATCCATGGAATCATACTAATTTCAGAATGGAAAGTGATTATTTGACCCATCATTAAGATTTACATCGGAGCAAACTATTATTTTCTTTTCAAAATGTCAATCTAGTTCTCTCTTAAAAGTTGTGATGGGGTCCTCCAAAACCACTTGAGGTAGTGCATTCCAATGTATTTTTGGGAAAAAAATTCTACCAATTGTGTTTAATATTAATCCTAATTGTATATTCCTCAATAGACCATGATAATAATATCTCTTTACCTTCTCAATTGCCTTCAAATGTTGAATGTTTCTGCTCAAATCCTCTATACTTTCCTTATAGTCCAATGACCCAGGTCAGGCTAACCGATCTATAGTTTCCTGTCTTCTGCTTTCCTCTCTTCTTGAACAGGCGAGTTACATTTGACATTTTCGTATCCTCAGGGACCCTCCAGTGATTCCTGAAAGATCACCACCGATGCCCGACAACATCCTCAGCTATCTCCTTCAGAATTCTGGGTTTTTTTAATTCATTAACGGGATGAGGGCATTGATGGCTAGGCCTGCATTTATTGCTCATCACACAGGGCACTTAAGAGTCAACCACATTGCTGTGGGTCTGGGGTCACATGTAGACTAGACCAGGTAAGGATGGTAGCTTCCTTCCCTAAAGGACATTAGGGAACCAGGTGGGCCTTTCCAACAATCAGCAATGGATTCATGGGTCATCATTAGACTCTTAATTCCAGATATTTATTGAATTCAAATTCTACCATCTGCCATGGCAGGATTCAAACCCAAGTCCCCAGAATGTTACCTGGGTCTCTGGATTAACAGTCCAGCGATAATACAACTAGGCTATCGCCTCCTGATTCACTCAATCCCAGCTGTCTTTTCCTGACATACGCCTCTTTCTGTTTCTTAACCATAGCCTCAAATTCTCTGTCATGCAGCATACCCTACACCTGCCAGACTTACCCTTCACCCTGACAGGAACATACTGTCTCTGAAATCTCATTATCTCACCATCACACAATCAACTTTTGAAAGTTTCTGCCTAATATCATCAAAATTGGCCTTACTCCAATTTAGAACTTTAAGGTTTAGATGAAATCAATCTTTCTCCATCACTATCTTAAAACTAATAGAATTATGATCACTTGCCCCAAACTGCTTCTCCACTGACACCTCAGCCACTTACCCTGCCTTATTTCACAGGAGAGGGTCAAGTTTTTCTCCTTCTCTCATAGGTACATCGACATATTGAATATGAGCATTTTCTTGGACCCACTTAACAAATTTCTCTCCATCCAAGCCATCAGCAGTGTGGCAGTCCCAGTCTATGTTTGGATAGTTAAAATTCCCTAACATTACAACCCTAATATTCTTACAGGTATCTGAGATCTCCTAACATATTTGTTTCTCAATTTCCCACTGACTATTGGGAGCTCTATAGTACTATCCCAACAAGGTGACCATCCCTTTTTTATTTCTCAATTCCACACACATGACATTCTCCAAGGACTATCCTCCCTAAGTACAACAGTGATGTTATCCTTAAACAAAAATGCCACTATCCTTCCTCTCTTCCCCCCCTTTCTATGCTTCCTTTAGCATCTTTTTCCTGGAACATTAAGCTGCCAGTCTTGTCCCTCACTGAACTATGTTTCTGTAATAGCTGTGATATTCCAGTTCCATATTCTCAATCATGCCCTAAGTTCATCCGCCTTACCTGTCAGGCCTCTTGCATTGTAATAAACGCAATCTAATTTATCAGTCTTCCCTAGTTCTCTGCCATGCTCTTACCTGCCTCGTCTATTTAATTCTCTCCTTCCTGACTGTGCACAGTTTACTGAGCATACGCTTTCCATAGACCCTCTCATAAACAGAGCTGAGGTGAGCTGCAATGATGCACATTAATTAAGCTTCAATCGTAATCAACACCTAGTGAGGTCCTAACCAGGTTTCAGGTGATTGACTGATAGTTGTCCTCCAGTCAGCTACCGTATGAAACTTTCACTAGACTGTTGGACTTTAAGCTTTTAAAATGTAGAAAGAAAGATTTACCAGTTGAATTCCCATGTTATTACCAAATTCTCTGAAATATACAATGTACTTACTGGGGCTGCGTCACACTCTGGATGTGATCTCTCTTTACTGACTGTACAAAGCTTACTGAACCACATGAAGGTATATCTGAACAGATGACCAAAATGAGGTTTTAAGGAGTATCTTAAATTAGAACAATGTAGTAGAGAGAGATGTTTGTAGTGGAATTAAATCACTCTCATATCCTTGCTCTTTAAATTTGGACAATTCCCAATCTGAACACTTTCCTTTTTGTACTCATAGGGTAGATGTGGAGAGGTTGATTTCCATTTTGGGAGAATCTAAGACTAGAGGGCATCATTGCAGAATAAAGGGTCACACATTTAAGATAGACATGAAGAGGAATTTCTTCCCTCAGAGGGTAGCAAAACTATGGAATTCTTTAGCACAAAGGGCTGTTGAGGCTGGGTCATTGAGTATATTCAAGGTTGAGGTAGACTTTTTAATCAGGAAGGGAATCGAGGGTTATGGGGAGAAGGTAAAAAAGTGGAGTTGATGATTATCAGATTAGCCATGATCTCACTGAATGGTGGAGCAGACTCGATGGGCTGAATGGCCTGTTTCTTCTCTTATGCCTTATGGTCATGTTGTCAATGCATGAAACTTTGTGTCACATTTCGCTACATACCAGCAACTCTTATGGTGTTGTTACTTTTACAATTTTCATCCTTGTTCTCTACTCAGTCCATGGTCGTATCCATTTTTATGTCTGTAGTCTCTTGCTGCCTGACAATCCTCTGAGATATATATGTCCTCTAATTGTCACCTCTCGCACATCTCCAAGTTCTGTTACTCCACATTTAGTTCAACTCCTTCAACTATCAAAGTCCTAATTCTGGAATCTCACCTCCCACCACAAAGACCCCCTCCCTACCACATTGTTCTCCTTTAAGACAGTCCTTAAAACACACGTTCGGTCATCTCTCCAAATGTATCCACATGTGGCTCAGAGTCACACTGTGTTTGACAATACACTTACGAAGTGCCTTCATGCATTTTATTATGCTAAAGATATTTTTAAAAAATATGGGCTGGTGTTTTTGTTGTTACTGTTGTTGCTACATTCAGAAAGGGTTAAGAGTCTAACAGCCTGGAGACATGTGTTTAAGTTTTGTTAAATTCACTCAGAAAGAGTAATGGGGCCTCCTTTCTCCGAATGGCATTGAGGTGAAACTGGTTCAGGAATAGATTTTTCTCTGAATCTTGTCAAATGAGGTCTTTTTTGCAGCATTGATTCGGTTTTGATAGAAAACCAAAACTTGGTACATTGGCACATGGATACCCTACTGGCATTGTGGATCTACCTACAGCACATGGACTGCAGCGCTTCAAAAAGGCAGCTCACTATTATCTTCCCAAGGGGCAACTAGAGACGGGCACCCACAGCCCACCAGTGAATTAAAAAAAGGGTTTAGTGGAGAACCCCTTTCCACCTCCAGCTGCCCCAAGTGTGTGATTTTGGAAGATGCGAACAGGCCTTTTACCCTCCCTCAACCTCTTCATCTCCAACTGCCGTCATGACATCAATCGCCTCAACCTCTCCACCCGTCTCACCCACTCCAACCTCTCACCCACGGAACGTGCAGCCCTCCGCTCCCTCCGCTCCAATCCCAACCTCACCATAAAACCCGCGGACAAAGGAGGCGCAGTTGTAGCATGGCGCACTGACCTCTACATCGCCGAGGCCAGACGCCAACTCTCCGACACCTCCTCCTACCGCCCCCTTGATCATGACCCCACCCCTGAGCACCAAACCATCATCTCCCAAACCATCCACAACCTCATCACCTCAGGTGACCTCCCACCCACAGCCTCCAACCTCATCATTCCCCAACCCCGCACCGCCCGCTTCTATCTCCTTCCCAAAATCCACAAACCGGACTGCCCTGGTAGACCCATTGTCTCTGCCTGCTCCTGCCCCACCGAACTTATCTCCACCTATCTCGACTCAATTTTCTTCCCCTTGATCCAGGAACTCCGTACTTATGTCCGTGACACCACCCACGCCCTCCACCTCCTCCAAAACTTCCAATTCTCTAGTCCTCAACACCTCATCTTTACCATGGATGTCCAGTCCCTATACACTGCATTCCCCATGCAGATGGCCTAAAGGCCCTCCACTTCTTCCTGTCCTGCAGGCCCGACCAGTCCCCCTCCAATGACACCCTCATCCGCTTAGCCGAACTCGTCCTCACACTCAACAACTTCTCTTTCAATTCCTCCCACTTCCTACAGACAAACGGGGTGGCCATGGGTACTCGCATGGGCCCAAGCTATACCTGCCTCTTTGTAGGTTACATGGAACAATCCCTCTTCCGTAGCTACACTGGCCCTAAACCCCACCTCTTCCTCCGTTACATTGATGACTGTATTGGCGCCACCTCGTGCTCCCACGAGGAGCTCGAACAGTTCATCCACTTCACCAACACCTTCTACCCCAACCTCAAGTTCACTTGGACCATCTCTGATACCTCTCTCTCCTTACTGGATCTCTCTGTTTCCATCTCTGGCAACCACCTGGAAACCGATAACCATTTCAAGCCTACCAACTCGCTCAGCTACCTAGAATACACCTCCTCCCACCCACCTTCCTGCAAAAATGCCATCCCCTATTCCCAATTCCTTCACCTCTGCCGCATCTGCTCCCAGGATGAGGCATTCCACTCCCGTACATCTCAGTTGTCCTCGTTTTTCAAGGACCGCAACGTCCCCCCCTTAATGGTCGAGAACGCCCTCAACCGTGTCTCCGATTTCCCGCAACTCATCCCTCACACCCCGTCCACGCAATAACAACCACAACAGAATGCCCCTTGTCCTCACGTACCACCCCACCAACCTCCAGATCCAATGCATCATCCTCCGACACTTCCGCCATCTGCAATCCGACCCCACCACCAAAGACAATTTTCCCTCCCCACCCTTATCTGCTTTCCGGAGGGACCACTCTCTCTGGGCATCCCTTGTCCGCTCCACACTCCCCTCCAGCCCCACCACACCCGGCACTTTTCCCTGCAACCGCATGAAGTGCTACACCTGCCCCTACACCTCCCCCCTCACCCCCATCCCAGGCCACAAGAAGACTTTCCACATCAAGCAGATGTTCACCTGCACATCTGCTAATGTGGTGTACAGTATCCGCTGTTCCCGTTGTGGCCTCCTCTACATCAGGGAAACCAAGCGGAGGCTTGGGACCGCTTTGCAGAACACCTACGCTCGGTTCGCACTAAACAACTGCACGTCCCAGTCGCGAACCATTTCAACTCCCCCTCCCATTCCTCAGACGACATGTCCATCCTGGGCCTCCTGCAGTGCCATAACGATGCCACTCGAAGGTTGCAGGAACAGCACCTCATATTCTGCTTGGGAACCCTGCAGCCCAATGGTATCAATGTGGACTTCACAAGCTTCAAAATCTCCCCTCCCCCTACTGCATCCCAAAACCAGCCCAGCTTGTCCCCGCCTCCCTAACCTGTCCTTCCTCCCACCTATCCCCTCCTCCCACCTCAAGCCCCAACCCCATCTCCTACCTACTAAACTCATCCCGCCCCCTTGACCTGTCCATCCTCCCTGGACTGACCTATCCCCTCCCTAACTCCCCACCTACACTCACCTTTACTGGCTCCATCCCCGCCTCTTTGACCTGTCTGTCTCTTCTCCACCTATCCTCTCCTCTATCCATCTTCTATCCGCCTCCCCCTCTCTCCCTATTTATTTCAGAACACCCTTCCCCTCCCCCATTTCTGATGAAGGGTCTAGGCCCGAAACGTCAGCCTTCCTGCTCCTCTAATGCTGCTTGGCCTGCTGTGTTCATCCAACTCTACACCTTGTTATAACAGGAGGAGGATGTTCAGTCCCTTGAACCTGTTTGAGATTCAATGAGATCATAGTATCATAGAATTCCTACTGTATGGAAACAGGCCACTCAGCCCGTCAAGATTATAGCTGACCTATATCTGCATTCCATCTATTTGGCTTTGTTCCATTGCTCTCAATGCCCTTTTCAAACAAATTTATCACCCTTTAATTTGACCTTTCATTTGACTTTCTGTAGCAGAGAGTGCCCCTGATTTCAGAGAAGTGCATTCTACAGCATGCTTCAATGACCTCTCTGTAATTCTGATGGTGGTAAAACCCACACTCCTGGCCCCCGATTAGCACCCACAGAGACATTCAGATCCCATTGACGATGCTATGTTTCCACCCTCTCTCCCATTTCCCTGCCCCACATCCCAGCTCTATATTGCCTTATCTGTCCCAACAGCTTCCAAGGGTGATCAGTTGTTTTACTGAAGTTGGGAGTGGTGGAGCAATGGAAGGTAAATAGACAGAAATTAAAAACAACAAACCTATTATATTTAATAAAATTATAGTTTGTCATTGTAATTGCATTTGCATTCTGCTCCTAACATCACAATGTACAATGCATTCATTCTCAAATCATTTCCACAGAATGAAGTAGGAGAAATATCACTTTAGTTTTGGTACCCTAATACATAAGATGCCTCAGCCAACATCTGTGTCTGAAGCGTAACTTTGACTATAAATATCTGACAATACAAAGACAGCACTCCAGTAAATCAAACTGTAAGCTGTAACTCAACTCTTGTCCTCTACATGCCACAGCTAATTCACTGCAGTAAAAATACTTATTCTTATACAAGGGGCTGTGTTCCAGGGATTAGTTACCTTCCTTCAAAGTACAATAAATAGAATTTGGATTCAAATTATTCATGTTTTGTACAGTCTTTTGTTACAAAAGTGATAGAAAATGCAAAGTTGCAAAGATTATTACTGTGTCATAGACAGCCTGGTGAACTAACTCTTTGAGATGAGGCACAGAATGAGAAGCAACTTACTTCTTTATTGTCAGTCTCAGTGTCCAACAGAAGCTTTTATTTAATATGAATAAGATGTGCACATGCAACAGAAGATGGCATGCTATATGGTGGCAGTAGCAGACAGCAGTAGTTCTGGTTAGAAGGTTAGGGGGCGCGGTGTGGGGGATTCTAGCCTGTTGCTAAGCTACACAATCGAATGGTAGTGGAGAGACCTCTAGTATAACTTGATGTCATTCATCTGGGGTGCTTGGAACCACAGTCCAGACCTCTTGTGCTATCTTTAACCAGAGATGGCATTTGCCCGCAAGGTTTGTGTGTGGCAGGTCCAGAGGAGACTGAGTGCTGTTTTCTGATGACAGAGTGTCAGGATCGATTTGCCCCCTTAATCCCCCTTCACAAGTAGAAAACCACTCCTGTGTGTACTCTGCAGCTTCATTTAAAAAGACACATGCATTTCAACTATTTGTGCTCTTGGCTTCTCCTCAGCATTTTTACCTAAAACGAGAAACACTTTAATTTCTCCTGGCTCTGAGGTCATCATGAGCAATGATCACAGGCCATAAGCCTGTACTTAATGTAATACATACACAGTGCATTTGCTTTAATCTTTTACTAGAAAACAGAACCTGGTAATGATTTATAGTGACTTATGCCATTTGCTTGTGTTATCTTCTAGGTGCCAACTCAAGTCATGAATGGATTAGGGAATTCAAGGTTTCTGCTTCAATTTCATTGATCTCAAAGTAAAATCAACTCTACTTTTATGGAAAGAAATGAGAAGAGGAAAAGTCACATAATCTTTCATTGAATACTTCTGTCTGCAAATATCAAACATTTTACAGGTGGATAAAGTAAAGGTGCTTCATTACTCTGAATAAATATTATTTAATTTGCAGCTATATAATCTTCCCACTTGGCATCAGCTGAATGTGTTTAAATAACACAAAGTGCTTCCATTATTTCTGTGCATCGAAGTATTATAAAGATAACTATGAAATCATGCAGAATCTTGCGTACTGATCTGTGGGCCTGTGATGGTGTTACTGCACCACATCAAGTTTGTTCTGCAGGACTTCAGCTAACCCCATCAACAGACCCTTTTCCTCCCTCACCCACTAGTCCAGCCTCCCCTCCAACTACTCCATCTACTTACCTCCAGAAAGGAGCAAATTATGAGTTTCAGCTCTTCTCAAATCATAACCCATTGAAGCAGGAAACAGTGTGGAATTTACAAGTGATGAGCATCATTCTGGAGGACATAGAATCATAGAGGACTACAGAACGGAGACAGGCCCTTCAGCCCAAACTGGTCCATGCCAATCAAAATTTCCATCTATGCTAACCCCATTTCCCTGCACTTAGCCCAAATCCTTCTAAACCTTTCCTATCCATGTATTCGTCCAAACGCCTTTTAAATGTTGTTAATGTACCCGCTTCAACCACTTCCGCTGGCAGCGCATTCCATTTGCGTAACACCCTCAGTGTAAAAAAGTTGCCCCTCAGGTTCCCATGTATTCTTCCCCCTCTTACCATAAACTGATGTCCTCTAGCCCTCGATTCCCCAACCCTGGGGAAAGGACTGAGTGCATTCACCCTATCCAAGCCTTTTATACACTTCTATAAGATCCCTCCTCAGTCTCCTACACTCTAAAGAAAAAACTCCCAGCCTGTCTGACCTCTTCCTATAACTCAGTGCCTTGAGTCCTGGCAACATCCTTGTAAATTTCTTCCGCACTCTTTCCAGTTTAATAACCTCCTTCCTATGGCAAGGTGACCAAAACTGAACACAATACTCCAAGTGTGGCCTCACCAACGTCCTGTACTACTACAACGTAACTTCCCAACTTCTGTACTCAATGCCCTGACTGATGAAGGCCAGTGTGCCAAAAGCTGCCTTCACTGCCCTGTCTACCTGTGACTCCACTTTCAGGGAACTGTGCACCTGAACTCCAAGGTCCCCCTGTTCCACTACACTCCTTAAGGCCCTACCATTCACCATGAAACTCCTACCTTGGTTTGACTTTCCATACTGGAACACCTTACACTTATTTATATTAAACTCCATTTGCTATTTCTCAGCCCACTTTTCCAGATGATCAAGATCCTGCTGTAGTTTCTGATAACCTTCCTCACTGTCCACGATACCGTACCTTATATATACTAAGTAATTACTCTAGAGGGTTTAATGTCTGTCCCTGTTCAGATTTATGTAATTATAAGATGTAGCTGAAGAAAGATAAAGGGAGACTTGCATTTATATAGAGCCTCTGATGAACACTAGAATTACCAAAGGATTTTACAGGAAGTAATCCTTTTGGAAGGACAATCATAGTTGTAATGGCAACAGGAGAAACCTCCTGCATGGAGTAAAGTGTTAATGTCTGGATAATCTGCTTCTTTGATATTGATTGAATGATAACTGTTAGCCAGGTCCCTCTGCTCTTCTTTTGAAACAATGCCATGAGATTTTTCCCATCCAGCTAAAGAGGGCAGGCTGGACCTTATTTTAACATCCTATCTGAAGGAATACAATGGAACACAAACAGATGGCCCAGAGATGGCATCTTGAAGATGAATTTTGGAAATTTGAACAATACCAGAGAAAACAGCTGAGTTCACTTTGTTCTCATAGATCAACAAGCCACTGAGAAGGTGAGGAACCCACTAGCAACAAAACACAATAAAGACAGCTCAAATAATGCTATGCTTGGAGTTGACTTCCTCAGAACCTTCTCCTTGCCACTCCCCTTTAAACTAGAAAAGGTGAGAGTGAGAGCCTTTGACATCAAGGCCAAAAAGGACTGAGTGCAGCAAGATGGAGTTCCAGTTAAATTGGAGCCAATGGAAATCAGGGGCAAAGTTCTCTACCGGTTGGAGTCATACCCGGCACATAGGAAGATGGTTGTGGTTGTTGCAAGGCAGTCATCTCAGCTCCAGGACATCGCTCCGGGTGTTCCTCAGGATAATGTCCTAGGCCCAACCATCTTCAGCTGCTTCATCAAGACATTCCCTCCATCATAAGGTCAGAAGTGGGGACGTTTGCCAAAGATTGTACAATGATCAGCATCATTCATGACGCTTCATATATTGAAGCAGTCCGTGTTCAAATGCAACAAAATCTGGCAATATCCAGGCTTGGATTGACAAGTGGCAAGTAATTTTCATGCCACACAAATGCCAGGCTATGACCATCACCAATAAGAGACAATTTAAATACCACCCCTTGACATTCAATGGCATTACCATCATTGAATCCCCCACTATCAACATCCTGGGGTTACCACTGACCAGATACTCAACTGGACCCACCATATAAATTCAATGACTATGAAAGGAGATGAGAAGCTAGGAATACTGCAGCGAGTAATTCACCTCCTGACTCCCCAAAGCCTGTCCACCATCTACAAGGCACAAGTCAGGAGTGTGATGGAATGTTCCCCACTTTCCTGGATGAGTGCAGCCCCAACAACACTCAAGAAGCTTGACACCATCCAGGACAAAACAGCCGCTTGATTGGCACTACATCCACAAACATCCACTCCCTCCACCACCGACGCTCAGTAACAGCAGTCTGTACTATCTACAAGATGAGCTGCAGAAATTCACCAAAGATCCTTAGACAGCGCCTTCCAAACCCATGACCATTGCTGTTAAGTAAAGAACAGATATACGGGAACACCACACCCTGCAATTTACCCTCCAAGCCACTCCCGTACAGACATAGAATCCCTACACTGTGGAGGCAGGTCATTCAGCCCATACTATCCCTCCAAAAGACATCGCACTCTAAAACACCCCCTACCCTAATTCTGTAACACTGCATTTCCCATGGCTAGTCTACCTAACCTACACATCTTTGGACACTATGGGCAACTTAGCATGGCCAAACCACATATCGCGCACATCTTTGGACTGTGGGAGGAAATAAGACCATCTGGAGAAAACCCACGCAGACACAGGGAGAATGTGCAAACTCCACACAGACAGTCATCCGAGGGTGGAATCAAACCCAGGTTTCTGGTGCTGTGAGGCAGCAGTGCTAACCACTGAGCCACTGTACCACCTACTGTGCATCTGTTGGTCATGACTTTAGTGCCAACTCTATGAACCAAACGGTAACAAGCTACAGTCATCCTGAAACTCGTTACAGGTTTCTGAAATGATATTGGGACACCCCACCCTGACTTCCAACGCTCCCCACTGACATTGAGCAGGCGACATCTCAAACCTATTCAATGGCCCGTGTCAGGGAGCAGGCTGGAAGGGCTGAATGGCCTCGTGCTGCTTCTCAGTTCTATTTATCCTTTTTAACTCCCTTTCCTGGACTTCGTCCTCTTCTTGCCAATCTTCACCAGTAGCTTCTTCACTGCTTTCTTTGTGCTCTTCCTCACAGATTGTCCTTTCCTTTCCCCAACCGTGATGGTACAGAGTAGATCTTTCCTGTCCTGCCTGTAGCTCTTAGTTTAGCATTGCAGCTACAGTCAAAGGGAATTCAGTGAGACTGCAAAACCGAATCTCAAACAGTTGAGAGTATTGGTGAGCAAACAGAACTATTTTACATCTTTTCATCATTTTTTATGATTTTCCACATGCATATTCCACGTGATTTTCTGTATATATGAAAATATTCCCGGCCTCAACTTGGTCATATAGAACAAAAACAAAGTTGCTGGAAAAGCTCAGCAGGTCTGGCAGCATCTGTGAAGGAAAAAACAGAGTTAACGTTTCGTGTCCGGTGACCCTTCCTCAGAACTGTTTACTCTGAAACTTTAACTCTGATTTTTTCTTCACTGATGCTGCCAGACCTGCTTTTCCAGCAGCTTTGCTTTTGTTCCTGATTTACAGTATCCGCAGTTCTTTCGGTTTTTACTTGGTCAGATAGAATATACGTCAGGCTGCAGAGAGACACTCACTTAAACATTGGATGGGAAATCTGTTTGCAACGTAGGTATTCTGATACACTGTAATAGTCAGATGGGAACAGGCCTGACAGAATAATTAGCCTCACTTCAGGATCTGTTTAATAGAGAGAAATAAGTTACTGTAGTTAAACATTCTAAGGTACTTCACATGAGTGGTGCATAATAATATGTGACTATGTATGATGCAAGGCAGATATTGGGACAGCTGGCCCAGAAGCTTGGTCAGAGATGCTGGGTTCATGCAATATCTTTAAGGAGAAGGGTGAGATAGCAAGGTAGAGAGGTTTCAGAAGGGAATTCATCAGCTGAAGTTCTCAGTGGGTAAAGGCATGGCCACTAATGGCACATAAGTGAAGGGATGTGTAAGAGATCAGGATTGGAAGCACGCAGAGACCAGATTAAAAGAAAAAGATCAAAAGTAACAAACAACAAATTGAAGTTGACTAATTCTGTTTTCTCACATCAAGGTCCTCTGTTTTTGCACTTGGCTCCATGACAAGGACTGGCCAATACTCACCTGAACATGATTGCTGAAACTAAATATTCAAGGCTGGTTCCAAGGCTATGGTCACAAGTTCAATGGCCCTTACAATAAAGTTACTGACCTGCATTATGATTCAAACATTTCAGAAATAGTGTGCATGTTTAATAAAACAGAGGACAGGGAATAGTGACTGTTATGGAAACGATCTACAGAAAATAAGAGTACAGATTTATTGTTTCCCTATTTTGCTGCAGCTTGCCCAGGAACTCTCACTGTAACACTGCAGCAAGGACATTGTGTGCACAGGGACACACACACACCCAACTCAGGGAATGCACCAGGCAGTATCTCCATCCAGGCTCGTCACCGCACTGCCTCAATCGCTCTGACCCTGCCTGGATGTTCATATGCCTTACCCTTCTGCACCATGCCCTTTTGCCTGAGATACGAGGCTCACAATATCACCAGATTGCACAGTGGCATACAGGTTGTGGGGTCAGGGTAGGTGACAATGAGAAGATAGTGGGAGTGTCTGTAGATTGTTAAGGCACACAGATGGCCTTTAGTAGAGTGATGTGCTCTTCCTGTTGGATGTGGGAGATTAGGCAGAGTTTCCGTGTTACTAATGATTATATCTGCACGAAGTGTATTTGGTACCCTATTGTATTGCATGGATCGGTTGTAGAGGCAGTTAGATGTAATAAGAATTTGCAGGAGCAAGGGGGTGTGATTGGATGGCAGTTGCAGGGAGGGAAATAGACTGAAAATACAGTCAGGTAGATGGGTGACCTCCAGGAAAGGTAGGAGAGGGAGGCAGGTAGTGCAGCAGTCTCCTGTGGCTATCCCTATCTCAAACAAGTCCACTGTTTTGGAAAATGTAGGGGGTGATAGACTCTCAGGGGAATGTAGCACTAACAACCAGGTTTCTGGTACCGAGACTGGCTCTAATGTAATGAGGGTTACACTAGGTTACAAGCGGTTGATTATGATCGGGGGCTGTGTAGTCAGGGGCACTGACAGACATTTCTGCGGCCGACAGCGAGAAATCAGAATGGTGTGTTACCTCCCTGGAGCCAAGATCAAGGATATCTCAGAGAGGGTGCAGAATATTATCAAAGGGGAGGGGGACCAGCAGGAGGTTGTTGTACACATTGGAACTAATGACATAGGAAGAGAAAAGGACGAAATTTGGAGGAGAGAATATAGGAAGTTAGGCAGGAATTTAAAAAGGAGGTCTTTGAGCATAGTAATATCTGGATTACTCCCGGTGCCACAAGGTAGTGTGGGTAGGAATAGGAGGGTAGAGCAGATGAATCGTGGCTGAGGAGCTGGTGCAGGGGAGAAGGATTCACATTTTTGGACCACTGGAATCTCTTCTGGGATAGAAGTGACTTGCCTAAGGTTGGATTGCACCAGAATTGGAAGGGGACTAATGTACTGGTGGGGAGATTTGCTAGAGCTGCTCAGGAGGATTTAAACTGAGGGTGGGAGTGTGTGGTGGTGGTGGTGGGACTCAGGGAGACAGTGAGAAAAGAGATCGGTCTGAGACTGATATAGTTGAGAAAAGGAGCAAGTCAAACAGTCAGGGCAGGCAGGAACAAAGCAGAGAACGAGGTAGGACTGATAAATTTGTGTAATTTTATAAATGGATGTACCTATTAGAGAAGATGCAAAACTTGACCTACACTTGGGAAATAATGCAGGGCAGGTGACTGAAATATCGGTGGGGGAGCACTTTGGGGCCGGTGACCATAATTCTATTAGTTTTAAAATAGCGATGGAAAAGGATAGACTGGATTTAAAAATTAAAGTTCTAAATTGGAGGAAGACCAATTTTGATGCTATTAGGCAAAAACTTTCAGAAATTGTTTGGGGGGCGGATGTTTGCAGTCAAAGGAACGGCAGGAAAATGGGAAGCCTTCACGAATGATATAACAAGAGAGCAGAGACAGTATGTTCCTGGTGAAGGGCCAGGCTGGTAGACGTAGGGATTGCTGGATGACTAGAGAAATTGAGGTTTTGGTTAAGAATAAGAAGGAAGCATACATTAGGTATAGTCAGCAGCAATCGAGTGAATCCCCAGAAGAGTATAAAGGCAGTAGGAGTATACTTAAGAGTGAAATCAGGAGGGCACAAAGGGGACATGAAATAACTTTGACAAATAGGGTTAAGGAGGATTCGCAGGGATTCTACAAATACATTAAGAACAAAAGGGTAACTAGGGAGAGAATAGGGCCGCCTATGTGTGGAACCATAGGAGATAGGAGAGATACTAAATGAGTATTTTGCATTAGCGTTTAATGTGGAGAATGATATGGAAGATAAAGAACTTGGGGAAATAACTGGCGATCTCTTGAAATATGTCCATACAATAGAGATGGAGGAGGTGCTGTACATCTTAAAACACATAAACGTGAATAAATACCCAGGACCTGATCAGATATACCCCTAGAACTCTGTGGGAAGCTAAGAAAGTGATTGCTGGATCCCTTGCTGAGATATTTGTATCATCGATAAACGCAGGTGAGGTGTAGGAAAAGTGAAGTTGGCTAACGTGGTGCCACTATTTATGAAAGGTGGTAAGGAAAAGCCAGGGAACTACAGGCCAGTGAGCCTGACATCGGTGGTGGGCAAATTGTTGGAGGGAAATCTGAGGGACAGGATTTACGTGTATTTGGAAAAGCAAGGACTGATTAGGGATCACCAACATGGCTTTGTACATGGGAAATCGTGTCTCATGAACTAGGTTGAGTTTTTTGAAGAAGTAACAAGGAGCAGCTGACATCATCTATATGGACTTCAGTAAGGCGTTCGACAATATTCTCTATTGTAGACTGGTTAGCAAGGTTAGACCACATGGAATGGAACCGACGAGGTAGCAAGCTATCCTAGATCTGGTCCTGTGTAATGAGACACGAATAATTAATGACCTCAGAGTTAGGGATCCTCTTGGAAGGAGTGATCACAGTATGGCTGAATTTAGAATACAGATGGAGAGTGTGAAGATAAAATCCAATACCAGGGCCCTGTGCTTGAACAAGGGGAACTACAATAGAATGAGGGAGGACTTGGCTAAAGTAGACTGGAAACAAAGATTTTATGGTGGGACAGTTGACAAGCAGTGGAGGACTTCCAAAGCAATTTTTCAAAGTGCTCAGCAAAAGTATATTCCAATGAAAAGGGAGGACTGTAAGAAAAGGGGTAATCTGCCATGGGTGTCTAAAGAAATAAGGGAGGCTATCAAATTGAAAGAGAAGGCATACAAAGTGGTCAAAAACAGCATGAAACTAGAAGATTGGGAAAACTTTAAAGGTCAACAGAAAGCCACAAAAAGAGCTATAAAGAAAAGTAAGATAGAACATGAGAAAAAACCAGCACAGAATATAAAGACAGATAGCAAAAGTTTCTATAAATATATAAAACGAAAAAGAGTGGCTAACATAAACGTTGGCCCTTTAGAGGATGAGAAGGGGAATTTAGTTATGGGATATGATGAAATGGCCGAGGCATTGAACAGGTATTTTGTATTGGTCTTCACAGTGGAGGGCACTAATAACATGCCAGTAATTGACAAAGAGACGAAGGTAGGTGAGGACCTGGAAACAATCATTATTACGGAAGAGGTAGTGTTGGGCAAGCTAATGGAGCTAAGGATTGATAAGTCTCCTGGCCCTGATGGAATGCATCCCAGGGTACTAAAAGAGATGGCGGGAGAAAAAGCAGGTGCACTGGCGGTAATTTTCCAAAATTCGCTGGACTCTGGGGCAGTCCCAGCAGATTGGAAAACAGCAAATGTGACGCCACTGTTTAAAAAGGGAAGTAGACAAAAGATGGGGAATTATAGACCGGTTAGGTTAACCTCTGTAGTGGGAAAGATGCTTGAGTCTATTATCAAGGAAGAAATAGCAAGGCATCTTGATAGAAATTGTCCCGTTGGGCAGACGCAGCATGGGTTCATGAAGGGCAGGTCATGCTTGATAAATCTTTTGGAATTCTATGAAGACATTACGAGCAAGGTGGACAATAGGGACCCAGTGGATGTGGTGTACCTAGATTTCCAAAAGGCCTTCGACAAGGTGCCGCACAAGAGGCTACTGCATAAGATAAGGATGCATGGCATTAAGGGTAAAGTATTAGCATGGAAAGAGGATTGGTTGACTAACAGGAAGCAAAGAGTGGGGATAAATGAGTGCTATTCTAGCTGGCAGTCAGTGACTAGTGGTGTGCCTCAGGGATCGGTGTTGGGACCGCAATTATTTACAATTTATATAGATGATTTGGAGTTGGGGACCACGTGTAGGGTGTCAAAGTTTGCAGATGACACTCAGATGAGTGGCAGAGCAAAGTGTGCAGAGGACTGTGAAACTTTGCAGAGGAACATAGATACATTGAGTGAGTGGGCAAAGGTCTGGCAGATGGAATACAATGTAAATAAATGTGAAGTCATACATTTTGGTAGGAGTAATAGTAAAAAGGATTATTACTTGAATGGTAAAAAGTTGCAGCATGCTGCTATGCAGAGGGACCTGGGTGTCCTTGTGCATGAATCACAGAACGCAGGTCTGCAGGTACAACAAGTAATTAGGAAGGCAAATGGAATTTTGTCCTTCATTGCTAAAGGGATTGAGATTAAAAGCAGAGAGATTATGTTGCAGCTGTACAAGGTGCTGGTGAGGCTACACCTGGAGTACTGTGCGCAGTTTTGGTCTCCTTACTTGAGAAAGGATATACTGGCACTGGAGGGGGTGCAAAGGAGGTTCACTAGGTTGATTCCGGAGTTGAGGGGGTTGGATTATGAGGAGAGACTGAGTAGATTGGGATTATATTCATTGGAATTCAGAAGACTGAGGGGGGATCTTATAGAAACATATAAAATTATGAAGGGAATAGATAAGATAGAATTAGAGAGGATGTTTCCACTGGCAGGTAAAGCTAAGACAAGAGGGCATAGCCTCAAGATTAGAGGGAGCAGATTTAGGACTGAATTGGGAAAGAATTTCTTCACCCAGAGGGTTGTTAATCTATGGAATTCCTTGCCCAGTGAAGTAGTTGATGTTACTTCAGTAAACATTTTTAAAAAAAAGGTAGATTTTTTTTGAACAATAAAGGAATTAAGGGATACGGTGAGAACGTGGGTAAGTGGATCTGAGTCCACGAAAAGATCAGCCATGATCTTATTGAATGGCAGAGCAGGCTCGAAGGGCTGGATGGCCTACTCCTGCTCCTAGTTCTTATGTTCTTATGAATAGAGGGAGAACTAGCCATTTGGATACAGAACTGGCTTAAAGGTAGAAGACAGAGGGTGGTGGTGGAGGATTGCTTTTCAGACTGGAGGCCTGTGACCAGTGCCAAAAGGATCAGTGCTGGGTCCACTGCTTTTCTTCATTTATATAAGTGATTTGGATGCAAACATAGGAGGTATGGTTATTAAGTTTGCAGATGATACCAAAATTGGAGATGTAGTGGATAGTGAAAAAGGTTACCTCAGAGTTCAATGGGATCTTGATCAGTTGGGCCAATGGCCTGAGGAGTGGCAGCTGGAGTTTAATTTAAATGAATGTGAGGTGTTGCATTTTGGAAAGGCAAATCAGGACAGGACATGTGCGAATCAGCTCCGCACTGAAATTAATGTCTGGGTGTGCAACTAAATATTGCGCCTGCAGCAATGGTAGAATGGAGCTAGAATTCGATGTGGGAACCACCATAGGGCTGGAGTAGGAGGTTAATGAGGTATTGTTGGATAAGATGCCAAGAGAACTCACTCACCCTCTGAGAGAAACCATCAATGAAGATCAACAAAACTGACAGCCGAAAAAGTGTAAGATTCAGCTGTGTACCTCACTTACACTCACTCAGAGGTTTACAATTTGAGTAATGAATTTGGAATAGAATTTAATACATCCAATTATTTAATGTCTAAGTGAAATTATTTAGAGCTTTATTTTTGAAATTTAACTCAGGAAGGTTGAGAGTTTGACAGTTGCATTAGCTGATGTCTGCTGAGTCAATGATAATGACAGAGGTACGGTATTGTGGTGCTTGTAGTCTGGTTCAATACCCCTCAGTTCAGGAAGGTAAAGGTAAATCAGAGTTCCTGAACCTATTGGTGTCCGGTGAGCGTGTGTATGCTTACTTTTCGATTATTGCGGGTCTGGGTGACACAGAATTATCCAGCTTGTTTGTGATGCTCCCGCAGTCAATAGCATAGAGAATAAGATAAAATGAACACTGACTAGCAAGGCTGTGTGAGTCATAAATACAACATTGATTGTTTGGAAAGGACAATCATTACCAGGGAATGATATTACATCAAGCGGTCAAAGCTCATTATCCTGAGAGTGGAAAGCTTCCAGACACTGCCATCACACTCAGCACGCTGGAAAAACACAGTCATGATGAAACACTGAATTTTTGCCCACCCAGAACAAACTCCTAACTGATGTGGTGTTAATCTGACTAACCTGATAATAAATTGGATACAGGGACCTTGTTCATATTACCTGAGACTCAGATTGTTTGGGTCAGCGTTGACAGAACTGACAAGGATTCTATGTTCGCATCACAAAATAATGTAAAATATGTGAGGTGATAATGGGAGATTGTGTACAATCATAAATATATACATTGTTTACAAATGAAACAATATTGTACAGTTGTAGAAAGATTTGTGAAATTCCCTTGTAAATAGGGACATAAAGTAGAAAAAGCAAAAAGGTAGATCTGAATCACACACACGACATAAGATTGTATAGAAAGCACAGGAAAGAAATACACCATTCAGCCCAAATGGTTCATTCTGGAACATCCACCCACCCTCAATAAACTGTGGTAATGTCCTATTCTTTCTTCGCCTTCTCCAGGTTCCTGTCATTGTTTCAGCCATGTATCTAATTTGAGAAAGTCATCAAGCCCAAAGAGGTTTGATGGAATCAAAGGTTTATAAAAATTTATGACCAATCTTGTCCGGCCAGTCAAAAAAGAAGCTTTAATTCCACTTTCCAGATATTGTCCTGTCGTTGATTGACAATTCTTCAAATACATTCCAAATGTTTTAAACACGGAAAACATAGGAGCAGGAGTGGGCCGTTCAGCCCTTCAAGCCTGCTGCACCATTCAATAAGATCACGGCTGATCATCCAACTCAGTGCCTTGTTCTCACTTTCTCTCCATATCCTTTGATCCCCTTAGCCCCAAGAACCAAATCAAACTCCTTCTTGAAAACACTTTCTGTGGCAGTAAATTCCAAAGGCTCACCACTCTCTGGTAAAGAAATTTCTCCTCATCGCAATCCTAAATGACTTAGCTGATGTCGTTAGACTGTGACCCCGGTTCTGGATTCCCCAGACATTGGGAACATCCTTCCTGTATCTATCCTGTCTAATCCTAGAATTTTAGATTTCTTAGAATTTTATAGATTTCTATGAGATAAACAAAGAACAGTACAGCACCGGAACAGACCCTTTGGCCCATCAAGCCTGTACCGACACATGACACCTTTCTAAATTAAAAACTGTTTGCCTCTATGCTGTCCAAATCCCTCTATTCCCTGCCTATTCATATATCTATCAAGATTCCTCTTAAACCTTGCTATTGTATCTGCCTCCACCAGTTCCTCTGGCAGTGCATTCCAGGCGTTTACCACCGTCTGTGTAAAAAACCTGACTCTCATACCTCGTTTAAACTTAACCCTCCTTAACCCTCATACCTCCTTTACCTTAAACATATGCCTGCTCATAACTGACATTTCTACCCTGAGAAAAAGACTCCAACAATCCATTCTATAGATGTATCTCAGTTTATAAACTTCTATCAAGTCGCACCTCCAATGTTCATGTGAAAAAAAAAACACGTTTGTCCAACCTCTCCTCATAGTTAGTACCCTCCAAACCAGGCAACGTCCTGGTAAACCTTTTCTGTGCCCTCTCCAAAGCCTCCACATCTTTCTGGTAGTGTGGCGACCAGAACTGTACACTACATTCCAAATGTAGCCTGACTAGAGTCTGATACAGCTGCAACATGACTTGTCAATTTATGTCCTCTATGCCTCAACTGATGAGCACAAGCATGCCACCTGTCTTCTTAACCATCTTATCCATTTGTGTTGCTACTTTCAGGGAACTGTGGACCTGTAAGCCTAGATCTCTCTGTAGGTCAATGTTTCAAAGGGTTCCGCCATTCATTAAGTACTTCCCTCCTGTATTAGTTCCCCCAAAATGCATTACCTTGCATTTGTCTGGGTTAAATTCAATCTGCCATTACTCCGGCCAAATCCCAAGTCTGTCAATGTCCTGTTGTATCCTTTGGCAATTGTGTTCACGATTCGTAGTTCCCCCAATCTTTGTGCCGTCTGCAAACTGATTAATCAGTCCACCTACATAGTATTCTAAATTATTTATATATTTTGCAAACTACAGGGGTTCCCAGCACTGATCACTGCAGAACATCACTGGTCATGGAACTCCAATCGTAGTATCCTTACATTGCAGAAGCAGGCCATTCGGCCCATCGAGTCCACACTGACCCTCCAAAGTGCATCTCACCCAGACTCACCTCCTAAAATCCTGCATTTCCCATGGCTAACCCACCTAGCCTGGACATAATGGGCAATTTAGCATGGCCAATACACTCTAACCTACACATCTTTGGAGGAAACCAGGGCACCAGGAGATAAACCACACAGACAAGGGGAAAATGTGCAAACTCCATGCAGACAGTCACCCAGGGGTGGAATAGAACCCATGTCCCTGGCACTGTGAGGCAGCAGCGCTAACTACTGAGCCATCTTGCCCTCCCAATAGCAGACTAACTGAGGTTATAAGCAATACACTGGTCAGACATTTTATTATTCACCCAAGTAGCAAGCAAAACAGATTGTCCAGTCAGAAAAACAGGTTTGTCTTAAGGCAGTTTTCTTGCATCTTTGATATTAATACACTGACATACCACAAGATTCCTCTATACTGATGACTTGTGCATGTCATCTTTGGACCAATCTTTCAATATTGTAGATCGGTCTCTTGGCAATGCCAGCACTGAACCAACCAACCACTACTTTTCATCTTTGGAATGGCAATGCAAAGTGAGCACTGGAAGTGAGTGTTAACTTAACTGGAGTAATGTTAGATTACACACTAAGTTTCAAGGATCAAGTTGTCACAGGAAAGGCAAATAGGAAAGCTAGAAACTGCATCTTAAGGAAGCTGGCCAACTTTAATTGGACAACTGACCCAAGAATGTAATGAACAACTGCTCTTTCCACGTGTTACTCAACAACTCAGCATGACTGCCCCTTGTGGGAGCATTCTCCCATTGCCAAGAAGGTGATTCCATGCTTAACCCCACTTGCCGATTTATTACTTACTTTCTGAAAGCACCAAAGGATCTATAGCTGTGTGCTGTTATAACTGTACCCAGCATAAGGAGGAAAATTAAAATCATAGAATCCCTACTTTGCAGAAAGAGGCCATTTAGCCCATTGTGTCTGCACTGACCCTCCGAAAGGCAACCCATTCAGACCCACCCCATCCCCGTAGCCTGATTTTTAACCATGGCTAACCCACCTAGCCTGCACATCCCTGTACACTACGGGGCAGTTTAGCATGGCCAAAACAACTAGCCTGCGCATCTTAACAAGATCTTAACAAGAAGGACTGTAAAGTTGAACATTGTTTCTCTTTTTTTTATTCTTCTGTCTTTGCATTCTGTTTTGGTTTATTTTTCCGTGTTTTAAGATGGCACCGGAGAGTGGTGACAGTTCTCACTGTATTTTGTATCAAAATACATGTGACAATAAATAAATCAAAGGACTGTGGGAGGGAAAGCAGACATGGGGAGAATGTCTGCACACAGACAGTTACCTCAGGCTGGGCCTTGAGCCCAGATCCCGCATGCTGCAAGGCAGCAGTGCTAACCACTGAGCCACCCATGAAGGTGAGAATGGAGAAAGCAGTGGTCCTTGTGAACTTCTCTTCCACAATGAATGAGGATCAGAGAGATGTTCAAGAGAACGGTCAATTTGTCTGTCCTATGGAACAATTGAGTCATAGACTCATACAGCCCTTCAGTCCAACTCACCTGCATCAACCAGACATTCCAATCTGACCTATCCCATTTGCCAGCATTTAAGCTATATCTGTCTAAACCCTTTCTATTCGTAAACCCATTCAGACACCTTTTAAATGTTGTAATTGTGCCAGCCTCCACCACTTCCTCTGGCAGCTCATTCCGTACACACACCATTTGAAAAAGTTACCCCTCAGATCCTTTTTAAATCTTTCCCCTCTCACCTTGAACCAACATCCTCTTGTTTTGGAGTCCCCTACCCTGGGAAAAAGATCTTGGCTATTCACACTATCTGTGCCCCTCATGATTTTATAAACCTCTAAAAGGTCACCCCTCCACCTCTGACGCTCCAGAGAAAATAGCCCCAGCCTAGTCAGCCTCTGCCTATAGCTCAAACCCTGCAATTCTGGCAACATCCTTGTAAGTTTTTTTTATGAACTCTTTCAAGTAACTTGGAAAAATGCATTGATCTGACCAGGGGAAAAAGGCAGGGAATTCTGGACATTTACCACTCTCTCTGTGAAAATAACTTCTCAATTCCCTTCTTAACCTTCTAATTATTGTGTAAAAGCTATGCCCCTGGTTAATGAGCTCTATCCTACTGTACACCAGCTTCTTCCACTCTAGATCCCTCATCATTTTAAGCATCTCAATTGTAGATACTGCAGATGACAATGATGATCAGCTAATGGCCGGGGCAGAGTGCTCCCCCATTCCTGGTTTCTGTACAGTGTGTGAGGGTCTGTTTGGTTAACAGCAGTAGAGGATGAATCACCAATGAGTCTTAACAAGAAGAGGTACTTAAGTTAACTGCAGGTTACCATTCATTGTGTGACAACAATGGAAAGTTAGATTTGTGGGTTACATATAATTATTAAGACTATGTGATAACATGCCTGAATGTATGGAGATCTTGAGCTGGACTTCACTTTTTCCCCATCTCAGACTGTAGGCATCATCAGATTGAGTGGATCCAATTGCAATCTCCGATATTAACCCTATACAACAATATCCTCAACACCCCTCAGTTATATTTCAAAGAAAAGAAGTCCAAGCTGTCCAGTTTTTCCTCTCAGGTAATATTTTCCTATTCTGGCCAGAATCTCCTGTGTCATACTACAATGTGATGACTGGGATGCAAGTGAAGTAATTGGATTGAAGAACATCACACTCACCTTTACTGGCTCCATCCTCACCTCTTTGACCTGTCTGTCTCCTCTCCACCTATCTTCTCCTCTATCCATCTTCTATCCACCTCCCCTTCTCTCCCTATTTATTTCAGAATCCCCTTCCCCTCCCTCATTTCTGAAGAAGGGTCTAGGCCCGAAACGTCAGCCTTCCTGCTCCTCTGATGCTGCTTGGCCTGCTGTGTTCATCCAGCTCTACACCTTGTTATCTTTTATCGACTATTGTATTAAGATTAAGGGCAAGCCATTGTAACTTTTGTTAAAGTGTATCAATTAAGTTTACCCTGTTATGTAGGTATTTAATTTCTGATTTAATTCCCCACCAGCCTTTCTCAAAATCAGTATTATTTCCACCTGATTAAATGTTGGGATAATGTCAATAAATATTGGAAACTCTGTCATTTTACTGCAGTCATCCACAGTGGGGGAGCAGGAGTTGAATCCATAATGTGTTGCTGGGAGACCACAGGAATGGTAATGTTAACCAAAGCACCAAATGAAATGCACACATCTTTGATCAAGCCTAGATGCACTGCAATAAAGCAACTGTCACTGTCTCTACTTTCAATGACACCACTCAAACACATCCCTGCCTGTTACAAGGAAGTGGCTGCTTTGAAAGATAGGATTTGATTACACACTGCATACAACATATTAGGAGCTTCAGGAGACCACTCAGCCCCTCAGGCCTGCTTCATCATTCAATCTGATCATGCTTGATCTGGTTATTCCACATTCCTGCCTACCTCACTAATGTTTTAACCCTTGCTTAACAAGCATCTGTTTCTTTCAAATCCTCCTCTTGATTTGTTAATAATTCTGCTTACTGTTACTGACAGACTGATATCTGCAAATACGTTTTTATATGTTAAAAATATTCATAGACTCTGCCTCCACTGCCTTTTGAGGAAGACACTTCCAATGACTCAGGGCCCTCGATGAGGAAAGACATTCTCCTCATCTCCATCATCAATGGGCATCCCTTTATTTTTATTGTGATTTGTAGTTTTAGATTCTCCCACAAATGGAAACATCCTCTCCACATCCAACCTGTCAAGACCCATCAGAGTTCTCCATGTTTCTGTCTAGTCACTTTTTACTCTCCCAAACCTCAAGTCTAGCCTGACCAACCTTTCCTTATAAGGCAACCCACCCAATCCTTTTTCTGAAGAAGGGTCTAGGCCCAAAACATCAGCCTTCCTGCTCCTCTGATGCTGCTTGGCCTGCTGTGTTCATCCAGCTCTACACCTTGTTATCTCCAATCCTGGTATCAGTCAGGTAAACCTTCTCTGAACTGTATGCAAAACATTTACATCCTTTCTTAAATAAAGTGATCAATACTGCGCACATCAGCTGTGCTCTGCATAACTGAAACTTAACCATCGACTATTTAGAATAAATGTAGAGTTAGAACATCAGATTACTAGAATATGAAGAGAGCCTTAATGGCTCTAAAGTTACTGAGTGTGAGAGTGAGGGCATTGGCTGTAAAACCAGCTGCCAAATCCCAAATGATGGTTTACCCCAATTTGATGACATCATGGTGACATAAAATGGGGAAAACTGAGAGAGAAAAGTGAATGTAAAGGGAATGGAAGATTGACTTAATTATAACATTGATTAAAGTTTAATTACTCAATCGACACTCTCAACCGCCAAAAGTATTGTTGGACTACATTTTGCTGGTGTGTGGTATTTGTATCTATTTCTGTATTTCAGACTGGTTTCTGTCTGTTCAGGTTGTAATGCTTTTTGTCCATAAAATTGCTGCAAAAGCAAATTGACAAGAGCCCAGGAAGGACAACAGGGTATCTGAGACCTTGGTATCAATGGAACAGTCAGTTTCATTATGTTGTAAGAACTGAGTCAGAATTTAAGTTGCAGGAGGGTGAATTTATTGTGAAATCAGGTACAGAAGGAGAAAGAGAGATGGAAAGAAAGATTGAATTCAGAGATAAAGAGAAGAAAGAAACCATTTAATCTGCTGAAACATTTCATTGGAGATGGAATCAGATTTCTGAAGAAGAGTCTAGGCCTGAAACGTCAGCTTTCCTGCTCCTCTGATGCTGCTCGGCCTGCTGTGTTCATCCAGCTCTACACCTTGTTATCTCAGATTCTCCAGCATCTGTAGTTCCTACTATCTCAGACTCTGCAATTTGTTTGCTTTTAGGGCCTAATAAGTTAATTAGTCATTAGCAATTGTTAAGATGTTATTGATCACCCAATTACTACACTGGAATATCTGTGGCAAGCTTAACAGACAATTAATTGGCAAATACTGCAATTTCATGAAAGAAATGAGTCATTAAAGACAAAATGCTATTTTGCATAGCTATTGTCAGTAAGATTTGGTGATTCAGAGTTAATGAGGTGCCTCCCTCACTACAAGGAACAGGGAGTCCCCAGTTTACAAACGTCTGATTTATGAACACTTGTGCTTAGAAATAGTCTTGCACAAGGTGTAATTTTAAATATCTGACATACAAACATTTCCTGTACTTAAGAACTGCTACTTCACATTGTCCTGCATTGTGTTCTGAGCTGTGTACAAATCAACTTGTGAACAGACTCCAGAAGAGAACCTGTTCACAACCTGACGACTATCTGTCCTGGCAAGTGCACTCGTTATGGCATGCACCATTCAAATTGACCATTATATTTGTGGTAATGTCTAGGCTTGTAATTTCACAAACGGTCTTAGTGCACAGGAGGATGTCACCCAGCAACTCAAACCTGTTCCACTATCTGTTAGATGATTTGGTCTGAATCATTTTACAAGATTGCTTCTATATCTTTGACACTTGTACCTAACCAAAATCTATCCATCCTAGTTTCAAAAGCCTGAACAACTTATTGTGGGAGAGAATTTCAGATTTCCATATGATTCTGATCTCCTTATTGTAAAGAAATGTGAGAACTAAGGGATTAATGATACTTCTATAGGAATATACAAAAGCAGCTGTGTCGTTGTGCCATTAGATCACATAGAACTGCACAGCTGGATTTTCCTTTACTTTCATTGTACAAGAGTGTCATTGGCAATGCCAGCATTTGTTTCTCATCCTCTTCCAATGTCTTCCATCAGGCAGAAAATACAGAAGCTTGAATACATGCAGCAACAGGTTCAAGGACAGCTTCTTCCCTGTTGTTATCGGAATGCTGAATGGAACTCCCTAACTTCAAATTTAATGTTAATCTTGCTTTTGTGCACTTCCTGTGCAGCTGTAACCTTGTACGTCTCGCTCTGTCTAAGCACCCTATGATCTGTATGTCCTTGTATTTTATGCTCTGCCTCTCCTGCTCACAAAACTTTTCACTGTACCTAGGTACATGTGACAACAATAAATCAAATCAAATTAAATAATTGCCCTTGAACCACATGAATTGCTCAGCCATTTCAGAGGGCAGTTAAGAGTCAACCATCTGAATGTGGGCCTGGAGTCACATGGAGGTCAGAGCATTTAAACAGCAGATTTCCTTCCCCTAAAGGGCATTATTCAGTTGGATGTTTTTTTCAAAAAACAATTGACAGTGGTTATATGGTCGACATTAGGTTAACGTTTTAATTACAGACTGTTTTATTGAAATCAAATTTCACCATTTGTCCTGATGGGATTTGAACCCATTTAGCCCAGACCATTAGCCAGAACCCATTAGGATTGCTAACCCAGTGAGATTACCACCACAGCACCACTGCCATCCAGCCAAGGATAAGATGGAAAGTTATTAGTGGCTGTCTGGTGGGAAGCAGGCGGAGAGGAGCCAAGGTGGGGGAGGAGGGAGTAGGGGCTCTGCACACAATTGGCACCCTAGATTGGGTTACAACAAATCGATGATAGTTTCCAGATTTACAAATTGAACTGAGCTTTGACCAGCTGCTTGTGATGGGATTACAAACGTATCTACCCTGGGCCTTGCACTTGACAACTAGCCCAGTGCCAATACCACACAGCAGCAACATGCTCACGCTCCTTACTGACCAATCATTGGAAATTACTGCAGCCTGCTCCTGTTCACTTACAAGAGGACAGACCTCACCTTCCTACAAAATTCTCTTTGATATCAGTCTCTTAAATGGCTTCATTCTCACTTTCAGGTTATTGCTGCTGGGTCTTAGCCCTTCAACTATAACATACCATAAAATAAACTGATGGATTCAGAACGCTGCACTGTACACATAGAAATCATATTTTTGATGGTTTTACTCCAATAATACCTTGTGATTACTGCACCCAGAAAGGTGATAATTTGAAGGATTTGAAGGATAGGCTTCCCCATGGTAGTGGATTCTAAAACTAGAGGGCATAGGTTTAAGGTGAGAGGGTAGCGATACAAAAGAGTCCAGAAGGGCAATTTTTTCACATCTGGACTATCTGGAATGGGCTGTCAGAGGTATTGTTTTGGCATTTAAAAATCATGTGAGCAGGTAGATGGATAGGATAGGTATGAAGGGAAATGGACCAAACACAGGCAAATGGGACTTGATTAAATTGTGAAAACTGGGTGGCACGGGCAAGTTGGGTCGGAGAGCCATTTCCATGCTGTAAATCTCTACGACTATGATTCTATGAGGTGATAGTCTAGTGGTATTATCACTAAGCCTATACTTACAGAGGCCCAAGTTCAATCTGGCTGCAATGAAATTTAAATCCAATAAAAGTCTGGGATTAGGAGCCTAATAATAACTATGAAACTATTGCTGATTGTCAGGAAAAACCCATCTGGCACACTAATGTCCTTTCGGGAAGGAAATCTGCCATTCTTACCTGCTTTGGTCTACGTGTGAATTTATACCCACAGCAATGTTGCTGACTCTCAACTGCCTTCTCGGCAATTAGACATAGACGATAAATATTAGCCTGACCAGTGACATCCATGGCCTGTCAATGAATAAAAATAATTGTGACCGAAAGTGACAATTGCTGTCAGTGATGTTTCGTATCGCTTTACAATTTGATAACATTAATCCAACTCTCCCATCTTATCTAAACAACAGTTGTATTAATGACTACAGGGTGTGAAGCATTCACTGAGTTTTTGTAATACCATTGCTGTTCATTAACCCTGTTCCATTTTATTGGAGGAAGCTCAGTACATATTTGAATGGAATGTATACGGTTCCCTCCCCCACTCTATAGCCCAACTCAAGTAACCATTTTATATTTGGTAAATTAGTGAGCAGAATTTGTCCATCCCTACTTGTTTTGGTTTGCTTGCATAAAGTTTTGATAACAACTTTTAACAGGCTTGCCAACTAAAGTTCATTTACCTTTCTCAAAGTACATGTTGCTCAGAACATTGTCTCATTGCAGTTCACCTGTAAAAATACTACGTGGGTGAAAGGACAGATCAGTTAAAACATGTCCCACATTAGTCAGGCTCCTTTATGTAGAATTGACCCTATTTCTAATAAAGGGAGAAATTAGGACAATTTTTTACACCCCATGTTACTATAAGCTGAAATGACTGTTTCAAAGCATGGTGGAAGCAGACTTTACAATAATTTTAGGAAAGAAATTGGTAAAACAATTTAGGTGGAACAATTTTCCGGGCCATGGGGAAAGCTTAGAGGTTGGGACTGATGATCTTTTTAATGCATCAGCACAGATACGAACAGCTGAATGGCTGATCCAATACCAATGGCCCTATCAAGATCCAAGCTTTTAAAATATGAGGCATTTTCCCACCCATTACAGCAGGAGGCGCTGATACTGCGATGGTGCTCAAACTTTTGGGGACACCTTGAAAGATCAGATCACCTGCAATGGAGCGAGCTACTCTGATTTCGTACTGAGTGCGTGATGTATTGTTGTAAGCTTTTCTTTAATATTCCTTCAAGTGACATAGGCGTCGTTGGCTGGGCCCAGCATTTATTGCCCATCCCTAGTTGTCCCTCAAGAAGGTGGTGGTGAACTGCCTTCTTGAACCACCAGAGTCCAAGTGCTGTAGGTGGGCCCACAATGCTCTTAGGGAGGAAGTTCCAGGCTTTTGACCCAGTGACAGTGAAGGAACAGTGATATATTTCCAAGTCAGGATGGTGAGCAACTGTATGGGAACCTGCAGGGGGTGGTGTTCCCATATATCTGCTGCCCTTGTCCTTTGAGCTGGAAGCGGTCATGGGTTTGGAGGGTAATGTCTTTTCTGCTCTGGCGTTTACTACAAAGGCTGGCAACACTCCAGGTAGAGAAATTGACAGGCCCGCACAGGATGCATCCCAGATTGCTGAGACAGTGGTTCACTAATGTCCTTTAGGCAAGCAAACTGTCAACCTGGCCTAGGGCCCAGACCCCAGCAATGTGGTTGACTCTCAACTGTTCCCTGGGCAATACATTCTGACTTAGCCAGTGACACCCACATCCTATGAATGGATAAATAAAAAGGGAGCAAATTGCAGAGACATTGACAGAACTTTTCTAGGCCTTTCTGAACACAGGATGAGTCCTGGTGGGGGTTGGGGGGTGGTGCTGGAGGGTTACAAATGTGACACCGTTGTTTATGAAAGGGGCAAAGGAGACTCCAGGAAACTACAGACCCTGTCAGCTTGAGATTAATAATGGAAAACTAATGGAGGCCATGATACAGGATAACGCAAATATACACTTAGAAAAGAATAAGGCAACAATAGACACTCAACATGGCTTTGTCAACGGAAAGTTATGTCTGACAAATTTAACTGAGTTCTTTAATGAGGTGACACAGGCAGTGGATGAGGGTAGTGCTGTGGAAGTTGTTTATTTGGAGTTTTAGAAATGATTCAATACAGTGCCACGTTGGTTAGCAGATTAGAAATGTTTGGCAGTGATGGGTCCTTGGCAGCATGGATTAGAAGTTGGCTAAAAGATAGAAAACAGAAGGTAGGTATAGACGGACATTTCACAGATTGGAGACAAATGGAAAGTGGGGCTCCCTACGGATCGGTGTTAGGACCTTCGCTTTTTCCTGAGTGACTTCAGAAGGACACTGCCAAGTTGGTGAAATGGGCAGAACCTGGCAAATGAATTTCAATTTTGGTTGAAGAAACAGAGAGAGACAATACAGGCTCAATGGTACAACTTTGAGGGTAGTTCAGGAGCAAAGGGATCTGGGGGTTTGTGTGTACAATTCCCCGAAAGTGGCCAGGCAAGTTCCCTATGGAGTGGGAGCAGGCCAATCAGCCCATCGAGTCCATTCCACCCTTCCAAAGAGATCGCACCCAGACTCACCCCATCCCTATAACCCTGCATTTCCCATTGCTAATCCACCTAGCCTGCTCATCTTTGAACTGGGAGAGGAAACCAGAGTACCCAGAGGAAACCCAGACAGGCTATGTGCAAACTCCACACAGACAGCTGCCTGAGGGTGGAATCAAACCTGGGTCCCCAGCGCTGTGAGGCAGCAGTGCTATCCACTGAGCCACCCCAAGTTGAAACAATTGTTGAAAAGGCTTATAGGATCCTTTGGTTTATAAATAGAGTCACAGAGTATAAAAGCAAGGAAATGATGTTACACCTCTACAAATCATTGGTCAGACCACATTTAGAGTATTGTGTTCAGTCTGAGCACCTTATTTAAGGAAGGATGTTGAAGCAATGGAGAGAGTGCTAAGGAGATTTACAAGAACGATACCAGAAATGAGAGATTTTAGATACAAGGAGAGATGAAAGAAATTGGGCTTATTCTCCTTGGAGCAGAAAAGATTAAGAGGTGACTTCTTGAGGTGTTCAAAATTATAAACAATTCTGACAGGGTAAAGAAGGATATTCTGTTTCCACTAGCTGGTATGTCAGTAATTAGGAGTCACAATTTCAATATTGTCAGCAAAAGAGCTAGGAGTGGGATGAGAAGAAATTTAACTCAGAGAGCTGTTAGAATTTGGAATGTGCTGCCTGGGAGAGAGATTTCAAAAGAGAGCTGGATACATGACTGAAAAGGATGAATTTATGGGGCTACAGAGATAGGGCTGGAGAATGGTAGCTCTTTCAGGAGCTGGTACAGACATGATGGGTCAAATGGCTTTCTTCTGTACTATAAAATTTTATGGTTGTGCGATGATGGAGGGAACAAGTGTTTCTGGATGGGATGCCAATTAAATGGGCTCCTTTGTCTTGGATGATGTAGAGCTTCTTCAGTGTTTGGAAGGTACTGTCCAAAGGTCTTTGACAAGTTACTGCAATGCATCTTGTACATGGTACATGCTATTGGTTCTGTATGAAGTGCTGGAATTGGTAGAATTTTTCCTCTCAATGAAGCATAGAGACCTTCTTACAAACCTGACATTTTGTGTACAGAGTACCATCTAGTGGTCAAGGTATGATATTGATGACGGACCAGTTAGGACAACTCACCAACAGCATTTAGGTCGTGATCAATAGCTTTTACAGGCAAATCATTGTTCCAAATAATTAATTGCAAGTGCACTTGTCTGAGAGATACCAGTAATAAAGTGATTCTAGAATTGGTGATTGCCAAAAGCGGCTTGCAGGTCTGACAATGAGACTTGAGGCTCTTTGAACTGGAGGATCAGACTCAAATAGCAACTGATTGTTTCAGAATGATAGGTATCTTCTTCGAAAACCTTCTTCCCAACAAATAGAATCAATTCAGAAACAGAAATTGCTGGAGAAACTCAATAGATCAGGTAGCATCTGCAGGAAGAAAGCAGAGTTAACATTTCAAGTCTAGTGATTCTTTCAAAATGTTAACTCTGCTTTCTCTCCACAGATCTGTGGAGTTTCTCCACCAATTTCTGTTTTTGTTTCAGATCTTCAACATCCACTGTTCTTTGTTTTAGAGAAATAGAAACAATAAATTAGCCAACACAATTTTTTTGTGTAGATAAGCGATTGAATTACAAATTAAGACAAGCCTTTCACATTGTATATAAACAATTCTTCCAGCCACATTTCTGAGCTCACTATCTTCGAAAGGAATAAAATTGTTCATGGGACATGTCTAGGCTGACAATTACTTCCTAAAGGGCAGTTTAGAGTCAACCACATTGTTGTGGATCTAGAGTCACATGTAGGCCAGACCAGGTCAAGATAGCAAGTTTCCTTCCCTCGAGGACATTAGTATATCAGTTGGTTTTTACAACTGACTGTGCTTACATGGTTGCCATTCAACCAGCTTTTATTTTCCTCCCAAATTTTTATTGCATTCAAATGTTACCATCTACCATAACGGGACTTGAATCCATATCTGTAGAATATTAGTGTACAGATCTGGACTACTAGTGTAGAGATATTACTAATACACCAACTATATATTGCAGACCCTACCAATGATTCAGAGAAGTTTGTTTCAGTGACAAAGTCAGGCCTTTTTTTTGAGAAACGGTAATTAAAAGGTCATGATCCAGATCTTTGAAGTGAATGTACTTACATTTATAATATTTCTTTAATTCATGATGTACAAAAGACCATTACAGCTAAATAAGAACTCTATTGCGTTGCTCCTGTTCTAATGCAATAAAACACTAACAAGTGCAGTTAAATGATCAATCGCTGTCCTACCAATATAGAACATTTACATCAGCAGGTCCCCACTGTATTGTTTTCTTGTACAAATAGACCACAATTCGGTAGCTGAGGCCTTCTGCTGACCTGCAGGGGATCAAGGAGGTGGCTCCCAGTGATATGGGCACACCCTAGCGACCAACAACCAGGTCCCAGTCTTGGGTCAAATAGTCATCTAGTCCCCACCCACTAACAGACTGGACCATCACACTAGGCAGAATACAGCAGCTAGTGCTGTGAGCTAAAGGGCTGGTGTCTTCTTTTCTCCCCAGTCTCCTCTGCTGGAGTACCCCAGGAAACATGGCACGATGCATAGCTTTGAGACTTTATCAGGAGATCCCTGAGGAATTGTACAGACGCCTGGCTTCAGGAGAATGTCAGCATTGATGCTGCTCATGAGTTCAGAACAATGAGTATTTATTTTTAAAAAATAAAATTGCACAATGCTATGCTGTTTGCACAGGGGGAATGGATCTCAGGTTTTCAGTATAGAGATGAATCTTAATGAAAACCACCGAGTTTAATTTCCTTTTTATGCCCAATTTCTGGATTGCAGCAAGAGCAGAAAAATGAACCCAAGTTTGGTATCAGAGATAGTAGGAACTGCAGATGCTGGAGAATCTGAGATAACAAGGTGTAGAGCTGGATGAACACAGCAGGCCAAGCAGCATCAGAGGAGCAGGAAGGCTGACATTTCAGGCCTAGACCCTTCTTTAAAAAAAAGCATTTCTGAAGAAGGGTGTAGGTCTGAAACGTCAGGTTTCCTGCTCGACCTGCTGTGTTCATGCAGCTCTACACCTTGTTATTCCAAGTTTGGTATTGGTGTTAAAGATAGTGATGGTGCGCCCTCCTGTGGCTGAATTCTGAATACATCTCTCACCAAGGTGAAAAGCAATGTGTATTTATAGTTATTCTTTAGAACACGATCTTTTTAACTGCAACATCCAGGAGATCCTAACTTGCCTTCCTTTTAAACAGCACAGTAGTAGTGTCACTACCTTTGAGTCAGGAGGTTTGTGTTCAAATCTCACCCACTCCAGAGGTGTTTGATAATGTTTATGAATGGGTTGATCAGAAAATATCTCCAATAGCTTTCTTAAATATCACTTTTGTTTTTCTTCCCACAAAAACATTTTATCCATTGATGATGGCAGAGGCTCTGTTGGTAACACCCTCACCTATCAATTTGGATTCAGGTCCTACTCCAGAGGTTTTGATGCACACCCCAGACATGTGCTTTAGAATAGAATAGCATCCCTACAGTGTGGAAACAGGCCCTTTGGCCCAACAAGTCAACGCTGACCCTCAGAGCACCCACCCAAACCCATTCCCCTATAACCCACCTAATCTACACATCCCTGAACACTATGGGGCAATTTAGCATGGCCAATCCACCTAACCTGCACATCTTTGGACTGTGGGAAGAAACCAGAGCACCCAGAGGAAACCCACGCAGACACAGGGAGAATGTGCAAACTCCACACAGTCGCCTGAGGGTGGAATCGAACCCGGGTCCCTGGTGCTGTGAGGCAGCAGTGCTACCTAGTGAGCCATGTCCTGCCCCTGTGCTTGAAGGATCTCACTTTTTATTGAGGTACTGTTACAGGCAACAGCTTTTGCATCATCCATTAAAGCAAAATAACTCGTGTAATTTCAAAACACAGCAAGGAAATGCACCAACTCAAAATCGACATCACCAATTCTGACACTTTTTTTATTAACTCATGGGATGTGGGCATCAGTGACTGGACCAGCATTTATTGCCTATCCCTGGGCACCCTTGACCACTTCCATCTAAAAGAAGAAGGGCAGCAGATACACGGGAACACCACCACCCACATGTTCGTTTCCAAGACACTCACCATCCTGACTTGGAAATATAATCAACGTTGCCATCCCTGAGGGCATTGTGAGTCTACCTACTGCACATGGACTGTAGCAGTTCAAGAAGCAGCTCACCACTAACATCTCAAGGCTAACTAAGGATGGACAATAAAATGCTGGCCTAGCCACCAACGCCCAGGTCCCACAAGTAATTTTTGTTTTAAATGCCCCCAGTTCTAGAATCCCCAACCAGTGGAAATAGTTTATCAATCCTGTCTTTTCCTGTTAATATCTTGAAGACTTCAGTAAGATCATTCCCTAACCTTACAAATTCTAGAGAAAACTCTGCCTCAATGTCAGTAAAACAAAAAGGAGCTGGTCATCGACTTCAGGAAGTGAAGTGAGGACAGGCTCCTGTCTGTGTCAATGGTGCTGAGGTGGAAGTGGTCGAGAGTTTCATGTTCCTAGGAGTAAAGATCACCAACAATCTGTCCTGGTCCATCCACGCCAACTCTACAGTGAAGAAAACACACCAAAACTCCTTCCTCATATTTTTTGGGCTCTAGGCCAAAATGACGATTTTGCTTCCTTGTTGTGACAGATGTAATCTTCCAAGTCAAAATACATCTTAAGTAACGGATTAAACAATTCAGAATTTAGCAAAAACTGCAAGTCATAAAGTGATTCAACGAAATGGAAATTCTGAGAGGTGCAATGCAGGTTAGCTTCCTGATGCTGTGGGGACAAACTGAGGGGAGGGGGAAGGTTGAGGCCTTAGGTGTGGCTGGGATGCTGAAGGGTTAACAATAATTTTCTGCCCACTGGGTTAAGGGAATACATTAAATAGCCAGCTCACTGACACAAAGTTACACACATTGGGCATTCCTATTTCACCTGGAGTCATGTGTAGGCCAGACTGCATCAGGATAGCAGATTTACTTTCCCTGAAGGGGTGAACCAGATCAGTTTTTATGGCAAAAAGAACAAAGAACTGTGGATACTAGAAATCTGAAACTAAAAAACAGAAATTGCTGGAGAAACTCAGCAAGTCTGGCAGCATCTATGGAGAGAAAGCAGAGTTAGTGTTTCAAGCCCAGTGACCCTTCACATGAGCCCTTTGTTTGTTTTTAATGACCGTTGGCAATGCATATATGGTGACCATTAGGCCAGCATTTAATTCCAGGCTTTTATTGAATTCAAATTTCACCATGTAGTGTGGTGGGATTCGAATCTATGCTCCCAAAACATTTGTCCAAGGTTCCAGATTACTAATCCAGTGACATTACCACTATGCCACAACCTCGCCATAATAGCCTTTCCATTACAATACTGCACTCTACATAGAATTCAAATAGAGAAAAGGATTTCTCTTTAAAATCACTAAAAATCAATGCATTAGCAAGTCAAATTGCAGCTGCTCCCCAATATAAATTAAAATTCAAAATGTAAACATGCAGTGAACCCACAACCTTCTCACTTTGAGTATATGCATTGCTAAGATATTATGAATGACACAAATTTCCCACATTAGATCTTGCTATGCAGTCCATCCAATGGAGATGTTTGGGAATGTCATGTTACACCACTTATCTGCAGCACTATGGGGTGAGATCTCTAGCAGAGCTTCCGCACATATTTTGGAGTGAAATAAAAAGGCCAACATTACCCAAAGGGGGCTGAAATACAGAAGGGAGAAGCAAGTAATGTTACTGTTATGTGAAGTTATTACAGTACAGGGCTGTATTCCATTCAGCCTGAGGAATGACAATGACTTTGGGAGAACACTACACAGAATGAGCAGAATTACACAGAGCTAAAAGAACTAAATTCTGAAGCACAGAAACTTAAAAGGTGATCCAATTGAGATGCTTAAACTGACTAAAAGGACTTGATAGGATAGAGGAATGGAGCATTGTCCACAGGGGTTTTGGAGGGGCGGGGCGTTCCTGTGGTCAGAGAGGTGGCAAAACGAAGTGCTGTTAACATTGGATCTTAGCCATTCCAAAGTGAAACCATCAAGTATTTCTTCAACAATTTAAATCTGTGCACCACATCATGTTGTTGATCCTGGGCAGGGTGCAGGGTGGGGGGGGGGGTCAAATAAAATTTTCATAGAAAATAATGGAAGTAGGCCATTCAGCCCTTCGAGCCTGCTCCGCCATTCAACATGACCACAGCTCATCATCCAGCTCAATAGCCTGCTCCCACTTCTCTCTGATCCCTCAACACCACCACCCCCGCCTCAACTGTTATATCCAACTCCCCTTGAAATCAGACAATGTTTTGGCCTCGACAGCTTTCTGTCGGAGTGAATCCTGGTGTAGGCTCACTGCTTTCTGGGCGAAGAAATTTCTCCTCAACTCAGTCCTAACTGGCTTACCCTGTATCCTTAGGCTGTGTTGCTATTTCTGAACTGCCTATTCATCAGGAACATGAGTGAGACTTCTAATTATTCCTCTCAGATTCCAGACAGATTTTGTTAAACATTGCCATTCAGCATTACGCAACCAAGGTACATAGTTAGAGTTAACCTTGATCCAGCATAATGGCAGAACAGGCGGCTGTGCTGAAATGGTTGCCTCCCATTCCTGTGAATATGACAATGTTGATTCTGATTGGGTGTTCAAGGGTGGATAGGGCCACAGTCACTTAAAAATGAGTGAAAATCTGTTTAAAAATGACTTTCCTGCTGTACTGTCAGAAATATTAAAACATAGACCCTGCTTGTACCGCAAGCAAAATAAAACTACTCACTGTACCTAGGTACATGTGACAATAATAAATCAAAAGATAAGAGTAAGTTTAACTGGTTTTTAAGACAACTTAGTCAAAAATTGTTGCTTTGACATTGAAGAAGCTACACTCTTTGGCACCATTATTAAAAAGTTCATCCTACACCTTTCACACTTGCTGTATCCTATGGAAGAGTTTTAGCAGGCACAGCTGCTGCATGCTTCAATAGCCAGTTGGAAAAGTAACACACGTCAACATTAAAAAAATGCTAATTCTAAAACATATTTAAAAATTAAAGTCAAGTAATGAGGATAAATATAAAACTGTCCAACAATATTCACAAGTTCATGATTAGAAATCCCACTTTTTCACGTATAACAGATCTGTGGAGAAGATTCACGTAGGTTCGGGTGCAAAACGTTGAAGAATAAATGACTAGATTCAATCGGTGGACAGAAATGGAGGTACTGAGAGAAAAGGAGCAGTATTGTTAGGTCAATCTCATTATCACCAAAACGCCAGTAATTAGACCCGCTGAAAAGGCTGCAAAAGTCTGCCAGGTTGGAGTTCCAATGTAAGAATAGATTGTCTCCTAAAAGAGGGGAAAAAAAAAACAGTAAAACCAGCAATTAATTGGATTTACCAAACCACCAGAATAGATATTGCTGAAGGTAAATGGGTTTTGTTAAAAGGTCAAATTAAAGAAAATGGTTTATTAGAATGAAAGCAACATCAGATGAACAGAAAACCTGCCATTGTTGATATACTCACTATTCACACCTATACATTTCCCAGCTCAAAGGTCTATAACCATCATTTAGATCTCTGCTTATAAACTGTACGCATGAGCTGTCTGGGTTCAATCATTGCAATCACGGAATCAGGGTGGAAGCAGGCCTTTCAGCCCATCAGGTCCACACCAACCCTTCGAAGAGTATCCCATACTCAGATCCATCCCCTATCCTACCACCCCACATTTCCCCATGGCTAACCCACTTAGCCTGCACATCCCTGGACACAATGGAACAACTTAGCATGGCCAATGTACCCTAACCCACACATCTTTGGATTGTGGGAGGAAACTGGAGCACCAGGAGGAAACCCACGCAGACACGGGGAGAACGTGCAAACTCCACACAGACAGTCGCCCAAGGGTGGAATTGAACCCAGGTCCCTGAAACTGTAAGGCAGCAGTGCTAACCACTGAGCCACCATTGTTTAGATATTCTGTTACGAAAATGGTCGATTTTTCCTCAGAGGTCTCGCTGTTGTCTCACATCTCTTGCTTTCAGCGGCGGGAGTGGAGAGAGCGCAAGCCAGGGTGCAGTCGGAAAGGTAAGCTTTTCTGTATAAAAGGAGATTGTGCAGCAGCGGCCCACTTGCTTTCAGAGGCAGGAGTGGAGCGAGCGCGAGCCGAGAAGTGAACTAATATATTTGGGCATTGGCTAAACCCAAAACACTACACATGTAGTGTCTCCCACCCATCCTCCTCCTCTAACAAAAAAAAAGTGTGGAGGGTCGGTAAGGTAAGGCTTTGTTTTATTCTTCTGGAAATCTAGAGTAGAGGGAATGGAAGCTAGGGCAGTTGCATGCTCCTCTTGCAGGATGTGGGAGGTAAGGGTCACTGCTGGTGTCCCCTCTGACTTCACCTGCAAGAAGTGCAACCAACTCCAGCTCCTCACAAACCGCGTTAGGGAACTGGGGCTAGAGCTGGATGAACTCCGGATCATTTGGGGGGCTGAGGGGGTGATAGAGAGGAGTTATAGGGAGGTGGTCACATTCAAAGTACAGGAAAAAGGTAACTGGGTGACTGTCAGGAAGGGGAAAGGGAATAGGCAGACAGTGTAGGGATCCCCTGTGGCCGTTCCCCTCAATAATAAGAAGTGTACCAGGGGAAGGCCATAGCAGACAGGTCTCTGGCACTGAGCCTGGCCTGTGGCACAGAAGGGAAGGGGGGAGAACAGGAGAGCTATTGTAGTGGGGGATTCAATAGTAAGAGGCACAGACAGGCGGTTCTGTGAATGCGAACGAGATGAACGGATGCTATGTTGCCTCCCATGTTATGGTGCTAGGGTCCACAACATCTCGGATCGTGTCTTCAAGATCCTTAAGGGGGAGGGTGAGGAACCAGCAGTCAAGGTACACATCGGTACCAATGACAATCGGTAGAAAAAGGACTGAGAATGTGAAAAACGAGTACAGGGAGTTTGTCCTGGAATTCAGCTTCCAACCTAACAGGGTAGTTATCTCTGGATTACTACCAGTGCCACATGATAACAAGGTAAGGAATAGGGAGAGAGTGCAGCTAAACACGTGGCTACAGGGCTGGTGTAGGAGGGAGGGCTTCCATTATGTGGATAATTGGAGCACATTCTGGGGAAGGTGGGACCTGTACAGCAAGGACGGGTTGCACCTGAACCGGAAGGGCAGAAATATCCTGGGAGGGAGGTTTGCTAGAGCTGTACGGGATGGTTTAAACTAGATTGGCAGGGGGTGGGGAACTGGATTTATAATTCAGAGGATGAGGTATTCAGCCTTCCAACAGACACAACAGGGAGTGAGGTTGTTTATAAAGAAATGCGGTCAATGGAGCGTAATTGTGGACACAGGGATGGTTTGAAGTGTGCATACTTCAATGCTAGAAGTATCAGAAATAAGGCAGATGAACTTACAGCATGGGTCAGTACTTGGAACTACGATGTTGTGGCCATTACAGAAACTTGGGTAACTCAGGGAGAGGAATGGCTGTTGGAAGTTCTGGGATTTCAATGCTTTAAAAGAAATAGGGAGGGTGGTAAAAGAGGCAGGGGAGTGGCATTGCTGGTCAGGGCGAGTATAGCAGCTACTGAAAGGCAGTTCAAGAATGATATGTCTACAGAGTCAGTTTGGGTTGAGGTCAGGAACAAGAAAGGAGCAGTCACTTTGGGATTTTCTTTTTTTAAAAAACAGACCCCCTAATAGTTGCAGAGAAGTGGAGGAGCGGTTTGGGAGGCAGATACTGGAAAGGTGCAGAAGTCACAGGGTTGTAGTCATGGGTCACTTCAACTTTCCAAATATTGATTGGAAACTTTTTGGTTATAATAGTTTAGATGGAGTGGATTTTGTCCAGTGCGTTCAGGAAGGATTCCTGACAGTATGTAGATAGACCAACACAAGGAGAGGCCACTTTGGATTTGGTGCTCGGCAATGAACCGGGCTAAGTGTTAGACCTGTTGGTAGGACAGCATTTTGGCGGTAGTGATCATAACTCTGTTACTTTTACAATAGTCATGGAAAAGGACAGGTATATACAGCAGGATAAGGTTGATAATTGGGGGAAGGGTAATTATAATTCAGTTAGGCAAGAACTGGATAACAAAATGGGAACAGATGCTGTCAGGGAAGAGCACTATAGAAATGTGGAGATTGTTTAAGGAATGCATACTGCGTGTGCTCGATATGTTTGTCCCTAGCAGGCAGGGAAGATGAGGTCGAGTGAGAGCGCCTTGGTTCTCAAGAGAGGTCGAACAACTAGTTAAGAGGAAGAAGGATGCTTATATAAGGTTTAGGAAACAAGGTTCGGAAAAGGCTCGAGAGGGATACAAGTTAGCCAGGAAGGAGCTGAAGAAAGGGCTTAGGAGAGCTATAAGGGGGCACGAGAAAACCTTGGCAGATAGGATCAAGGAAAACTCCAAGGCTTTTTACACATACGTGAGGAATAAGAGAATGACCAGAGAAAGGGTAGGGCCGATCAAGGATTGTAAAGGGAATTTGTGCACGGAGCCTAAAGAGATAGGAGAGGTCCTTAATGAATACTTTCCCTCGCTATTCACAACTAAGAGGGACCTAGTTGTAGAGGAGGACAGTGTGAAACAGGCTGATAGGCTAGAGGAGGTGGATGTTAGTAAGGAAGATGTACTAGAATTTTGAGGAAGTTGAAGATAGATAAGTCCCCCGGGCCTGGTGGGATTTATCCAAGGATTCTATGGAAAGCGAGGGAAGAGATCGCAGTGCCTTTGGCGATGATCTTTTCGTCCACACTGTCCACAGGTATAGTGCTGGAAGATTGGAGAGGCGCAAATGTCATCCCTTGTTCAAAAAAAAAAAAAAAAAAGGGGAATCGGGATAACCCCAGAAATTACAGGCCAGTTAGTCTTACGTCAGTGGTCAGCAAATTATTGGAAAGGGCTCAGAGATAGGATTTATGATCACTTGGAAAGGCACAGTTTGATTCGTGATAGTCAGCATGGATTTGAGAGGGGTAGATCATGCCTCACAAACCTTATTGAATTCTTTGAAGAGGTGACCAAACACGTGGATGAAGGTAGAGCAGTGGATGTGGTATACATGGATTTAAGTAAGGCGTTTGATAAGGTTCCCCATGGTAGGCTCATGCAGAAAGTAAGGAGACATGGGATGGGGAAAATGTGGCAGATTGGATTCAGAATTGGCTGAGCCTTAGAAGACAAAGGGTGGTAGTGGACGGAAAATATTCAACATGGTGCTCAGTTACGAGTGGTGTACCACAAAGATCTGTTCTGCGTCCTCTTCTATTTGTGATTTTTGTAAATGATTTGGATGAAGGAGTGGAAGGGTGAATTAGTAAGTTCGCGATGATACGAAGGTGGGTCGAGTTGTGGATAGTGCGCAGGGCTGTTCTAGGTTACAAAGGGACATTGATAGGATGCAGAGCTGGGCTGAGAAGTGGCAGATGGATTTTAACCCTGAAAAGTGTGAGGTGATTCATTTTGGAAGGACAAACTTGAAAGCAGAATGCAGGGTTAAGGGAAGGATTCTGGGCAGTGTGGGGGGAGCAGAGGGATCTTGGGGTTCAGGTCCACAGTTCCCTGAAAGCTGCCACCCAGGTGGCTAGAGTTGTTAAGAAGGCGTATGGTGTGTTCGCTTTCATTAATAGAGGGATTGAGTTCAAGAACCGTGAAGTTATGCTCCAGCTATACAAAAGCCTGGTTTGGCCACATCTGGAGTATTGTGTCCAGTTCTAGTCGCCTCATTACAGGAAAGATGTGGAAGTTCTGGAAAGGTGCAGAGGAGATTTACTAGGATGTTGCCTGGAATGGAGGGAAGGTCTTACGAGGAAAGGTTGAGAGTGCTAGGGCTTTTCTCTTTAGAACGACGAAGGATGAGAGGTGACTTGATAGAGGTGTACAAAATGATCAGAGGCATGGATAGAGTGGACAGCTAGAGACTTTTTCCTAGGGTGGAGGTAGCTATTACTAGGGGGCATAGTTTTAAAGTGAGTGGAGGTAAATGTAGGGGAGTCGTCAGAGGTAGGTTCTTTACTCAGAGTGGTCGGGGTGTGGAACGCATTGCCAGAGAGGGTAGTGGAGTCAACCTCATTAGGGGCATTTAAGCAGCTATTAGATAGGCATATGGATGATCATATAAGGAGGTTAGATAGACCTTAGGTTTAGGGTAAAAGTTCGGCACAACATTGTGGGCCGAAAGGCCTGTTCTGTGCTGTACTGTTCTATGTTCTGTCTCTCTATAACTGTAAACCTGTCTGCTGCACAGCCCAAGATCTCTGCCTGCCTCTCCAATTCAGTAGAGTATTCCAACTTACAGGGTATAATGTTATCAGTTTAATATGTTGAAACAAAAGGTTTTGGAACGTAACTCCAACTTTTACATTGGCTTTAATGGGAAAATCTGATCTACTTAAAGTTGTTTCATTTTCTTTCATGAATGAAGCTACAATATTAAGCAAGGAATGTATCTTTAACATTTTGTCACTGTTGTTATTTTGGCAATGTGACAGCCAGTTTGCAGATAGCAAGCTTCCCTCAAAGAGCAATGATCAGATAATCTGTACGTGACGAATGTTGGGGATAACTGTTAGCCAGGACACCAAGTGTACCATCCTAGCTTGTCTTCAAAAAGGGCCACGAGATCTTTTACATGCATCAGTTTAATATTTCATTAACATCTCAGGGGAGGTGATGGCAAATTGGTATTATTGGTGAACTGTTAATCCCAAGACCCAAGTAATGTTCTGGGGACCCAGATTCAAATGCTGCCACTGCAAACAGAGGAATTTGAATTCAATTAAAAAAAATCTGGAATTGAGTTTAATGATGACCATGAATCCATTGTCGATTGTCAGAAAAATCCATCTGGTTCACCAATATCCTTTAGGGAAGGAAACTGCCATCCTTACCTGGTCTGGCCTACAGTTGACTTTGGGCAATTAGGGATGGACAATAAATGCTGGTCCAGCCTGCGATGCCCACATCCCATGAATTAATTCTTTTAAAAATTTGAAAGGTTGCCTTGTCTGACAATGCAGCAGGAGAGGGTCAGGCTTGGCTGTGATTTTCACTCCCGTGGTAATTTGGCACAAACTGATAGACACAACTTGGCCTGAAAAACTCTCCAGATCATGCAACCTTTGCTCTGGGGGTGGGGAGAGGGAGGTATGGAATAGGGGCAATTTAATTCAGTTAGTAAATCAAAAATCTCAGTCTCAGTGATGTTGACCATGAAAACATCTTTGATTGTTGTAAAAACCTCATTCATTAATGTACTTTACCTAAGGACATCTACATGACGCCAGACACAAAGTAATGTGATTGACTCATAACGACCCTCAGAAACGGCTTAGCACTCTACTCCGTTAGGGACTGGCAACTAATTCTGACCTTACCAGTAACACCCACATCCCACAAATAAATAAGAGATAAGTGTTAACTCACCCATCCACCTTGTTGTTCAATCCACGGAATTACACGGGCTCGAATCAAGTCCAGAGACCAATTAATGATAGGTTGAATCATTGATCTCAGATTTTTCAGTGCCTGAGAAAAGGAAGGTAGTTACTCATGGGTAACAAAAAGGAGTAAAACCCCATTCACCAAATTTCCTTTTTCCCCTCTCCTCTCCTGAAGATGGAGAAATTTGTGCAGATACAGTAATACAGCTCACTTGTGATACACAAGCATGACTCCAATTGCTTGCAAGCTAACCAGGAGCTCTATCCCAGGTTCATTAAAAATCTAAAATACACTATCCTTTACGACATCCCTCTTTGTCGGGACCAGATGATCTTGCTCTCTGTGCACCTTCTCTGCAGCTGTAACATTGTATTCCTCGCTCTGTTCTATTACCCGAATACACTTTGTATGGTATGATCCGCCTGTACTGCACGCAAAACAAAAAACTTTTCACTGTTCCTAGGTACATATGACAATAATAAAATCGAATCAAAGATACCGAGTACTTGGTTATTAAAATTGCACCAGGGTACAAACACCATCGTGATGATGGCTCCAATTAGAATACATAGTAAACTTCCACCTGAACAGGTAAACACCTCAGGCACTTAAAATTATAAAAACAGCAAGGTTCAAATGGAGGTTGCTCAGCTAACATTGCCACGTATTGAGGCAGACAGTTTTTTTTTCATCCAATAGATTTTGCAGCAGGGCAAAAATGGACAATGACAATTACCCTGTGGGAACTTGTGGTCAACAGCTAGTGTACAAATACACAACTAACTTACTGTAGCACTACAAGTCCTTTCTGGGCTGTCATTTAGCATGATGGGGTGGGGGTGAGGAAATAAATTATTTCGGGGGAGGCGATGGCCTAGTGATATTTTTGCTGGACTTCAATCCAGGGACCCAGGTAATGGGTTCAAATCTTGCCGTGGCAAAATGTTGGAATGAGAGTTCAATAAAAATCTGGAAATAACAGTCCAATGATGACCATGAATCCATTGTTGGAAAAGCCCATCTGGTTCGTTAATGTCCTTTAGGGAAGGAAACTGCCATCCTTACCTGGTCTGGCCTACATGTGACTCCAGACCCACAGCAATGCGGTTGACTCTTAACCGCCCTCTGGAATGAGCAATAAATGCTGCCCTAGCCAGAGACGCCCTCATGCCGTGAATAAATTTTTTTTTTTTTTTTTAAATTCCTCAGCTCAATGCCACTCAGCTGTTTCTACTCATTTGAGGCAGATATTTCACTTTTCATTTATTGTCAGAATTATTTAAATAATAATTGATGGAATGAACTTTTTTGTTTACACATTGTAATGTAAAACAATGTGAACATTGTGGGGTGAAGAAACACTAAGTGTAATGTTAGAGTGAACCTGATTGTTACCTACAGATGGGTTCGACATTCTATCGCCCATTCACACGGTCATGCAGCTTACCTTAAATACAAGTCTGCTGGCAAAATACAGGAAGATTACAATTCGTCCCCAGTTCAAGCCATCAGAAACTAATATCCCTTCAGCCACTTTGCGCAAAACTTCTCGAATATTGTCAAGAGGTACAGTCTCAATTACACTGTTAGCAGAAAACAGCAAGTACAGACAAAATTAATCATCTGCAGTTCAAAACATATTATATCGTTTCTTTAAGAAAATGGTAATGTGCAGAATAGATTTTCTATGTATCTAAAATACTAACATTAAAAAGGTAACAGCAGTCCTAGCTTGCTACATTGAACTAAGATTAACAACAATCAATTTGCTTTGTCTTTTTTCCCTAAAAGGATGTTGGGATAAAATTCCTTAATTTTCTCTGGTACCTCATCCAAGTAGGTGACTGCAAGTGAGCAGTGATATTCAAAAAGAAAAAGGACCCAAGATATTGAAGACAGTGTTGCCATAGGTGAAGTGATTAAAGCAAAATAACTAAAAATATAATGAGCAGAGTAAAGAGAGAAAACTAGCTAGAATTAAGAAACACAGACGGTGAGTTTCTATAGATATTTAACAACAAAAAGGAGTTAACAAAGTCAGCATTAGTCCTACAGACAGAGTGTTATGGAAATTAATACTGGAAAGTGAAGATGTAGTATTTAATGCACACTGTATACAAAACAAGGTGGGGCGTGCGCGGAAATTTAGGGTAACAAGTTCCAAGGGAGCACTGGCTACTGTGGGCTCTGACTCGGAGCTCTGCACTTCTGAACAACATGGTTCCACTCTCACAGACAGACACCACCCTCCAACATGCAACCCAATCTCAATCCTCAGTGAGGTGACATGACAATTTTCAGAACGCAAAATGTTGTCAGAGGGAAAACATTTGTGGTGAACTTGTGTAAACTGTAACATATTATAAACGACAAAAGATTGACTTGTTAACAGAAAACAAACAAGTCATAAATAAGTAATTTAGCTATTTACAAGATGTAATGAGCGAAGAGTCGCAGGATCAGTCCTTGGGGTGAAGGGACCAAAGGTATGGATTATGAATTTGTTGATGACAGAAAGCTTATGAAGAAAGGAAAATGTGAAAAGAACATAAGTTGGTTCCAGAAGGATATGGATCGGGTAAGTGACTGGGCAAAGATCTGGAAAATGAAGTGCAATGTAGGAAAATAAAGAATTACACATTTGGCAGGAAGAGTAAAAAAGCATAACGTCTAAAGACCAAGACATTGCAAAGCTTGGAGCTGCAGGGGCATCTGGCCGTTCTATTGCATGGATCACAAAAGGTGAGCAAGTAATTGGAAAGCTAATAATTTGTTATTGTTTGTTGCAAGAGGAATCAAGGACAAAAGTAGAGAATTTATGCTTCAGTAATATCATACATTAGTGAGCCCCTACCTGGAGTACGCATCACTTTAAGGAAGGATGTAATGACGTTGGATGAAATTCAGGGAAGGTTTACCAGACTAATAACCTGGGATGAGTGGATTATCTTATGAAGAAAGGTTGGAGAGACTAAACTCACACTGACAATTAAAAAGGTTAAGAGGTGACTTGACTGAAGACACAAGATCCTGAGAGGTCTTTAAAAAAAATGCAACTGAAGAGGATTGTTTGTCTTGTGGGGAAATCTAGAGCTAGGGGTCTTTTTTTTTTTAAAAAAAGTAAGGAGTCATTAATTTAAGACAGAGATAAGGAGAAATATTTCTCAGATGACACTTCTTTGGAATTCCACCACACAAAGTAATGGAGGCACAGACAGAGGGAGATAGATTCTTGACAAGCTGTGAGTCTGTGCGCACACGTGTGCATCTGTGCGGGTACGTGCATATGTATGTTTGTGGGGGTGCCCAAGTACGTGTGCCTGTGTGTGCATGAGAATACGTGAGTGAATACAGGGTGGGGAGGTGAATAGTTATGCAATTGGGAATAATCAGAGCAGCCATGATCTTATTGAATGGTGGAGCAGGTTCAAGGGGCCAGGCAGCCTACTCCTGCTCCTAACTTTTTATGTTTGTACATACCACAATATGATGATTGCTAAATCATTTACTATACAGTAATACAGACAAATTCATCTATATTGCCCAGTTACACACTGTTGTAATTCAACATTTCTGTTCAGCTCATCTCCAATTTTCTTCAAACTTTTGCATATCTCCTTGACATTAGGGTCATCAATCTCTTTTCTCGTGCCACCAAGATCTTCAGGACTGAGTTGTGATTGTGGATCTTCTTCAAGGATTGTCTCCAGGACAAACCTACGTCACAGTTAAAAAAGAAAATTAGAAAAGACACTTTTCTAAAATCAGTAGGGGAAGGGAGGAGGGAGGGAGAGGGGCAGATACAGAGAGAAGGGCAGAGAGACAGAGACACGGAGGGAGCAAAGGACAGAGAGAAACAAATTTGACAGTGTGAAATAACCTCAAAATAAATGAGAGATAAGTATGCACAAATAGATAGCCTTCCCTATTTAAACTCCAAAAGGTTACTGCTGAATTAGTTAATTGTAACAGATATGTCCAAGGGTAAACCAAGACCACTCTCAGTATATAAACTACACTTACTGCTGTAACAGAACCCTTACATTCTGTCCATGACAACTGATGCTCATGTTGTTTCCTAGATTATAGTAATCTTAGTTCAAACATTCTGCATGACCGTAAAGAATTTTGAGGTGCCCCGAGATTATGAAAATAAAGCAAGGTTTTGTTGCAAAAACAAAGTTGCTGGAAAAGCTCAGCAGGTCTGGCAGCATCTGTGAAGGAAAAAACAGTTAACGTTTCGGGTCCAGTGACCCTTCTTCAGAACAACCCGAGGAAGAGTCACCGGACCCAAAACGTTAACTGTTTTTTCCTTCACAGATGCTGCTCAGACCTGCTGAGCTTTTCCAGCAACTTTGTTTTTGTTCCTGATTTACAGCATCCGCAGTTCTTTCCGTTTTTATTTAAGATTTTGTTGCAGGTCAGGGACGCAATGGCCTTGCGGAATTATGACTGGACTGTTAATCCAGAGACCCACAATGTTCTGGGGACCTAGGTTTTTTTTCAATAAAATATCTGGAATTAAGAATCTGATGATGACCGTGAATCCATTATTATCAGAAAGACCCATCTGGTTCACTCATGCCCTTCAGGGAAGGAAGCTGCCATCCTTACCTGGTCTGGTCTACATGTGACTCCAGACCCACAGCAATGTGGTTGACTCTTAACTGTCCTCTGGGCAATAAATGATGTTTAGCCAGCGACACCACCCATCCAAAGAAAAAAGGAAAAAAAAGTTGTCCAACTGTCACTTAAAATAAAATAAAACTAAATCTCCTTTGGATAGTTGAGGATAGCAAAGAGGTTTGCAGCTCAAACATACAGACTGCTCCACTAAAAAATATAATTTCAGGCTATATTATGATCCAGTGGAATTTGGGGAGGAGCAATTTGCTAACGAAGGGAAAGTCATTATAATCCCAAAGGGCCATACAGCTGCTCCCTCATTAGATAGAGGGATGACTGGTGAACTGAGAGTCACCACCTCTCAGGCAACAGGAGAGACTGAAAAGACAAACTTCATGCCAACCTCAGCTGGTGCGGGAATTGAACCCATGCTGTTGACATCACTTTGCATTATAATCTCTCATATTGAGCCAACCGACTCCGAGTTGGTAACTGTAAAAGTGTTTTATCAACTGATGTAGCAAAGATGCTCAGAACATTTAATGTAAAGTTTAAGGCAGTCACCAACCTCCGCACGAGAGCTTCAGATTGTTTATCCAGAATCCTGTTTACTGAATCTGAAAAATAGTACACTCAAGTTCAATTATAAGCATAACAGTTCGTTAATTTGATTGTCAACTTGGTTTAATACAAGAAAATTGAATGAGGAGCAAAGGGATAAAACCAGAGGTTTCTCAGTGGAAGCATCAAGGGGTAAGGTGGACAAAGATTGGTGAACTGAACATGATCATCACAAGGCTATAAGACACAGGACCACAACGAGGCCATTCGGCCCATTGAGTCCGCTTTGCCGCTCAATCATGTTTCTCATCACATTCTCCTGCTTTTTCCCTTGTAACTCTCAATACCCTTACTAATCCACGGCATATCTATCTCTGCCTTAAATACGCTCAATGACTTGGCCTCCACAGCCCTCTGCAGCAATGAGTTCCACAGATTCCCCATCCTCCGGCTGAAGGAATTCCTCTTCATCGCTGTTCCAAAGGGTCATCCCTTCATTCTGAGGCTGTGCCCTCAGATACTAGACACTCCAACTCGTACATCTTCTCCATACCACTCCATCCAGGCCCCTCAATATTCTGGATTCCCTCCCACGTCCTTCTAAATGCTATCGAGTACAGACCAAAGTCCTCAATTACTCCTCATATCTTCATTTTTTTTTTTTTTTAAATTAATTCTCAGGATAAGCCTAGTATTTATTGCCCATCCCCAAGTTGCCTAAATGGCAGTTCAGAGTCAACTACATTGCTGTGGGACTGGAGTCATACGTAGGCCAGACCAGGTAAGGATGGCAGTTTCCTTCCTTAAAGGACACTAAATGAACCAGATGGGATTTTCCAACAATTGACAATGGATTCATAGTCACCATTAGACCCTTAATTTCACCATCTGCCATGGCAGGATTTGAACCCACATCCCCAGAACATTACCTGGGTCTCTGGATTAACAGTTGAGCGATAACACCACCAGGCCATTACCTCCCCTTCATTCTAGTGAATCTTCTCTGGAACCTCCAAGGCTGGGACATCCTGCCTTAGATACAGGGCCCAAAACTGTTCATGATATTCCAACTGAGTCTGACTAGAGACTTTTATATAAAAATTAATTTATGGAATGTGGGCAACACTAGCTAGGCCAGCATTCATTGCCATTTCCTAAGTAGCCAGTGGTCTCATATCTTCAGCAGTACATTCCTGCTCTTGTACTCTAGCCTGCTCAAAAAGAATGCCAACATTGCATTTACCTTCCTAACTGCCAATTGAACCTGCAGGTTAACCTTAAGAGAATCCTGAACTAGGCCTCCCAAGTCCCTTTGTGCTTCAGATTTCCGAAGGCTTTGCGCACTTAGAAAATAGTCTGTACCTCTACTCTTCCTTCCAAAGTGCATAACCTCACACTTTCCCACATTGCATTCCACCAGCCACTTCTTTGCCCACTCTCCCAGCGTGTTCAGGCTCTTCTTCAGCCTTTCCTCGACACTACCCAACCCTCCACCTTTCTTTGTGTTATCTCCAAACTTTGCAACAGTGCCCTCAATTCCTTTGTCTAGATCATTGGTGTATAACATGAACAGCTGCAGCTCCAACACAGACCCCTGCAGAACTCCAACAGTACACAGCTGCCATCTTGAAAAAGACCCCTTTATCCCCACTCTCTGCCTTCTACCAGTCAGCCAATCCTTTATCCATGCCAGTACCTTGCCCCTAACGTCATGGGCTCTTATCTTATTCAGCAATCACCTGTGTGGCAGCTTGTCAAAGACCTTCTGGAAATCCAAATAGATCACATCCACTGACTCCCCTTTGTCTAACTTGCTTGTTATCTCCTCAAAAAAAGTGTTCTAACAAATTTGTCAACACTTTCTCCTTAATGATGGCCACTGCTCTCACTCCTGCCTCCTGACTCTCGAAGTTCTGGTATGCTGCCAGTGTCGTCCACTGTGAAAACTAATGCAATGTACCTATTCAGTTCCTCTGCCATTTCTTTGTTCCCCATTACTACTTCTCCAGCCTTATTTTCCAATGGTCCAGTGTCCATTCTTGCCTCTCTCTTACCTGTCATATAATATTAAAAAAACTCTTGCAATTTTCCTTTAAAGTTAGATGGCCCTCATATTTCATCTCCTCACCCTTGTTGCTTTTTTTTTAAAAAGTTGTCCTCTGCTGCTTTTCAACTACTTCCCAATTCTCTGGCTTCCCACTAATCTTCACCATATTGTATTTTTTTTTGCATTCTTGACTTCCCTTGTCAGCTATGGCTGCCTCATCCTCCCCTTAGTATGTTTCTTCATCCTTGGGATGAATTTCTGTTGTGCCTCCCAAATTATCCCCAGAAACTCCTGCAATTGCTGCACCACTGTTTTCCCTGCTATACTCCCCTTCCAATCAACTCTGGCCAGCTCTTCCCTCATGACTTTGTAGTTACCTTCACTCAATTGTAATAAAGTTACATCTGATTCCAGCTTCTCCCTCAAACTGTAGGGTGAATTTTATATTGTTGTCACTGTCCCCTACGGGTTCCTTCACCTTCACAATCAAGTCTGCCTTGTTACACATCACCAAATCCAGAACTGCCTGCTCCCTAATGGATTCTGCCACAAGCTGCTCCAAAACAAAAATCATCTTGTAGATGTTCCATGAATTCCTTTTCTTGAGATCTGCTACCAATCGGAGTTTCACGGACCATCTGTATATTGAAGTCCCCCATGATTACTGTAATAGTGCCTTTCTTACATGCCCTTTCTATCTGATTTATTTTCTTCCCCACATCCTGACTACTGCTAGGTGGTCTGTACACAACTCCCATCAGGGTCTTTCTTCCTTTGTGGTTCCTCAACTCGTCCCACACAGATTCTAAGCCTTCCATCTCTATCCCTTCCTGATATCAATTTATTTTCATTTCTTACGAACAAGGCAACCTATCCCCTTCTGCCCATCTGCCTGTCCTTTCGATAGAATGTGCGTTCTTGGATATTTAGTTCCCAGGCCTGATCTCCTTGCAGCCACATCGGTGATAGCCACAGCACTGTACCTGCCAATTTCAATCTGCGCTACAAGCTCATTTACCTTATTTCATATCCTCAGTCCTGTATTGACTGCCCACCTTCTCATGGTTGTCCCTTTATCTGCTGCGCTTGAAGTAAGATTCCTGACCCTTTCCATTCCCTCTGCCCTAATAATTGCTCCAGAAACTTTAAATCACCTCTGCTGAGCCCACCCCCTTTTAACTAGTTTAACGTCCTTGTGGTCTCAATTTACACCATCAGTACGTCTTACTTATTCGGAGTGCTTCGTGCAAGGCCTTTAAGTTTGTTCCATTATTGAGGTTCCCTTTTATGATTCCTTGGAGTTATGTGACATTCACACATTCTGTCCCTTCATTTTGTTTTCTGATAACAATCAACCCCAGCAATCCTACCTTCTCCTTGACCTTTGATTTCATAATTTCCCATGCAATTGAATGCATCCTCTCTGCCCAACTATTTAGTTTAAAGCCCTATTCAAAGCCCTAGTTATATGATTCGCTGGGATCCTGGTCCCAGCATGATTCGGGTGGTGCCCATCCCATTGGAACAGCTCCCTCCTTCCCCAGTACTGGTGCCAATGTCCCATGAATTCAAACCGGTTTCTCCACATCAATTTTTGAGCCACTGGTTTACCTGTTTATCCTTGCTGGCCCTGTGCCAATTAGCTCATGGCTCAGGTAACAATCCAATCCAGAGATTATTTACCTTTTCACCTCTGCTTTTTACATTTTAGGATGTTTACCCACATGAATTGGGGTTAAAAATACTGATGGAGAATGTGATACATGTTTGAAATGGAGGAACGTAGAAAAATTCCAAGTGAGAAAGGGAAGGGATAGAACCGGTTTTAAAGACAGAACATTCTGTCATCTTTATAAAAAAGCAAATGCATCACCAGTTGTAGTTATCATGTGATCAGATGCCATTTGTTTCCAGAAATACCTCCAGTCAACATGACCCAGCACCACCTCACAAAGAAATACACATTCCAGAGCTGTGAGAAATCGGATGGGATTTCTGTTCTTCTGTATTGTGTACTGTAACTACACTATCAGATGGCATTTACTTTAACAAATTGTGTTTCTATGTGAAAGTTGCTACATGAATGCAGCAAGATATTCCACACAGACAAAAAGTCAGACAAAAATGGACACCAGGCTACTGGAGATGATATTCACAGGCTGACCAGAAGCTTGATCACAGGGCTAGATTTCAAACAGGGGCTGAAAGGAAGAGAGAGAGATAGAGGTAAAGATGTTTAGAGAGATTGAAGATTGTAAGATTGTGTACTTGTCGTCGGACATGGGAAGATGACAGTGTACTATTAACAACACTGGACCAGAGGCCAGGCTATAGATCTGGAGACTGCAGTCCAAATCCTACCATGGCAACTGGGAATTGAAACTCAATTAATAGATCTGAATTATAAAAGTTGAAATGGTAATCATGACAACTGTCACTGATCATTGTAAAAACCCATCTGACTCACTAATGTCCTTTAGGGAAGGAAATCTGCCATCTGAGTAGATTGGGATTATATTCATTGGAATTCAGAAGATTGAGGGGGGGATCTTATAGAAACATATAAAATTATGAAGGGAATAGATAAGATAGAAGTAGAGAGGATGTTTCCACTGGCAGGTGAAGCTAGGACAAGAGGGCATAGCCTCAAGATTAGAGGGAGCAGATTTAGGACTGAATTGGGAAAGAATTTCTTCACCCAGAGGGTTGTTAATCTATGGAATTCCTTGCCCAGTGAGTAGTTGACGCTACTTCAGTAAACGTTTTTAAAGAGAAGGTAGATTTTCTTTTGAACAATAAAGGAATTAAGGGATACGGTGAGAACGCGGGTAAGTGGATCTGAGTCCACGAAAAGATCAGCCATGATCTTATTGAATGGCGGAGCAAGCCCGAAGGGCCGGACGGCCTACTCCTGCTCCTAGCTCTTATGTTCTTGTTCTTACCTGGTCTGGCCTTGTGCGATTCCAGATTCACAGCAACGTATTCAACTTTTAACAGCCCTCTGAAATTTCCCAGAAAACCATTCAGTTCAAGGGTTTTTGAGATGCTGGCCAAATGCTAGCTGTACAATAATGCCAAAAACAAAAAGAAGATAAAGAAAGGCAGAAGGTGCATCCATACACCAGAAGGATGGAGGAATACACTGCAAGACAGTTCAAGGAACGGCAAGTTCTGAGGTGCATTGGGGATGTAGAAGGTTACAGACAGAAGGATGGAGAATGGAAATTTGAGATATTCAGTGGCTGGAATACCATTGATGTCAAGTGAGCGAAAGGGGAATGGACAAGTGGAGCATGGTACTACACACATAGCAGATACTGGGATGAGCTGAAGTTAGTGATGGGAACAAGCTGGCTGGGAAAACACCAAATACTCAGGTCCAAGTGGGACAGGTCAGCTGCAGGATGTGTTGACAACACATACATTTCCCTCCATCTTCCTTCGCACATAGCAGCCTTCAGACAAGTCAACGCACTGAAGGTTTCATTTTCGAATCCTGGTCGGTTGTGAATCATTCACAGGAAGTAATGGAAAGTAGCTTCCAACAGTCTTCAGGGTCTAGGCAACCTCTCTGGTACAAACCGGCCACCCTGATCTCAGATCCAACACAATGTGACACAGCTGATGGCTACCTTCAAGATGACAGCAGCCTTTATGTTGGCTGTAATCAGGAACACTCCTTTCTCTTCTATATCCCAAAATGTTTAAGCACAACTGAACGACTCTCCCACCATGAAATCACCGTGATATTTCTGCCTTATCTGTTAACCACTGCCAGTTACAGCCAATTCAAAGTTTACATGCAAAGTCCACTATGGACATTGCAAACCATCAAAAGTAGGGGTGGGGAAGGACATGTCCTGCAGAAGCAGGATCAAGTGGCTTAAATCAGGGATCCCTTAAGTCATAGAGTCAATATATCACGGAAACAGATACTTCAGTTCAACCAGTCCATGCCGACCATAATCCCAAACTAAACTAGACCCACCTGCCTGCAACTGGCCCATATTCCTCCAAACCATTTCTTATTCCATGTGCATAGATCACTGAAAGTTGCCACCCAGGTTGATAGCGTTGTTAAGAAGGCGTACAGTATGTTAGGTTTTATCGGTAGAGGGATTGAGTTTCGGAGCCATGAGGTCATGTTGCAGCTGTACAAAAAACTCTGGTGCGGCCGCACTTGGAGTACTGCGTACAGCTCTGGTCACCGCATTATAGGAAGGATGTGGAAACATTGGAAAGGGTGCAGAGGAGATTTACCAGGATGTTGCCTGGTATGGAGGGAAGGTCTTATGAGGAAAGGCTGAGGGTCTTGAGGCTGTTTTCGTTAGAGAGAAGAAGGTTAAGAGGTGACTTGATAGAGACATACAAGATGATCAGAGAATTAGATAGGGTGGACAGTGGGAGCCTTTTTCCTCGGATGGTGATGGCTAGCACGAGGGGACATAGCTTTAAATTGAGGGGTGATAGATATAGGACAGATGTCAGAGGTAGGTTCTTTACTTGGAGAGTAGTAAGGGCATGGAATGCCCTGCCTGCAAAAGTAGTAGACTCGCCAACTTTAAGGGCATTTAAATGGTCATTGGATAAACATATGGATGATAATGGAATAGTTTAGGTTAGATGGGCTTCAGATTGGTTTCACAGGTCGGCGCAACATCGAGGGCCGAAGGGCCTGTACTGCGCTGTAATGTTCTATGTTCTATGTTATTCATGAACTTGTCTGAATGTCTTTTAAACATTTTAACTGTACCTGTATCCATCACTTCCTGTGGCAGTTCATTCCACACATGAACCACTAAAAAAAGTTGCCCCTCATGTCTTTTTAAACTATTCTCACTCTCACCTTAAAAATATGCCCCTTGTGTTGAAATCCCCAACCCGAGGAAAAAGACACCTGCCATTCATCTTATCTATACCCCTTATGATTTTAAAGCCCTCTGTAAGGTCATCTCTCGATCTCCTACACTCCAGCAAAAAAGTCAGAGCCTATCCAGCCTGTCCTAATAACTCAACCCTCTATTCCTGGCAACATCCCAGTAAACCTTTTCTGAACCCTCTCCAGCTTGTGATGGACATCTCAATTTTGTTAAGGAAAAGAATGAACTGTGTCTAGCATTACAAGGGGTAGGATGTTACAGTTAGCTGAGATATTCATGGCGATTTTGATCAACACAGATTTGGTGCAACCAGTAAATCAGAAACACAGACTGAAAACTCAAGGTCCTGAAGTCAGTTGTCTTGGGAATCAAGGCCACTGAAGAAATTAGAGCTTTCAAAGCATACAGCAGCTTACTTTCTAATGGATCAGTTATATTGATTGTCTGAAAAAAGGCTGCGAGCTGTGAGGTTGAGAAATGTTTCCAAATCTGTTCTCGTTGGGGTTGAGTGCATTAGCTTCTCACTGTAAGCAGCAGAGTACAGGGATAACAAAGCAGCAGACACCATGGGTGGGGATTGCAGCTGGAGGTTGGCTGAAGTATCTGAGGGCGGTATAAATGCAATGTGAGCGAGAGGCACAAAGTCCTTACTGGGCCCAACTTGCAGAGTCATTGCTGACTGGGTGTCACTATGCCTGTTTCTTCTCTCAATACTACGTGACTGACAGACTCAATTTCTTTTCCAAAAACACTTTGGCTGTCTCTCCCCCCAGCACTACCACCTCTGGCTATTTCAAAACTTACAGTACAGATGAAGGCATTTGGCCCATCACTCTTGTACTAGCTATTGATCCAGGTGCTCTCTTGCAGAGTTGTCTTCCCTCAGTGCTTCCTGGTCTGTTGGATGGACGACTACTATTTCTCTGCATAGCTATTGTGTTGGCCAATAACTTCCCTGGATGCAATTCCTGACCACTGGGAGGCAAAAGCCAACTGGCTTATGGGCAACTGTTTAGAGGTGCCATGCCCTGCCTGAAAGGATGCGAGATTGGTGGAAACAGTGACTTCAGAAAAAGGGGAAAGCAGATAAAAACCCCATGGGGAGTACATTGTTGAAAGAGTGGAGGAGAAAAGTATGGGGGGGGGTTGAAGAAGTGGGGAAAGAGCTAGCAGGGAAACTTTGGGGGGCTGAATGGTCTGAGAGCGGGAGGGGGTCAGGAAGAGGATTTGTTTGGGAATGAGGGAGGCCGATTAAAAAAAAGGGGACAGCTAAAAGCAGAGGAGGAAGGCAAGATCTCGGAGACTGTGTAAAGCACTTACCAGAAGCGGCCGCGCCATGCCCAGCGTCCTCCGTGCGGCTAAAGCTCGCCATGTATCAGCGCGTACACCCCGGGCTCAGCCCAAACCCCACACACACACACACACACACACACACACACACACACAGGCAGCGAGGGTTACACAGCCGGGACTCCTTCCTTATCCTCCTGGCCCCTGGTTCCCAGCTCCGACCCAGTCCCCGTCTCTCTCTATCGAGTCCAAACTTCACTCCAACTTTCTCTCTTGAGAAGTTTTCTTCCACTCTGCCCCCCATTGGCTCGCAGCCCTGGGGAGGTCCAGGCTAAAGAGATCTTCTCCCTTTCCCATTGGTTAAGGGGAATGTCAATCAGAAAGGTTTCGTTGATGGCGGGGTGGTTGGACGTTGAGGGCGAATGAGAGGTGAGGTTTGAGTGTTGATTTTAGGGAATTTCCTCTGTGTCATCCTCTATGTCTGTATTTGTCTGCACACACATGATAGAGATAGAGGGAGAGAACCAGTTACACATTGAGACAAAGGAATGTACAAGGGAGAGATCAGGATCCGGCAATGACGACTGATGAGGAAGTGAAAAACGGTGGAGATCTTTCAGGTCCAAACATTTACGTTTTTCGTGTACCTGAGTAAGGCAGCTCGAACAGGAAGGGTGTTTAAACAGCACTAGCTTCACAGTGAGCTGATTTCATTCGCCAAGCTTTTGCAACCAGGAAGCTAAACACCTTCAATTCACTGGACAATTCTTTTACAGCCCAAGACAAAAAAGTGAGGCTTGAATTGAAAGAGGAAACAGCCCCAGACTGTTTTCCGACAACGTAACCAGCCGGAAAATATTGGCACATCGCCAAGGAAGGAAACACTTGGAATTGTAATTGAGAATGATCGGTTTTAAGGAGTGGCACATTGCAGGAGAGCTGGAGGCTGAGAGATTCCACAGTTTCCAGGCGAGGTTACCCTGGGCCCAATGAAAGGTGGAGAAAAGGGAGGGGGACATATACAAAGGCCAAAGTTGGAAGAACACAGAACGAGGAAGTGAAAAGGGTGGAGATCTTTCAAATCTAAAAGTTCTTATGTTCCACTTCCGTGGTTAGGACGACTCTAACAAAAGGAAACAAGAGTGTGGAGCTAGAGGAACCCAACAGGCCAGGCAGCATCAGAGGAGCAGGAAAGTTGGCGTTTCGGTTCAGGACCCTTCTTCAGAAGTGGGGAGAGCTGGGAGATAAATAGAGGGAGGAGGGGTTGGGCCGGGGAAAGGTAGGTGGGATGGTGCTAGGTGTTCCCCTGATGCTGGCTGGCCTGCTGTGTTCCTCCATCTCCACACTGTTGTCCCTGACTCTAGCACCTGCAGTTCTTGCTATCTCCAAGTGATTTACAACAGAAAGAACATTCCTCTTTGAGGGCTGTGCAATTGCAGGGGGAGGGTTTTTTGGACCCTATCCCCAAAGTCAGGAATGGAGTCAAAAACTAAGCCAGTTGGCATGTTATTTAGACACTCCCCAACCTCCTGACTGAGACCAATCAAATGAGTTAAAAATCTTGTCAAGGGCTCATTCCAGGGAAGCATGGACTATCTAAAGGGTCACCTAGGTTTCAGGGGCTTGCCCCTCCCTCTCTCCATCTTTGGTCTGCATTGTCCCGAATGGGCTTCACATATAAAGTAATCAATTGGAAAACACAGGTGATTTACTGATAGTGGTTAATAGATCAAAAAATACCCCCCACAGCTGCCACCATATGCCCAGCATTGTGAGGACAGAAGGTTAAGGAGCAAGGCTGCAGCTAGCATTGGGGCACCACTGGCAGATTTTGGGCCCATGGGCGATGGGGGGGCAATGGTCTATGCAGGAAGGGTGGACCCCAAGCAGCAGGAGGAGGGAGGGGAAGAAACAGTATAGAAAATAAGTGCAGGAGAAGGACATTTAGCCATTTCAGCAGATCATTCAATCTCAGTATCCCACTCCCGTTTCTCCCGTTCCCCTCCATCCTTTTATCCACAAGGGCCACATCCAGCTCCCTCTTGAATATATCAAACAAACTGGCCCCAACAGCTTCCTGTGGGAGAGAATTCCACAGGTTCACAACTCAGTGAAGAAATTCTTCCTCATCTCAGTCCTGAATGGCTTACGCCTTATTCTTAGACTACGACCCCTAGTTCGGGACTTCCCCAACATCAGGAACATTCTTCCCACATCTAGCCTGACCAGTCCCATCAGGATTTTACATGTTTCTATGAGATTCCCCCCTCCCACCCATTCTTCTAAATTTGAGTGAGTACAAGCCTAGTCAATCCAGTCTTTCCTAATATGTCAGTCCTGCCATCCCTGGAATCAGTCTGGTGAACCTTCACTAGACTCCCTCAATAGCAAGAATGTCCTTCCGCAGACTAGGAGACCAAAACTGCATACAATGCTCAAGGTGTGGCCTCACCAAAGCCCTGTATAACTGCAGCAAGACATTCTTACTCCTATACTCAAATTCTCTCACTATGAAGGCCAGCATACTATTAGTTTTGCTTAAGAAGAGTAAGAAATGGTAGAAAGCCATAGAGCAAAGAGATTTGGGAGTCCTTATCCATGAATCTCAAAAAACTAGCATCCAAGTTCAGCAGGTAGTAGGGAAGGCAAATGGAATGTTGGCCTTTATTTCAAAGGGAATGGAGTAGAAGATGGGGAGGTCTAGCTAAAATTATACAAGGCACTAGGCAGGCCACACCTAGAATATTATGAACAGTTTGGGCCCTTTATCTGAGGATATTGGAGGCAGTCCAGAGAAAGTTCACTAAGTTGATACCAGGTATGGAGGGACTGTCTTATGACGAGAAGTTGAGTAGGCCGGGCGTTTACACAATCGGACTTTAGAAGAATGAGAGGTGACTTTGTTGAAACATACAAGATTCGTAGGGGACATGACAAGGTAGATGTAGAGAGGTTGTTTCCCCTTCTATGAGAGCCTAGGACCAGAGGGAATAATTTCAGAATAAGGGATTGAACATTTAAGACAGAGATGAGGAGGAATTTCTTCTTTCAGAGGGTAGGATTATGTGGAATTCTTTACTGCAGTGGCTTTTAAGGCTGAGTCATTAAGTGTATTCAAGGCTGAGACAGAAAGATTTTTAATCAGTAAGTGAATTGAGGGTTATGGAGAAAAGGCAGAAAGTTGAAGTTGATAAATATCAGATCAACCACAAACTCATTGAATAGTCAAGGAGACTCGATGGGCTGAATGGCCAACCTTTATTTCTACATCTTATGGTCTTACCAAAGTCAATGGTAGACTGGTTAGCAAGGTTAGATCATGTGGAATGCAGGGTGAACCAGCCATGTGGATACAGAACTGGCTCGAAGATAAAAGACAGAAGGGCAGCGGTGGAGGGTCGCTTTTCAGACTGGAGGCCTGTGACCAGCAATGTGCCACAAGAATTGGTGCTGGGTCCAGTGCTTTTTGTGATTTATATAAAACAATTTGGATGTGAACATAGCAGTTATGGTTAGTAAGTTTGCAGATGACACCAAAATTGGTGATGTGGTAGACAGCAAAGAAAGTTCTCAGAGTACAATGGGACCTCGATCAGTTGGGCCAATGGGCTGAGAAGTGGCAGATGAAATTTAATTTAGATAAATGTGAGGTGCTGAATTTTGGAAAGGCAAATCAGGGCAGGACTTAGACACTTAGTGGTAAGGTTCTGGGGGGGTGTTGCTGAACAAAGAAACCTCAAAGTGCAGTTCATAGTTCCTTGAAAGTGGAACCGCAGGTAGATAGGATAGTGAAGAAGGCGTATGGTACGCTTGCCTTTTTTGGTCAGTGCATTGAGTATAGGAGTTGGGAGGTCATGTTGCAGCTGTGCAGGACATTGGTTAGGCCACTTTTGGAATACAGTGTGCAGTTCTGGTCTCCCTGATTTAGGAAGAATGTTGTGAAACTTGAAAGGGCTCAGAAAAGATTTACAAGGATGATGCCAGCATTGGAGGGTTTGAGCTATAGGGAGAGCCTGAATAGGCTGGGGCTATTTTCCCTGGAGCATTGGAGGCTGAGGGGCAACCTTATACAGGTTTATAAAATCATGAGGAGCATAGATAGGGTAAATAGACATGATCTTTTCCACTAGGGTGGGGGAGTTCAAGACTGGAGGCATGGGTTTAATGTGAAAGGAGAAAGATTTAAAAGGAAACTAAGAGGCAACTTTTTCGAGCAGAGGGTGATGCGTGTATGGAACGAGCTACCAGAGGAAGTGGTGGTGGTGGGTACAATTACAACATTTAAAAGGCATTTGGATGGGTATATGAATAGGAAATGCTGGCAAATGGGACTAGATTTATCTAGGATATCTGGTCGGCCTGGACAAGTTGGACCAAAGGGTCTGTTCCCATGCAGTACATTTCTATGACTCTAAACCATCAACTCTCAGAATGTACTGTTTGAATCAAAATTACCTGGAGATGGCAGAGACGCAGTGGGTGTTAGTGACTGCGTTTCTCTAGACAGACAATCACAGACACCTGCATTCTCATCAGCAAAGACCTTGCATCTCACAGCACTGATTGCCAAGCCCAACTGGTTGTCATCACAGTCAGTGGGTCTTTGGAAGTATTCAATTCAGACAACTTCCAAAAGATCAGCTTTGGAACTTAGTGGGAATTTGCGAATGACTGCACACTACTGAATCTCTCAGGTCACTGATACCTTCTTTGCCAGAGTTGGACAGTGCATGCATTTCATAACAGACATTCCCTAAAAGGACAGAGGGCATTAGGTTTCACTGCCATCACTGGACTGCCCCACTGTGGAACACCACCAGTCTCACCCATGTGGCCCTCAAGCCCCCCCAGCCTAGTGACTAGCCAGTGAGACCTATCACTCCCTCAGCTCCACTGCTTTTTGACCACATTCAGTGTTTGCTCCATATGTTTGATGGTATGTGCCCGCACTGACTTCTTATTCCCCTGGTACTGAAAGCAATAATTTGAGAAGAATTAATTCACTGTAAAGCACTTTAGGATGTATCAAGATTGAGAGAAGCATTATATAAATGTACGCATCTTTTTTTCCAACACATCAGTAATTCTTTTGTTCATGTGCTCAGGTTAATAATTGTTGAAAGGATTACATCATATTATGCTCAGTGAGTAATCCTAATTGTTGAATTAAATCATTGTGAATTACTTGTAATCACCACTATATGTCACTGTTGCTTCATTTTACTAAATCTGACCCTCAAATTCACAAACTCAATAAGAATAAAAATTCCACTCTTAAATATTGTTCTAGACCAGCCCAAATCAACAACTTATATCCTGGCTTCCTGAGAAAATCTATCAATTTTGCAAGAAAAGGTATGGTAGTCTATTTAAGAAACACTGGACCCAAAATGCCTAACAATTGATGATTGGGGTCACTTGCAGAGTAGCATAACGCTGTAGGTTCAATCTCTGCACTGGCTGAGGTTACCATGAAGGACTCTGTCATTCTCAACTGAGGGAAGATGATCTTTAGATTAAGCCACCACCAGTTGTCTCTTTGTCTCTCCCATGAGAGAGCAGCTCTATAGTAAGTAGGGCTATGGCTATCTTACAATGGACAAGTTTTTAAAAGAAGATTTTCTGCATTAGCAAGTCACAGCCTTTATACAAAAGCCCCAACCAAGTACAGATGGGAACTTTAATACAACACTGCTCCATAATCACCCAGGGCATTGCTCCCAGAAATTGAAGACCAACTGATGTCTTCCAAGTGAAGCAGAGTGGAAGGGTAGGACGTTAATGGGCTTGTGCTTTCAGATGTTATAATAAGAGGTTGAAGGTTAGATTCATCTAACAATAGCAGACATTTGCAAATATTTGCCTCCTTTAGTATCCAAAGTGCTTCACAGCATCAAACAAAATTTGACCAAAAAAAGTGCTGGAGAAACTTCAATAGGTCTGGTAGCATCAGTGCAGAGTGAAACAGAGTTAATGTTTTGAGTCCAGTGACTTGTTCAGAACTGAGATTTGGTAAATGTCCAATTTGTGCTGCTTGTGTAGCCAGTAAAACAACTCCTTAAATATGCAGTGTAAGCCCATGTCTTTAAGGCCAGGAATAACCAACAGCCCTAGACAAAACAGCAAAAGAAAGGTAAAGCTGTGGCTGGACTCACCAGTATCCCTAGCTTTCTCTTCAATTTAAAGGCAGGTCATGATGACTGCACAAAGACATCATGTGCTTGATTTCATACACACTTTTTCAGATGCTAATAGGTGCCTTATGTAGTTTTGCGCTGTCCTTACTGAGCTGAACAAAAGTGCTATTTGTACTGTGATGGGAAAGTCAGCAAAAACTGTGAAAGGGTATTTGACACAGATCAGCAGCCATTTGGATGGTGTGGAATATGTTCAAGCCTGAAGCGAAATTGCCAGTGAAAACCTCTCAAGAACCCAGACAACAAGCCAAAGCTTCTGCAGGTAGGTTTGTCATCCTGTGGCGGCTCCAAACTGTCAAGGTTGGGTGCAGTAGGACACAGGAGGAATAACATGAAGCGACTGTGTAGGTTTTCCCAGAGTGCTGATATAAAACTTAGTATTATTACCATATGGTAAGTACTAGCTTGGTTCAATTGGTGGCACTGTAACCCAGAGTCAGATAGTAGTGGATTTAACTCTGGACAAATTCGAGGACATGAGACTGCAGTGCAGTATTGAAGGACTGTTGCATTATTGCAAGGTATTGTTTTTAATGGTAGAAATTTAAATGGAGGCCATATTTCTTGCTTAGCTCCAAGTGAGATTCAACATCTGTGTCATAGGTTCATGATACAGTACAACAGGAGGCTCTTTTGGTCCATCTCTGGTAATATTATTCAATTAGTCTGACTTCTGTTGCCCTTCCTCATAGCCCCTTTCGTTTGCTTTTTCGTCCCTCAAGTAACTCTCCAATTCTCTTTGAAAGTTATAAGTGAATCTGCTCCCTTCATCCATTGAGACAGTGGCAGAAAAATTATTTCCACTGATTGGGGATTCTGGAACGAGGGGCATAGTCTGAGAATTAGGGCCAGACCATTCAGGAGAAATATTAGGAAGCGCTTCTACACACAAAGGGTGGTAGAGGTTTGGAATTCTCTTCCACAAATAGTAGTTGATGTTGGATCAGTTGTTATTTGTAAATCTGAGAGATAAAGTTTTGTTATTAAGGGATATGGACCAATGGCAGGTCTATGGAGATAGGCCAGAAATCAGCCATGATCTCATTGAATGTTGGAAAGGATCAAGGGGCTGAATCCTTCCAGATTATGACGACTTATTGGGTAGCAATATTTCTCCCCATCTCACCTCTGGCTGATGTGCCAATTATCTTCAGTCTATATCCTCTGGATAATGACCTACCTACCACTGGAAGTAATTCCTTTTATTTAGCCAAACAAAACAGTTAATGATTTTAATAGGTCAATTATTATTCTTATGAAGAATTAAAAACAGATGATATAATCTAAATCTCCTAAAGCAGATAACCAGGTCTGTTGAATGTTTCTGGGGGTTTGTTGTATGTGAGCAAAGTACAATGGTTACACTTCAGAAGGTTTCTTAGATGTTCATTAGTGTGTGGGAGAAGTGAATATATACAGAATTTATGTAGTGCAAATTCTTCCTTTATGACCAATCTTATTTATGACTGGTTCTGCACAACATGAACTAGTCAAAGGTTTGGGTGAACTGTTATAACCGGTTTTGAGCAAGTTTTTCACTTACATGGTGAAGGACTTCTTCAAATTTGCAAAATCCATGCAGGATTTTTATATTGATAACAACACAGCCTCCATATACTCATTTGACACTGTTCCCAATTCACCAATGTACAAAGCCATCCACAGCTTAACTGCAGCAACAATTCATGGTGATGTAGATCCACCACCCTTGTTTGAAGCAGTTTTCATTAAATATATGAACTGAGCAACTCACACAGTTTTGTTCAGTTTCAACAACACCATGTGTGTCTAAGTTGGCATTAGGAACCTGACTACGCCCAGCTGTCATAAACATCTTTGTTGGGTTCCATGAGAAATGTGTCTTCAGTGGAATGAGATTGAACCTTCTACACATGTAGATGATATGTTTGGTCAGGGAGGATTTGAAGTGGCAGGGCGATTGGAACTTATACAAGGAAACAGCTGAGAGGGAAATAATGGCAAAAACAAAAGACAGAATTGAAATAAGAAAAGTAATTGGCTAAAATTCTTTGCCTCAGTGCTTAATAATGTGAACAGGACTAAAAAACTTCAGCAGACAAAACTTAAGGTCTGAAACAAAACCAGATTGCTGGAGAAACTCAGCAATTCTTGCAGCATCTGTGGAGAGAAAGCAGAGTCAGCAAGGCGGGTCCAGTGACCCTTCTTCAGGAGGCATAAAATTGTGTCTAATGCATAGAGCATTCACAATAAAGTGGATGAATTAATTGCACAAATAGATATATGTGGATATGATAGAGTTGGGATTACAGCGACATGTCTGTAAGCTGACAATGGATGGGAACTGACTAACCAGGTGTATTCACTTTTTAAGAAGGAAGATTTAGAGGAAAAGAAGGTGGGGTAGCATTGCTGGTTCAATAGATATAACACAATAAAGAAGAAGGACATTAGCTCTGGTGAAGTGCAATCTGTATGGATAGAGCTTAGAAACCCCAAGGGACAGAAGACATTAATGGCGATCATATATAGACCCCTAAAACTATAGTGGTAATATTGGGGAAGGCATTAAACATGAAATTAGAGACACAAGCAACAGAGGTATAGCTGGGTGACTTTAATCTGCATATTGATTGGGCAAATCAAATCAGTAACAATAATATAAAGGCGAAATTCCTGGAGTGTGCACAGGATGCTTTTCTGGATCAATATCTTGAGGACCTAACTAGGTATTGTTTAATGAGAAAGGAATAATTAACAAATCTAGCTTTGAGGCCCCTTGGGGAACAGTGATCATAATATGATAGAATTCTTCATTAAGATGGATAGTGACATAGTTGATTCTGAGACTAGGGTCCTGAATCTAAATAGAGGAAACTCCAATGGTGAGGTGTGAACTGACTATGATAAACTGGGGAATGTTATTTAAAAGGATGATACTGGATAAGCAATGGCAAATATTTTAAGAGTGCATGAAGGAACTGCGACAATTGTTCATTCCTGCATGGCACACAAATAAAATAATCATGGCTAACAAGGGAAATGAGGGATAGTATTAGATCCAAGGAAGGAGCAGATAAATTGGCCAAAAAGCAGCAGACCTGAGAATTGGGAGCAGTTTAGATTTCAGCAAAGGAGGACAAAGGGATTGATTAAGAGGAGGAAAAGAGAGTACAAGTGGAAGCTTGCAGGGAAAATACAAACTGACTGTAAAAGCTTCTGCAGATATGGGAAGAGAAAAAAGACTGGTAAAGACAAATGCAGGACCCCTACAGTTAGAAATGGAAATTTAAAATGGGACCAATTAATTGCATATTTTGGTTCTGTCTTCACAATGAAGGACACAAATAATGTCCCAGAAATGTTTGGGAACACATGGTCTAGTGAGAGAGAGAGAGGCACCGAAGGAATATAATAATGGTAAAGAAATGGTGTTGGGGATATTGATGAGGTTAAAGGCTGGCAAATCCCAAGTCTTTGATAATCTACATCCAAGAGTACTTAAGGAATTGGCCCTAGAAATAATGGATGCTTTGGTGGTCATCTTCCAAGATTTTTTTACACTCTGGAAAAGTTCCTACAATTGGAGTGTAGTTAATGTGATCCCCCTATTTTAAAAAAGGAGATAGAGAGAAAAGGGCAATTATAGACCAGTTAAGCTGACTTCAGTAGTAGGGAAAATGCTAAAGTCTATTATAAAAGTTTTAAAAGCAGAGTACTAATACCGTCAACTGCCCTTCACTGGTCAGCATACACGCTGGGAATCACTACAGTTCCACATGCTGTCAGATTGGCCTCCTCTGCAGCCCTTTAAACAGGAACCAAGTCATCTGTTCATCATAAAAACTTGATGCTGAAATCAGGCTCATCAAAGCCAATCTGATGGATAATAATTACCCTGGTCAGATCAAATTTGTTGTACATCACACAAGCTGATGAATGAACTCTCTGGTCCTGCCAGTCTACCTCAGATTTCCCTGGCAGGTAAGATATCTCCGTTTTTAGCAACAGAGGAAACTGGCTGTTTCACACTGCTACTATGCAGTAACAACATGAGTGGTGTTCACCACTAATAGGATGTTGTTGTCAATCTGAAAACATATCTTTGTATCACACAAAAGAATAATGTGGTGTATGAATTTCTTTGCCACTGTGATGCCAGATATGTAGGCTGCATGTCCCAGATGTTGGCAAATCATATTAAACCACATATACTTCCAGCAGTTTGCAGTGAGCAAGGTACTGACTATACCCAAGCCACCCATGCTTGCAAACTTCTCAACACTGTATCTAACATTAGATGTGATTATGAAATCGGACAACATTTGTGAACTAATCCTGAGTATGTGACAATTACGCTGACAACCGATTTAAGATTGTTAGCCAGATTCATGGTGTGGTACACTTGTGTATTCTAGAAGGTACATATATAAATACACTGGGCCCCGTTCTTTACAGACAGAAAGGACATATGTACACACTGCACCTGTCTCAACTTAACAAAATAGGTGACAGTCATTCGCTGGTTTACTTCTCAGGGCAATCCCTTGACCGACCAGAGCCAACCTCTCTGGTTTAAATTTTAAACAAAGCCTGGCTGTTAACTATCAGTCATCATAACTGATGCATTCTCCATGTCAATGCCTCCACCAATCAGAGTACACTTGCCAAACAATCAACACCCTCCTTTCATACGTATACATTTTGCTTCCTCCTTAGGTGTTTCTTGCAACTTGTCCTGATGAGTACAAGAATAAAAACTTTGATAAATTTGACTTTTATTCAACAATATTCAAACCTACACTTACAATTTGGCAGAAAAGCCCAAATGTCCTGCTCTACTCTAAATCTGTGCATGCTCCTATCAAGAGGAAATAATCTCAGAGCCATTATAAAATTCATGTTGACCATACGTTTTGAATTTCTGATACAACCAACAATCCCATGTTTGGTAAACCAGAAATACCAAGAGTCTTTAAATGTGGAAGTGGACAAACACAGCAGGTCAGACAGCATCAGAGGAGCAGGAAAGTCAACATTTCAGGCCGATGCTGTCTGACCTCCTGTGTTTGTCCAACTCCATGTTTATTGACTTTGGCTTCCAGCATCTGCAGTCCTTACTGTCTCCTTATACCAAGAGCCCTGTCCACTATATCAATACCTCCAGATCTCAAGCAAACAATTCCCATGCAATGAAAATATTTGGTCATTGTTCTGTAATAGTCTCTGGAATTCATCCTTGAGTGGAAGCAACCCAAAGAAAGTTTAGACAGGAATTGCTCTGATATTTTGTTAAATGCTAAAGAAACAAATGTGTGTCACCCAAAGCATTTAACCAGTTTATGCCATCACATGAACTATACACAGTTTATACATTTCAGATTGTAAAAACACAACAGCTGTTTTGGAGTAAGAAAAATAGAGAAAAGAGTAGAAATAAGAAACCTCCTAGATTGTGCCATGGCTTCTAGAATTAACCTTCCAGAGAAATCAAGTTGTAAAAACAGTATCTTTTTATCTGACATTGAACACCATTTTCTAAAAACATTTGCAGATGAGTATCATTGTTAGACAGACAGGCAAAAATCCTCTGTCTTGAAAGCTAAGAGTCTAACCAATTGGCATGAGAAGATGCAAGGATGGACATGGCTAGTGACCAATGGGGGCACAGTGGCATGATTGGAAGATGCAGTTATGTGAAGAACATCTTCTGCAATACATTCAACCAGGGTTAGCAACTTTAACAGTAAAAACTATTTCCACTTCTTTTAATGCATAGAAAATGTGAAGGCGGTGGTTAAATAAGTCCACAAAATATATGCGTTGTCCCAAAAATTTTTGTCAATGCATTCAGTGTATTTCTTTTCAAGTCATCAAAAAAGCATTGATCATTTTGAATCACATCTCACTGGATGCAGTTTTAAGTATCTTCTGCATAAATATCTTTGTTAGAAAGATGGTGTGTTTAAATATATTACTTCAAGTCATTAATTCATACTTCATAACTGACTATAAAATAATGTGGCTTGGGAATCTGAGAATATCACTATTGCATATTCTATGCCCTCAGAAGAATTTTCTCACTGCCAACCTAATGGAGACATTAACCAGTTCATTTTAAATTGCCTAGACTTCTACTAAAATGCCAGCAAGAAGAATTTAACACAACTGCATTCACTTTTTTACAGAAACATATTTCACAGTAATTTTCAGACTTAATGTATATCCTATTTGATGTCCACAGTATCTGGGAACTGGAATGAAGGAACTATCATTTATATTGTGTTGCTCCTGATCTCAGGACAATTCAAAGTGCTTTACAGCCAGTGATATACTTCTGAAGTGCAGTCACTGCTGTAATGCAGAATCAGATTGCACACAATGTTTCCCATTAATAATAACAATGACCTTCTGGTTGTTTCAGATACTGGTTTTGAGATAAACCTAGATCAGGCCACAAGTAAATCTTTCTTTTTCTTTTTTAAACAGTATCATGGGATCATTTTCTAATTCACCTAAGATGACGGATGTCTAGTTCAAGCATCTTGTTTGAAAGACGACACCAATGAGCAGTGTACAGATGTTCAGCCAAAAAAGTCCTTATCACCGTCTGAATCTCAGGTGTAAATCTTTCACAGATACATGAAGCAATGGGAAACCAATTATACAGAAATAACATTAAAAAAGAAGTTAAATCTGACTAAAGTTAAAAGATATTTAAATAATTATTCACTCAATGGATGTGCACTTTGTTGATTAGCATCTGTACCTATCCAGGCAACTAGGAAATAACCCATTACACTCTTGACTTGTGCCTTGTAGATGGTAGACATCTACAAGGGGTCACAAGAAGTGAATTATTCACTGTTTCTGCCTGGCTCTTGTAGCTGCAGTATTTATATGGTTCATCCATTTCAGGTTCTGGTCAATGGTAACTCCCAAAGATATCCATCAGCAATGGTAACACTATTGAGTTTCAATAGGAGACAGTGAGACTGTCTAATTGAAGATGGTCATTGTCTGCCAGCTGTGTCACGCAAATGTAAGTCAACACTCCCCAACCTGAATGTTGTCCAGCTCTTGCTGGACTTGAACATGGACAGCATAAACATCTTGAGAATTTGCAAATGGTGCTGAACATCTTGTAGTTACCATCAAAAAATCCCTGACCTCATGATGGAGGAAAGGTGATTGAGGAAGTAACGGATGTTGGGGGTAAAGACACTATCCTGAGGGATTCCTGGGACTCAGCTAACTGACCTCCAGCAGTCCCAACCATCTTCCTTTGCACTTGGTTTGAGTCCAAATAAAGGGAGGGGTTTTGTCTGATTCCCATTGACTCCAGTTTTTCTCAGGCTCCATGACACCACAGTCAGTCACACACTGCCATAAGGTCAAGAGTAGATCTCACCTCATCTCTGGAATTCAGCTCTGTTTCAACTGTACAAAGACCTGGTTAGATCACACTGAAGTAACTATGACCAGTTCTAAGTACCACACCTCAGGAAAGATCTATTCTTTGGAGGGAGAGTGCAGTGTAAATTTACCAGAATAATATTTAGACTGCAATGATTAAATTGCAAAGGATCTTTCTACACACAAAGGTTGTATTTCGAAGATTTAAGAGTGATTAAAAGGTGGAGTCCAGGACAAGGGGACAGACTCTAAAAGTTAGGGCCAGACTTCTTAAGAGTGAATTTAGGTTATATTTGTAAACGCTGAAAGTGGTCAAAGTTTAAAACTCTTTTCTGCAAACACAAATTGACACATGATCGATTGTAACTTTTAAGGCTGAGATTTCTAGATTTTTGCTCACCATATTTATCAAGGAATACAGGGTAAAAGTTGGTAAATAAATTTAGCTAAGAGATTAGCCCTCATCTCACTGAATGGTAGGACTGACTCAAGGGGCTAAATAAACTGTTACTGTTCCTATGTTGTTAAGTTTGAGAGAGAGTTGTCATAGTTGAAAACAACAGCCAGAGAAAGGGAAAAATACTCAAGGGGTTTTCCACTCCTGAACACTGTCCAGTACCTCTTGTTGAAAGCATTAAGCTGGACACAGACATATCCTTCCCTTTCCTGCTTTGCCAATGCTTAGACATGAATAATGACCATTTGGATGTGTTACCAATAAAGCCAACTACTTGAAGCTTGAATTTGAGAACAGGGAAAAGTATTGGAATGGGATTAAGTAATGTTTTTCTCACATGAATCTGGATACTAATAATACTAAGAGATTACTTGGCTTCACAACCTACACCAACATACAATAGAGTTTATATAATCAACATTTTGGAAAGGAGATTCTTTTTCCTTTTGACATTGTATGCATTCAGAAGAATTTTAGTCTTATTCATTTGTACTGATGATGGCCATATATACACGTTATTCCAATTTTCTGTCTATCTCTGACAACATTTCACCCCTTGTTCATCAAAAATCTATCTACCTCCAACTTCGTGGCATGGTGGCACAGTGGTTAGCACTGCTGCCTCACAGCACCAGCAACCTGGGTTCAATTCCAGCCTTGGGTGACTGTCTGTGTGGAATTTGCACATTCTTCCCATGTATGCGTCCTCCCACATTCTAAAGATGTGCAGGTTAGGTGGATTGGCCATGGGAAAATTGCCTGTAGTGTCTAGGGATATGTAGGATAGGTGGGTTAGCCATGGGAAATGCAAGGTTACAAGGTTGGGGTGGGTTTGGTTGGGATGTTCTTTGGAGGTTTGGTGTGGACTTGTTGGGCTGAATGGCCTGCTTCCACACTGTAGGGTTTCTATTAAAAAAAAAATCACTATTCTTGAGGGACAGCATTCCAAAAGACTTATGAATCTCCGTGAGAAACAATTTTTTCTCAGCTCTGTCTTAAATTAAACAATGACACCCAGTTCTAGACTGTCACATAACAGGAAACATTCTTTCCACATCCACCATGTCAAGACCCTCAGGATCATCTATTCTTCAATCAAGTTGCCTCCGACTCTAAGCTCCAGCAAATATAAGCCTTTGCTTCATAAGATGACACCCCTCAGCCTTTTCCAGGTATGAGTCTAGTAAATCTTCTTTACCTGCTTCCAAAACATTTATATCTTTTATTCAATAAGGACACCAATACTGTGTACAGTACTTCTGACATGGTCTCATTAATACCCTGTAGAACTGATGGTTAACCTTATTCTTTTTGTATTTAATTCCCCTTGCAATAAACCATAACATTCTATTTGCCTTCCTAAAGATGTGCTGTACCTGCATACTAAACTTTTGCAATTCATAGATCAGGACACAGGACACGCAGATCCCTCTGCATCTCAGAGCCCTGCAGTCTCTCACCATTTGGTTAATGTGCTTTTTCATTCTTCCTGCTAAAATGTACAATTTCACATTTTCCTACATTGTACTCCATTTACCAGAGTTTTGCCCACTCACTTAACCTACCTATATCTCTTTGTAACCTCCATATGTTCTCTTCACAACTTAACTTCCTACCACGCTTTCTGTCATCAACAAATTTGCAACCATACATACCTTCAATCCCTTCAACCAACCCATTCATATAAGTTGTAAAAATGTGCAATCACTGCACTTATCTCTTTGACACACCGCTCATTGAATTTTGTCAGAAAATTACCACTCTGTTTCCTGTTGTCCAGTTAGTCTCCTACCCTTGCCAATATGTCACCACTGAGGTTTTTTTTTGTATTAGCCTTTGAGATGGCACAGTATTTGAATCTTGGAGTGGAATCTTCCACTCATTCTTGCCCACCACCAACTTGATTGAATTTTTCAATGAGGTGACTAGGTCTGTAGGTAAGGATAATGTTTTTGACATTATTTACTTGGACCTCAGCAAGACTTTTGATAAGGTCCAACATGGGAGACTGAGAGCAATGATAACAGCCGTGCAATCCAAGAAAGTTTGGCAAATTGGATCCACAGTTTGCTGTGTGGTAGGAGGCAGAGAGTAATGGTTGAGGGGGGTTTTTCCAACTGGAAGAGTTGTGCCAAATGGGGTCCAACGGGGGTCAGTGCTGTTTCTGTTTTACGTAAATGATTTAGACTTGAATATAGGAGGGTTGATCAGTAAGTTTGCAGATGATACAAAAGTTGATAGGATGATAAATAGTGAGGCGGATAGCCTTAGACTATAGGAGATGGGCTGGTTAGCGGCACATGAAATTCAATCCGGATAAATGTGAGGTGATGCACTTGGGCAGGACAATTGAAGCAAGGGAATCCATGGTGAACGGGAGTACCCTGAGAAACATTGAGGATCAGAGGCCCCTTCGTGTGCATGTACACCAGTCCCTTAAGGTATCATGATTGGTGGCTAAATTGGTTAAGAAGGCATATCGAATACAACGGTTCTGAGGAAGGGTCACTTGACCTAAAATGTTAACTCTGATTTCTCTCCACAGATATTGCCAGACCTGCTGAGTTTTTCCAGCAATTTCTATTTTTACATCAAATACTTGCCTTCGTTAACTGAGGCACAGATGTTAGGAACAGGATGGTTACGCTGGAACTGTATAAAATGTTATTTAGGCCACAGTTAGATTATGTTATGGATCAGACCAAACCCCCTCAAAAGCATGACAAGGAGATAGCCTAGATCCCAACATTTTCTTATTTTAAAGACAAGTGCCAGGCATTGTGTTCCAGATGCAATTCGATTGGCCAAACCATCAGATTTGAAGCAAAACACACTTTATTCATACACCATAGTTAAAATACAATAAAAGAAACAATGGGAATGACTTAACACTATTTGAAAACTTAACATCATGATAAATTATTTAACTACTAAACAGCAACTGTGCCAACATAGTAACATTCCATAAACACACCCTTGGCAAAGGCAAATTCAGTAAAACAGATAATGTCACATGCAATTCTAGTAGCAGGAGGAGAACCCCAGATTTTACAGAGAGATGAATGAGAGCATCCACATCCAGCTTCAATACCCTATCAACTGCTGAAAGCTAAAATTAAAAGTCCCAATTCTATAGTAACTTCACCCCACACATTCAGGCTGCTTCTACTGTTCCAAAAACCCAAGGCCTCACAAGCTGTTTACTTTTTTGACTTTGAGCAGACCACATGATACCTCCATCCCAACTATTCTTCATTAAAAAAAGACAAAATACACCTCTTAAAGCTATATCGTCACAATTATTGTATGCAGTTCTAGAATCCACATTACAGGAGGGATGTGATAACACTGGAGAGGGTGCAGAGGAGATTTACCAGGAGGTTGTCTGGGATGGAGAGATTCAATTATGAAGAAAGATTGGACAGACTGGAGTTGTTTTCCTTAGAGGAGAGGAGGTTGACAGAGAACATAATTGTAGTGTACAACATTATGAGGGACATAGATGGTGTAGATAGGATGAAACATTTCCCCTTGGTGGAGGGATCAATGACTAGGGGCAAAGATGAACAGGAAGGGGCAGGAGGTTCAGAAGGGATGTGAGGAAACATTTTCTCACCAGAGGCCGGTGGGAATCTGGAACTCACTACCTGTAAGGGTGGGAGAGGCAGAAACCCTCATCACATTGAAGCATTTAGTAGATGCACACTTGTGATGCCAGGGCATATAGGCCATGGGCCAAAGTGCTGGAAAATTGGGTTAGAATGGTCAGGTGATTGTTATTGACTGGCACAGACTCAATGGGCTGAAGGGCCTTTTTTTTCTGTGTTATAAATCTCTATGATTGCCTGACTCAATGACACTGGTAGGGAGCCTAGATGCAGGATCGACCCCTGACAATGCTGGATGGGGTTAAACCCAATCCCAGTGCCTTCACTGGAATTAAGTGCTAGGTGGGGAAGATCCATGACCCCTGCCCTGCTGCCACCTGAGGCTCTTGAGTGGCTCACCATTGCTGAGAGTAACCCAGCTGGAGACCAGCCTGTCACTATGGGGCATGCATAGCAGCTAAAACCAAGCAGCCAGCTTATTGTCCCCTTCAGCAGGAATGGGTCATTTATCAAATGCTATCAACTGATTGCAGAACACAATGTTGAGTTTGCAAACACACACCTTTTTACTGTCATATACTTATAACCTTGCAACCCCAACTGCAAAATCCATCTCCCACATTGCTCACCTGTGGCCTAGGGTCACTTTGCAATGTTGGGACTGAAGGGCCTGGTCCTTCTGCAACCTCAGCCTCCCAGGGGGCGCTGCTGAATACAGGAGCTGCCAGTTCTGGTTGGCCAGTAGCCCTTGGTGGGTGAGATTTATGTCCAACCCTTCCCCCTCCCACCAAACCCACGGGGTCTTGATTTACTTGGGTGGCTTCGCTAATGCCTGACTGGTGTGTGGTTCAGAACACATTCTCAAAAAGCTGCTTCACTGGCTTACTGCAGGCTCTCAGCCAGAGACACCCTGATGCCTGAAAAAGATTGCAGTTTGTTACTTTACAGATATGATGGAGGCAATTCGGCCCACCATCTCTTGATTGCTCCCTTAAAAAGCTGTCTACTTAGCATCAACTTCCTGATGAGATAGTTTGTATATCTGACTTCTTTTTCACAGTTTGATATTTTGTACTCTGTTCTGAATGAAAGTAAACAAAAAGTGTGGGTTTTACAAATATACTTTCTCTGGCAAAGTATTATATGGGACCCAATACTTGCTTTTTCTGAGATCTCATTCATAATGAATGAACATCAGTCCCAGGTCAAGCATTTCATTCAATAAGATCATTGTGATTTATTACTACCAGCATGACTAGCTTTTAAAACAGAGATACCTATTCCTCTTCTACGTGAGGATACACATTTCAGAGCAGATTAATGTGCCTTAGCTTTCCAATGTAAAAGTGTTTGCTTAAGCCAGACACATTAACAGCTTATTATTCAGAAACATGGCTAATTTAAATATTATTCACTTTCCTATGTAAGTTATTTCTGTAAGCATCATTTTATAAAGGGGCTTTACTTTCTGAGAACATCAGAAGACTCTTGTTTGAGCAGATTTGTAAATGAAGAATGAATGACCAGTGACACCTTTCTGTCATGGATCATATTTGTTTTAAAAAGTTACTGTGCCAATAGCTTTCACTTCGTCCCCTTCCATTTTCCCAGGAAAAATGGATTCAAAGCTGGGGTTCTTCCTCTCTGGATGTGGTGGGGAAACTGGAAGGAAGGGCAAATAATCAGAAATTGATGGAAAAACTCAACACGTCTGGCAACGCCTATGAACAGAAAGCAGGGTTAACATTTCAGGTCCAGTGACCCATCTTCAGGTTCTGACCTACTGAATGTTTCTAGCGATTTCTATTTATTTTTCTGATTTCCAACATCAGTTCTTTGGATTTTTGTTTAGGGCAAATAATCAGGTGGTTTAGTATCAGGGACAGATGAGCATAGGAACAAGAAACGAGAGAAGGCCACTCAGCCCTTCAAGCCTACATGGTTAACTATATTGAACATATATTTAAAATATTGAAAAGTACCCACCTCTTCACTATCAACACAGCAGTTTAGTTCTGGATGAGAAGACCCTTGAGGACCTTACCAATCACCACTAATTGAGACTTTTGAAATGAACATTAATGGCCTCATAAGGCCTCAAACTGCCTTGGACCAATTAATACCTTTCAACTGAGAAAATAGGGTGTCCTGTCCATCCAGTTGGGAAGGGCTTGTGTTTGCCACAATTTTGGAGAAATAGGGGGCCTGGATGGGAAACAGAGGTGACTGCTGACCCCCAGACCTCATCTCCTCATGACTCCCACCCTGCTATTCCTCCCTTCCCCCTCCCATTCTCTGCTCCCCTTGCTCAGTGCTGCCCGCATCTGGTTTAGACCATCAGTGAGCTGTTGGAGCTTACAATGACCACTGGCATCTGATTGGCCAGCATCCCTGTTGGACATGCCTACGTAAGACCTGACTGGCCAAGACACCTGATGGGTCATCAGGTGGTTTCCTGACTGGGACATGATCTGATGGGCATTGGCCCTGGTGGGGGCATGGAGGAAGGGAGGGCTTGTCTCTCGAAGACACCTGCCACCACACTGCCTAAAAACTGAAAAATACAGTTTTGTACCCTGACCAAGAGGGAGTGGTCAGATATGCTCACTGGCCAAGGCGTATTTCCATTTTCAAAAGTTCTGCTGGAAGTCAGTTTGGCATGATGGTACCTCTCCTTTACCTGAGTTATAAGGTCCTGGATTCTGGGCCTAGCGTGGGCCGACAGCACATTGTGTGAGCTCATCCTCAAGAAAGACAGGGTACTTCTGCATTGTCACAGCGAGACAAGGTTTTAGTTCAGGGTCACAAACATCTGGTCAGGTGGAGGCACAATTGCTTATGGTATTCTCCCACATTTTATTTTGTTTAATATATTCATTCACAGGACGTTGGGTGCCATTGGTCAGGCCAGCAGTTATTACCCACCCACATTGCAGTGGGTCTGGAGTCACACGGAGACCAGATTTCCATTAGTGAACCTGCTAATTTCTTGGTTATTATTAGACTTTAATTCCATCATCTGTCACGATGGGATTTGAATCAAGACACCCCAGAATATTACCAGTGACTCAGGATTAATAGTCCAATGATAATACCACTAGGCCATCATCTCCACAGTTAAATGCCATCCTTCAACAAACAACATCAAGGCAAATTAATATGTTGCTGGGGCCTTGCTATATTCAATTTTTCATGCCAGGCCAGCATGAATTGCACTGTATGCTAACTGGCTACCATCCAACATGGCAGTGGTAGACGGTGGTAGAAAGCATAAAGTGGCCACAAATATGCATCATGGTTCATATGGCCACAGCACACACAAGCTCCAAGAGATGGAAGATGGCAGTGTGTATGCACAGAGGGATGTCAGTTCCTTTGCATATAAACAGCAGCATTCCTTTAACAAACACAGGAACATGAACTAAGCTGAACATTTTGAGTCAACCTTAGAATTTTCCTCATGGATCAGGATTGAACCACATTCCATGATCCAGCATTTCCTCCCTTCAGGCTTTTGATTTTTACAGATTTTGAAAACGCTGTAGAAATAGCCACAAATGTTAACCTTGTCAAGACACATTGGGTTAATTCCCCAAAGGCAGCGATTTCTGTTTATGTGGTCGTACAGACTGAATGCCATGTTATTACTGTCCACAAGTGGATATTTACAAGAGTGAGTCTTAGATGCTGTAAAGTGTTGCTGACTCCCATTTTCTAATGTCTCAAATATTTGTTTGCTGTTGAAAGATCTTGTTTCAAGGCTGAACTGAATTGAATATGATTAGATCTGTAGAAAACACCAGCGAACAAACATTTAGCTTGTGGAAACAGATTTCCTTCGGTACCATTTACGTAATAGCATTGGCCCACCATGAGCTGTGTATGCACTGATGAAGAAAGCTTAACAGGCCCTTCCCACCTTTAAGAAAATTCAAGTGGTTACAAAAATGAAGTACCAGAGTGATTCTTGCCCATGTTGCTGGTTTATCTTCTGCTAACTTCTTCACACCTTGCATTTTAATGTTCTTCTGCAACTTTGCATATTTCTTAACTTTGTTATCAATGCTAGTCTTTCCAGGGTGCTTCTTAATAATAACATTGTTAATGTATAAGAAAGATTTCTGGTGCTGGGTAAGGGCATAATGACTCCTGGAACTACCTCATGTGTAGAACCTGTCTCTCACAGATTAGTCTCTCAGCTATCAACAAAAGTTCCCCACATAAAACAATCCCATTCCCAATGGAAAGATGCTGATGACAGTCACAGGTAGACAAGGTAGTGAAGAAGGCATTTGGTACAGTTGCTTTCATTGGTCAATGCGGGAGTTGGGAAGTCATGTTACAGCTGTACAGCACATTGGTTAGGTCACTTTTGGAATATTGGCACCATACCTTGGCACCAGGTTCTGCCTGACCTGCTGTACAGTCGTGATGACTGTGGTGATGTCTCCCTGAATTCCGTTGTGATTACTCTCAGACACCCTCTGAGTCACTCGTGCATTTACTGGATTGGAGGTATAGATTAGGGGCACGTGGCTAACAATGACATCAAAGTAATTATTGTACCGCGAAAGGTATAAAAATGTTGTGTTTGGCTGGGCTGGGAAAGTTAGAATGTCGCTGACCTCTCTCTGAACTGAGCTCTGAACCTCGGCCCCATTTGAGAGCCAGATGCAGATCGGTCCCTGGCCTCTCCCACACGTGTAGCAAAAGAACTCTGAATAAATGTCACTTGTACTGCTGAACACAGAACTCAAGACCCCACTTTGATATTTCTCCCTACAACAAAGTAATAGCAGAACATTGAAAAATTATCATCTAATCAAGCAGAGTCAGCATGGCATCAAGAAAGGGAAATTGTATCTGACTAATTTATTGGAGTTTTTGAGGGGTAGAGGGGAACCAGTAGATGTGCTGTATTTGGACTTCCAGAAGGTGTTCACCAAGGTACCTCACCAAAGGTTAAGTCATGAGATAAGAACCCTTTCGTGTTGGAGGTAGTATATTGGCATTGATAGAGAATTGGCTCACAGCAAGAAACAGCAAATGGAGATGAGGGGTTCATTTTCAGGTTGGTGACCCCTGTCTAGTGAGGTTCTACAGGGATCAGTGCTGGGACTAAAACTCTTTATAATATATATTATTGACTAACTTACGATATTACACTGTTAATATTCCTCCAACTAACGTTGTTTTCCAAATATATCTTCCAAAAATCAAGGTCAACAGACTTAATAAACACCCACAATAAAATCTATTCTACACAATGTTAAGGGACCCTATATAGCTGTTTATGGCAACTCTTTCAGTACTGATGCATTTGCATAACTTCCATCATGAGGGGCATGGATAGGGTGAATAGCCAAGATCTTTTTCCCAGGATAGGGTGAGTCCAGAACTAGAGAGCATAGGTTTAAGGTGAGAGGGAAAAGATATAAAAGGGACCCAAGAGGCAACTTTTTCACGCAGAGGGTGGTACGTGTATGGAATAAGCTGCCAGAGGAAGTGTTTGAGGCTGGTACAATCACAACATTTAAAAGGCATTCAGATGGGCACATGGGTAGGAAGGGTTTAGAGGGATATGGGCCAAATGCTGACAAATGGAACTAGATTAATTTAGGATATTTGGTTAGCATGGCTGAGTAGGACCAAAGGGTTTGTTTGCATGCTGTATAACTCTGTGACTTGGAGGAAGAAGTGAATGTACTGTAGCCAAATTTGCAGGTGACACAAAAATAGGTGGAAAGGCAAAAGGGATAGAATATAGAAAATACAAACAGTTTACAGGGAGATATTGGCAGATTAATTAGGTGGGCAAAATGTTGGCAAATGTGGTATAATGTGGAAAAATGTGGTGTTTATTTTGAAAGGAAAAACAGAATATTATTTAAATGGAGAGAAATTGCAGAAAACAGCAACAAAATGGGATTTGGGTATTTGTGTATGAAACCCAGAGAGCTAACACACAGGTGCAGCAGCTAATCAGGAAGGTTAATGGAAAGTTTGCCTTTATTCCTTGCTGCAACTTTCAAGGTGCTGGTGAGACCACATCTGGAGTACTGTGAGCAGTTTTGGTCCCTTTTTTAAGGAAAAATATTGTTTCATTTCAGGCATTTCAGAGAATGTTCACTAGGATGATCCCCATTATGGAGGGATTGTCTTAAGAGCAAAGGCTAAACAGGTTGGGAACCCTACTCACTGAAGTTTAGAAGAATGAGAGGTGATCTCATTGAAACATGTTGGATTCTTAAGGGGCTTGACAGCGTAAATGCTGAGAGGATGTTTCCCCTCATGGGAGAGTCTAGGACCATGGGTCTTTGCCTTAGAATAAAGGGGAGCCAATTTAAGACTGAGATGAGGAGGAATATCTGAGGGTTGAGTGTCTTTGGAACTCGTTGCCGCAAAGAGCTGTGGAGACAGAATCCTTGTGTATATTTAAGGCTGAGATAGATAGATTCTTGATCAGTCGGGGAATCAAGGGTTATGGAGAAAAGGTAGGAGAGTGGCTGTGAGGAATGTCGGATCAGCCATGATCCTGTTGAATGGTGGAGCAGGGTTGAAGGGCTGAATGGCCTACTCTAGTTTCTATTTCTTGTGGTCTTAAATTGATTGAGTGAGCGCACAAAAACTTGGCAGATTGGGGTTTAATGTAGGAAAGTGTTAGGTCATACACTTTCGTAGCATGCATCAAAATATTATTTAAATAAAGAGAGAAATGAACAATTGCAGCACAGAGAGGGCTGTGTGTGGCTGCATGAAACGCAAAAGTTTGCATGCAGATGCCACAAGTAATTAAGAAGGTAAAATGAATGTTTGACTTATAATTGCTAGAGGATTGGAATTTAAAACAGAGAAGTCTTATTGCAATTGTACGGGGTGTTGGTGAGGTCATGCCTGTAGTACTGTGTACAGTTTTAGTATCTGTTTTTAAAAAAGGACATACTGGCATTGCAGGCAGTTCAAAAGAGATTCACTTGGCTGATTCCTGGAATGAAGGGTTGACTTATCAAGAATGGCTAAACAGGTTTGGCCTTTATTCATTAGAGTTTAGAAGGATGAGGGTTATTTTATTGAACATATTAGATTCTGAACAGGCTGAACATGTTAGAATTGTTTCCACCAGCAGGGGAATCTCCAACCAGGGGACCTCATTATAGAATTAGCTGACACTCATGTGAAACTGAGATGCAAAAGAATTTCTTTTCCCTGAGGATAGTAAATGTCTGGAATTCTCTACTCGAGAGAGTTGTGGAGTTCGATCATTGAAAGTATTTAAAGAGGAGGTAGAAAGATTTTTGAAATGTTGAATTGTTGAGGGCTGTTAGGAACTGGCATGAAAGTGGAATTGAGGCCTCGGGTAGATCAGCTATGACCTTATAGAATGTGGAACAGGATTGGAGGAGCAAGCTTGAAGGGCTGAGTAGCCTAATGTTGTTCCTTTCTAACTCTTGTACCAATGCCACAAAGGGAAACATGGCAGTCCTGTCTCTCCCGTTGCTGCGTTTGGACTACTTCTCCTTGCTGTAGCTTCTGTTTAATGTGTACAGCTTTGTTTAGAGAAGCAGGCTGCCTTCAAGCTGCTCATGATAGGAAAAGGTTACATTAACCATGCAAGGTGCTCGGCTCCATATCACATGTGATACCTGACAGCAGTAGCTTCTGATTAAAGCAAAACACCGCAGGTGCTGGAAATCTGAAATGAAAACAGAGAACACGAGAGAAATTCAGCGGGTTTGGCAGCAGCTGATGAGAGTCAAAAAACTGAGTTAATATTCCGAGTCCAACATGACTCTTCAGAACATTCTGCACTGATTACCCATGTCATCATTAAAACAGGGAGCTGGGATGAAGTTTGTGTGTTTCCTGCCTCCACAGGACTGGATTGGCTGGTTGGGGCTGTGGGGGGTGATGTGTGCTGTGTAATCACACATCGTGACCCCTGTGCCTGAAAATGGGCCAACTCCAACTTTTTTGCTGTAGTTTATATTTAATGCAAATACTTGGTTTCCCTCCTTTTCTTTTAGTTTCAGGAACACTGCTCTACCATCTTTGATACACACCCTGGGAATTTAATAAAGACCCTAATCTTTTCTTTTATTAATTTGCATTGCAGTCAAATCATATTTGTGCGATCGTTATAATAAATTCTTGGCAATATCCTGGTCAAATTGTTACCTTATCATGATTTAGCTCCTTACATAGTCACAGCAGCTAGCCACTCTTCTTACAGCAGTCTTTTGCAGGAGATTCCAGACATGTTTCCCAAACTTTTCTTATTTCTAGCAGTCATGCTTCAAGTTGAATTGAACAACATTTTCTACTGACCAAGAAAGACAGACAGGATGTTAATTCAGACATTAAGTTCACTTGCCTCACCAACTCATGATCACTAGAGATAAACACATTAAAAGTAAAAGTAAGTTCAATAAATTACACTTGCAGAGAAAGGATCTCCAGCAAGCTGCTCGTGTATTGTAAACATAGTACACATGATGTGCCATTGCATTTCAGTGGTTTTATGTGGATATTTAAGTTTATTAAAGATTCAGCAAACAGATTTGATTACCACAGACAACAATTATAATTTTGTATCTGTGGCCAACATTCTAACAGTATATAAAACAAATCTGATTTTAAGATTCGTAAGGGATATAGTCACATTATAAAGAGTGACTTTAAGTGCTATTATTGTCATAGAATCCCTTCAGTGTGGAACTAGGCCATTTGGCCCATTAAGTCCGCACCAACCCCTCCAAACAGCATCACACCCAGACCCAGACCCATTTCATACCCTATCCCTGTAACCCAGTATTTAACATGGCCAACCCACCCTAACCTGCACACATTTGGACTGTGGGAGAAAACCGGAGCACCCGGAGGAAACCCACGCAGACACGGGGAGAATGTGCAAACTCCACACAGACAGTCGTCCGAGGGTGGAATCAAACCCCGGTCCCTGGTGCTGTGAGGCAGAAGTGCTAACCACTGAGCCACTGTCTACACCCAATTATTGTAAAAATCAACTTGGTTCACTTCAAATGCTGGACACCTACATCCCATGAATAGATAAAAAAAAAGTCTAACTTGCCTTTTATGCCCTTTCCCCATATCCTGAATATTGTTTCTCTTTAAATAATCATCCAATGCCCCTCTTAAATGCTTCTATCAAACCTGCCTCCACCACATTGTCAGGCAGTGCACTCCAGATCCTAATCACTCGCTGGGCGTAAAAGATTTTTCTCGCTTCATATTGGCTTTCTTTGCAAAACACTTTGAAATTGTGCCCTTTGGTTCTTGATCCATTTAAGAATAGGAACAGTTTCCCCCTTACCACCCTGTCCAGACTCCTCACAATTTTGAAAACTTCCATCAAATCTCCTCTTAGCCTTTCAACTTCAAGGAAACCAGTCCCAAGTGCTCCAATTATGCTCCACATAATTGAAGTGCCTCATCTCTGGAACTATTCTCGTAACACTCCTCTGCAGTCTCACCAATGCATTCATGTCCTTCTTAAAATGTGCTGCCCAGAATTGTACACAGTATTGCAGTTGAAGTCTAACTAGTGCCCCTCTTTATTAAGCCTTATTTTATAACAGCTCTCTCTACCTGTCCTGCTGCATTTAGTGACTCATGTACGTATATACCCAGTTGCTTCTGCTTCTGCACACACCTTAGAATAGTACGCTTTATTTTATCCTGCCTCTCCATGCATTACCCTGCACTTCTCTGCATTGAACCTCATCTGCCTGCTACCTGCCCATTCCAACAACTTGTCAATATCCAGTTGATGTTCTACACTATCCTCCCCACAGTTGACAATTCTCCCAAGATTTATGTCATCCATAAAATTTGAAATTTTCCTCTTTACACCAAGATCAAGAATATTCATATATACCTAGAAAAACAAGGGTCTCAATACCAACCTTTGGGGAAATTCACTATAAAGCTTCTTCCAGCCTGAAAAAAAATACCCATTTATCATCATCCATCTGTTTCCTATCAAACAGGCAATGTTGTAGCCAGGTGGCAATGACTGTATTGTAGTGGGGGGAGTAGTAGAACATCACAGACCTGCAAATAAAACAAAGAACTGGACATCTGAAACAAACAAAAACAGAAATTGCTGGAGAAACTCAGCAGGTCCAACAGCATCAGTGGAGAGAAAACAGAGTTAATATTTTGAGTCCAGTGAGGGTTTACCCAGAGCAGCCCAGGTACTGGGACCATTCCTCCAGTATCGCAGTCGTTTGCTTGATGACAGTCTGGTTATCAGACAACTCTCGCTATACTCAGGCTGTCCCCGTGTAGTCAATAGGGGTTTCATGGAGCAGGACTGAAGCTGGTTTTCTTTGTCGCCCAGCAGCTGGTTCTTTGTGGTGGACCGAGGATGGTGGGGAAAGGTTGAGTAGTGCAGTGTGAGTGCGTTGTGTCTGTTACCATGATAGAGACCTTCTGACGATGGTCACACACCAACTGTACATTAATGTAATACCCATGTGGTTGCTGTATACTCACCATTGACATATCAGACCCCCAGATCCATGTGCATACAATGCCTGGATCTTTTAAATCCACATTCCATGAGCAGCACAATGGCTCAGTGGTTAGCACTGCTGCCTCACAGCACCAGGGACCTGGGTTCAATTCCACCCTCGGGCTACTGTCTGTGTGCTCATCCGAGTGCCCCAGCTTCCTCCCACAGTCCAAAGATGTGCAGGTTAGGGTGGATTAGCCATGCCGAAAATTGTCTGTAGTGTTCAGGGTTGTGAAGGCTAGGTGGATTAGCCATAGTAATTGTGGGATTATGGGATATGGTAGCAGGCTGGGTTGGGGTGGGATGCTCTTCAGATTGTCAACGTGGCTGCAATGGGCTGAATGGCCTCCTTCTGCACTGTAGGGGTTCTTATAATCCCTTCTATCTGGTTAGTGAGGAATCTTCTCAATCTATGTCACCCGCAAAAAGCGGCAATCAATGCCAACTGTAAGATGTTGTCAATATCACCTACCCCCACCCAGATGTAAGTGCTGGTTTAGAAATTCAGGGCAACTGTTACCTTGGCTTGAGTTAAACCAACTCAGCAGGGATGTGAGAACCAAGAGAGAATATTAGAAAGTAAATCAGGGTGCACACAATACTGGGAGAGACAATTCACACTAAAATAGAGAAGAGTAAGTTAATAGATGGAGTCGGAGTAAATGAGTAAGCAGTGAAGTTTAAATCAAGGTTACACTGCATGGATGTGAACGCACGGAGTATAGTTAATACGACTGGGGAGTTACAGGTGCAGGTTGCCCTTTGGGATGATGACATTGTGGAAAAATGGAGACCTGCCTTAAGAAAGGGTGGATCTGGATGTTAAATGTTCCTAGTTACAAGGTGCTCAGGAGTGATAGAAAGGGAAATAAAATCGGGAGTGACTATTTTGGAGTGCTGGAGAAAAAGGATGTTTCAGAGGACAGAATCGATTTGGCTAGAGCCAAGAAATAAAGATACCATTCCATGCTCAGTGTAATGGAAACGTCACTCGCTAATGAAAGAGATATGCAGGAACAAGTCTGCAAGGAAAAGGAAATTGCACAGAGGTGTAGACACGGATGGAGTAGTTACAACAGGGGACTTTAATTACCCGTATAGCGACTGACATCATAGTAGTATGAGGGCCAGTAAAGGACAAGCGTTTCTAGATGTGAGTTTCCTATAGTAGGATGTGTCGAGTTCAACGAGAAAGGCATTCATTGAAATCTCAACATTTTCTGTAAATACAAATTATTTATATTTTTATTCATAGAAAATATAAATAGTACAAGAGTGATAAAGGAGGAGTAGGGTGATTTAGAGGATTTACAGTTGGAGTGAGAAACATGGTCCAGATGTTAAATCAATACTTTGCATCTGCTTTAACCTACAAGACAGAAGCTGACCAAGTCTTGTGACGGAGAAGGAAACCCAATCACTAGAAGAGTTTAAAATTAATATGGAGGAGGCACTGGATCAACTGTTGTTACTAAAAATTGATCAAGAACCAGGATTGGATGAGAGGTATCCGAGGGGATCGAAGGAGAGGGAGTGGGAACTTCAGAGGCAGTGGCAATAATATTTCATTCTTCCCTGAAGGTGGTGCTGGAGGACTGAAGAATTGCAAACGTTATCCCATATTCAAAAAGAGTTTGTGAAGATCGGCCCAGGCATTATAGACCAGTCAATTTAACTTTGGTGGTGAAGAAACTTCCAGGAACAATTATTCAGGATAGAGTTAATAGTCACATAGAAAAATGTGGAGTGAATAAGGAGAGTCAGCATGGATTTACTAAGGAAATTGTGTTTAACTAACTCTGTGGAATTTTTGGAAAAGGGTCCAGAGAAGGTTAATGAAGGAAAGTCTGTTGATGTGGTGTATATGGACTTGCAAAAATACAGCAGCACACATCAGACTTGTGAGGAAATTATAGAGCGTAGAATAAAAGAGATAGTAGCAACACAGCTACACTATTGGCTGAGGGAGAGGAATAGACTGTAATGGTTGTTGGGCATTTTTTGTCATGGAATTCCCCAGGAGTCAGTATTGAGACCCTCACTTTTTATGATAAATTAATGATCTAGATCTTCGTATGCAGAGATCGGTTTAAAAGTTTGTGGGTGCCACAAATCCTGGGAGAATTGTAAACTGCGAGGAGCGCAATTGATAATATCAAAAGGACATTGACAAATTGGAGGAGTGAGCAGATAGGTGGCAGATAAAGTTCAGTATGGAGGAGCAGCAGGTGAGGTATTTGGTAGAAAAAGCTTGGAGAGACAGTATAAAATAAAGATTACTATTTTCAAGGGTGTACAGCAGCAGAGGGACCTGGGAATATTTTTACAGAAGTTATTAAAGATGTAAGAGCTAGAGAGAGGTGTTAATAAAACAGACAGTATGCTAGGCTTTATTATAGGGGCAGAGAGTACAAGAGCAGGAAGAGGGTTATGATGATCCTATATAACACATTGGTTAGACCTTAGCTGGAGAACTCAATGGTACAACTTTGAGGAGGAATACAGAAGCGGAGGGACCTTGGGCATTCAAGTGCATAATTTTCTGAATGTGGCCAGGCAAATTAAAACAGATGTTAAGAAGGCTTATAGGACCCTTGGATTTATAAACAGAGGCATAGAGTATAAAAGCAAGGAAGTGATGGTACCCTTCTACAAATCATTGGTCAGACCACCAGTATTGTGTTCAGTTCTGTGCATCTTATTTAAACAAGAATGTTAAAACCCTGAAGAGAATGCAAAGGAGATTTACTAGCATGATACCAGGAATGAGGGATTTTATATGCAGGGAAAGATTAGAGAAGTTGGGTTTATTCTCCTTGGGGCATGTCGCAGCTGTACAGGACATTGATTAGGCCATTTTTGAAATACTGCATTCAATTCTGGTCTCCCTCCTATAGGAAAGATGTATTAAACTTGAAAGTGTGCAGAAGATATTTACAAGGATGTTCCCGGTGTTGGAGAGTTTGAGCTATGGGGAGAAGCTGAATAGGCTGGGGCTATTTTCCCTGGTGCGTCGAGGCTGAGGGTTCACCTTATAGAGGTTTATAAAATCGTGAGGGGCATGGGTAGGGTAAACAGCCAAGGTCTTTTCCCCAGGGTTGGGGAGTCCAAGAGGGCATAGGTTTAAGGTGAGAGGGGAAAGATTTAAAAGGGACTTAAGGGGCAACTTTTTCAGGCAGATGGTGGTGTGTGTATGAAATGAGCTGGCAGAGGAAGTGGTGCAGGATGGTACAATTACAACATTTAAAAGGCATCTGGATGGGTATATGAATAAGAAGGGTTTAGAGGGATATGGACCAAATGCTAGCAAATGGCACTAGATTAATTTAGGATATGGATGTGTTGGACCAAAGGGTCTTTCTCCATGCGGGACAACTCTATGACTCTGTGACTCTAAGATTAAGATGTGACCTTAATGAGGTGTTCAAAATTATGAACAATGTAGACAGGGTAAAGAAGGATATTCTGTTTCCACTATGTGTCAGTGACTAGGGGCCAAATTTCAAGCTTGTCAGCAAGAGAGCTAGGAATGGGATGGGGAGAAAGCTCTTTATTCTGAGAGATTTTAAGATTTGGAACGTGCTGCCTGGGAGAGTGGTGAAGGTGGATTCCATAGGAGGTTTCAAAAGAGAGCTGGATATATATTCAAAAGTGACAAATTTAGAGGGCTGTGAGGACAGAGCTGGAGAACAGGATTAGCTGGGTAGCTGTCAGGAGCCGATAGAGATATGATGTATCCAATACCCTCCTTCTGTACTGTCAAATTCCACGATTCTTGATTCTGTTCTAACTGTGTACAGTTCTGGACATCACATTTTACAAAGGATTTGAATGCATTGGAGAGAGAGCAGAAAACGTTAATCAGAATGTATCCAGGGATGGGACACTTCAGTTTTTTTTTATTTGTTTATGGGATGTGGGTGTCACTGGCTGGGTCAACATTTATTACCCATCCCTATTTGCCCAGAGGACAGTTGCGAGTCAATCCAATTGCTGGAGTCGGATGTAGGCCATGCCATATAAGGGCAGTAGTTTCCTTCCCTGAAGGACATCTGTGAACCAAATGGGTTTTTATGAAAGTGGTTACATGGTCAACAATGGATTAGCTTTTCATTCCAGACTTTTTATTGAATTAAAATTTCAACACCCATTATAGTGGGATTCAAACCCTTGTCCCCAGAACATTGGACTGAGCTGGATTACTAGTTCAGTGAGATTACTGCTTGGCCTCCCACTATAAATTGTGAGAATAGTTTGGAGGAGTTGGAACTGTTTTTCCTGGGGAGGGGAAGGCTAAGAGGAGATTCATTAGAAGTTTTCAATACAAAAGTGGTCTACACAGAGTGGATAAGGGAAAAATTCCCACTCGTGAAAGGATCAAGAACTAGAACAATTTCCAAGTGTTTTGAGAGTATTTCAAAGTGTTGTAAGAAGAAAATATAATTTGAGAAAAACCTTTTTAAACACAGCAAACAGTTAGGGTATGGAATTCACTGCTTTGAAATGTGGTGACACAGGTTCAAAGCTTTGAAGAGGGTAGTGGGAGTGGAGGATTTTGCAGACACAAACAATATGCAGGTACGGCAAAAAGATAGAAGACCAGCTAAGTTGCAATGCTCAGGGAGCCAGTGCATTAACAATGGGCTGAATAGCCTCTTTCTGCACTGGAACATTTCTGAGATTCCATGACAAACACGAGCAATGTCCTGTTCAGCCCTCTTAAGCACATATCAAATGTGCCTCGGAAGTAGAAAAAAAAATGATATCAAAGAGAGAGTGGCAATTTGAGAACATATTGGCTAAGGGCTGGAGAATGCAGTGGTGAACAGATGTTTTCCAAGTGGAGAAAGGGATGGAGTGACAACATGGGGATTGGTACTAGTACCTTTACTACTCTTGTTATAATTACATGACCTAGACTTCAGTATAGGTATTATGATTTCAAAGTTTGATGATCAAATGGAACTTTTTGATATAGTCGTCATCAGCAATCACTTGCTAAATGAGGACGATTGTCCTCCGAGGAAATTCCGTGTCACTGGTCGTGGGTTCTCTAGGTCCTTGTGTGGTTGATGAGCCTGATCTTAGAGCCACATCTCCCACTACATATTTGGCAGGTGTTTCCAGGAGATGCAATTGGTACTTGGACTTGAGATCGTTGGCATTCCTTTCTCCATTTCCCTTTCCATACATCCTCTTGCTGTTGGGTATTCCTGAAGAACTGTGTTCCTTCATAAAAGTGCTTCCTCTGAGCTGGTTTTTTCTGAACAAGGTCTCCCATGCATTCATATATATGCTCTATTTCTTGAGTCAAGCCTTTAGGGACACTTTGAATTGTTTTCTTTGTCCTCCTCTCATTCAATAGCTATTGGTACGTCAAAGATGCTGATGTTTGTGTGTCTGTCCTCACAGATGATACAGAGATTCTATCACAAACAGCATTGAAGATACTTCTCAAGGGCCACCGGTCTTCAAGAAAGCAAGAAAGTGGACTTAAGGAACCATCTACTCTCCATCAGTGAGAAGATCATCCCCGAATCCTTGCCAGGCACTTTCATCCAAAAATCTGAGGAAACCCTACTGGTTATCTGTAGAACAACTGAAGAAAAAATTCACTCTTACTCTGTTCACGAAGAGCCCAGATGGACATAAACTGCCTGTAAGGGCCAATGAATATTAGTAAGTCCCTCTAGGGAAATGCAAGATCATAGGCTCCAAGCTGAGAAGGGGTTATGTTTACAGTGATGGTTACATCAGGTTTTGTATGAAGAATTAATTGACCAGTGTAAATCTTGACTCAATGATAGCGTTCTTATCTTTGAGACAGAGATTTCAGCTTCACACCTCACTGCATATACTTATAGGATCTAGGACTGCAGTCTGCTGCACAGGACAATGTTACTGTGTCACAGGGGCTGCCTTTCAGATGAGAGTTTAAACCTACTTTCCTGTGAATGTAAAAGATTTTCACAAGATGAATTGAACAGTAGGTGAGTTCTCCTGGTGCTCTGGCAAGCATTTTTTTTTAATTCATTTGTGGGTGTGGGCATTTCTGCCTCGCCAGCATTTGTTACCTGTCTTTAGATGCCCTGGAGAAAGTGATGCTGAGCTGCCTTCTCAAACTGTTGGAGTCTACCACTCCCTCACCACCACAACCCACCCGCACCCACCCCCCCAAACCCCCACCGCCCAAAACCACATCATTAAAACAGATTACCAGTATCCAGTCACTTGTCCCATTCCTGTTTCTGGCAATTTGCTATGCAAAGATCACCCTGCCATATTTCCCTATGATACATCAACAACTGTTCTTTATTATCTGTTGACTAGTTTGGGCCACCCTCAAGTCGTGAAAGGTGCTATGAAAATGCAAATGACTTCAGGATCTACTGCCAGAGGCATTGCCACTTCACCTGAAGTTCCATCAGGATATTGGCAAGTTTGAGATAATACCACAAGCCCTGGTTCAGAGCTTCCTAACATTCCCATATTGTGCTTTCATATGGAATTAGCTATTTCACACGTGAAATCTATCAAGGAGTCCTTTTCTGGATGGAATTTTTTAATACTCTGAGACAATATGAAATATGAATCAAAGTCTATCTACAACAAAAGAATTAACTACTAAAGGAAGCTGAAACAGTGAATGGGTTACGACCAAGGGGAAGTGATGGCCTACTGATATTATCGTGAGACTATTAATCCCAAGACCCAGGTAATGTTCTGGAGACATGGTTCTGAAGGAGGCTCGCTAAACCCGAAATGTTAACTCTGATTTATCTCCACAAATGCTGCTGAGATTTTCCAGCAATTTTTATTTTTGTTTCTGATTTCCAGCATCCGCAGTTATTTTGGGTTTTTTTTGTCTGAGGAAATCCTCTTGAAAGTCAGTGTGGCTTGCAACTAAACATTGGAACTACAAATATGATTTTCACTGCTTGGTAACTCGAAGAGAAATGCCAGGAATAACACCAACCACTCTATGTGGCCTTCATCCACCTGACCAACATTTTTTACTCAGTAAATCAGGAAGTGCTATGAAAGATCCTGTTAAGGACTAGCTGTCCGGTGAAATTAGAACATAGAACACAGAACAGTACAACATAGGACCAGGCCCATCGGCCCACAATGTTGCGCCGAACATGATGCAAAATTCACCAATATCCCCCATCTCCCCCATAACAAGATGTCAGTGACGGTCCTCACTGACAGTGATCTGTCAGAATCCTTTCAGGTCAAGACAGAGTCAAGCAGGGATGTGTGATCACCCCCACCCTTTTCTCTATTATCCTCACCACCAAACTTCATCTTGTCAACAACAAGCTTCCCAGCAGGGGAGGTATTATTGACAGGATGAATGGGAAACTTTCCAATGTCAATCGGTTGAAACCCAAGAAGGAAATGACACCAAACTCGCTTGTGGAACTTCAGTATATGGATGACAATATCATCTCCGCACTCGAGGAAGGAATCTTCAAACTGTGCTTATCACCTTCACAGAAGAATTGATCTCAGCCTCAACCTCAAGAAGACTCAAGTCCCAGGTCATGTTCTGGTCTATCCCTTCATTAAGATCAACAGAGAAATCCTCCCAACTGTGGAACAAGTCCCCTACCTGGACAGCCAACTCTCATCTAAGTTTGACATCAATGCAGAGATTCAACAGCTCATCCAGTCTGTGAGTACCATCTTCTGATGAGAGTCTTCAGTCCTGATGAAGAGTTTTGGCCTGAAACATTGATGTTCCTGCTCCTCTGATGCTGTTTGACTTGCTGTGTTTGTGCAGTTCCATGTTAATGACTCTGGCTTCCAACATCTGCAATCCTTATTTTCTCCTATTCAATAACTGTGGCATCTGTGATGAGACAGAGATCCTTGTGTATAAGATAGTCATCCTTCTGACTCTTCTATATGGCTGTGAAACTTGGACTACATATAGATGTAACCCCAACATAGTAAATAGTGAAGAAAATATGGATGACTGAGATCGGCTCATGGAAAGGGCAGACAGATGGCAAATGCAATGAAACATCAATGAGTGATGCAGTTTGAGAAAAACAATATGGGGAATAAGTGAAATGGCATTGTGCTGTAGGGGACAGTGGGAGCAAAGTATGTATTTACAAGAACTTTGAAGATGGCTAGGCAAACTGGTAGGATTTTTCAAAAAGTGAATGGGATACATGGTTTTGTGTCTGTGTGTGCATAGAATTGTAAAACAGGGATGTCATCCTAAAATCTTTTATAAAGCACTGATTAGGTCTCAGCTGGAGCATTATGTGCAATTCTAAGTGTGATGGTTTTCAGAAGGTCAAAGGAAAATATGAAGACTGGTGTTCAAAATTGTGGGCAAAAGCTTTCCTCTGGCAAGTGAGTCTGCGACCCAATTTCAGGGTTTCAAATAGTTGATAAAACAACAAAGGGAGAAATTGGAAAGTTATATTTTCTTCACATTCCTGTGAAAGTCTAAAACACAGCCTGAAAAGGCAGTGGAATCAGATTCCACTGGAAGTTTCAAAGTCATCTAGGCTTGTACATGAAGTGGACTGACTTACAGGGTTATACAAGGAAACCACTCCCCACAGAAATAGGAACAAAAGCAGAAGTTGCTGGAAAAGCTCAGCAGGTCTGGCAGCATCTGTGAAGAAAAAAATCAGAGTTAACGTTTCGGCTCCAGTGACCCTTCCTCATAACCCTCCCCACAGAAACAGCTCAGGATGAATATCTGCAGTTAATAACTTGCTGTGACCACAGCACACATGATATGCAGGGGGTCGAGGAGATAACTGGTGTGTTAGATTGATTTTGGTTGCCCCTTAGATAGAGCCAGTACAGGCATGACAGGCTGAAAGGCCACCTGTGGTGCTCTGAGATTCTATGATAGCAATGTGCTCAGTAAATCCTAGCTCTTTAGACAAGATTTTCTGTCACCTGTCTAGACTTCTGCCTTTAGCTGGCTCTGGGTCAAATCTGGTTTGATGAACCTCCCATGCAGCACCTTCGAATATGTCCTTCCATCAAAGGCTTTACATAAATGCAACTTTTAATTCCTTTTTTGGATGTGAACATCACTGACTGAGCCAAAGTTTATTGCCTGTCCCTAGTTGCCCCTTGAGAAGGTGGGGGTGAGCTGCCTTCTTGAACCGCTGCAGTCCATGTGCAGTGGGATGACCCACAATGTCCTTAGGGAGGGAATTCCAGGATTTTGACCCAGCAACACTGAAGGAACGGTGATATATTTCCAAGTCAGGATGGTGAATGACTTGGAGGGGAACTTGTTGGGGGTGGTGTTCCCATGTATCTGCTGCCCTTGTCCTTCTAGAAGGGAGCGATTGTGGGTTTAGAAGGTGCTGTCTAAAAAGCTAAGCTGTGGCAGTAGCTATGCCCAGGACTGGTTCTGATGAAGCTGAGCAGCACCAAACCAGGATGATCTCTCAGTCCAATCAAACTCTCCCACACAAGCTTTACCATGCTTGTCGGTCTGTACAGAGTCTGGACTTTGGGCGAGTGCGCATAGGGTCCCAGATCCACTTCCATGAATCAGAGATGACCTCCAATTTGTTGCACTTGGTTACATTTGGTTAATGGGATTGTGGATGCTGGGGTTCCCTATGGATGGGGGTGGAGGAGGGGGCTCTGAGTGAAGTGTGGGATGGGGCTGCAATCTCTGGCTGTGCTTTCAGCTCAGACCTGAAGCCTATAGCAATAACCGCAAAGTAGCATTTCATTTGCAAGTTCTGAGTGGCGATAGACCCGGGGCTTGGAGAGGGAGGGGGTGATTTCTGAAATATTGATGAGAGACAGCGGACCAAGTGCAAGAACACATCCAGGTCCAGATGTGACAGAAAGGGAAGCTGCCTGTTCCATTGGCACAGCTCCGTCCGTTTTATTTCTGTGTACGTTTACAAAACTTCGGCGCACTTGTTACATGTTTATTTTGTGTCCCTTTTATAGAATAAAAAGGGTTTCCAGGACCCAGAAACGCAAGTGACAGGAGACCTTTCTCAATGATTTCGGTCTCGGGGAGGAGGTCAGACCTGGTGAATGGTGCTACCCCAGGCTGGTATTTGTGACTGGGATTGGCGGGGGGGAGGAATTACACAGAGTTTGTGCTGCTTTCTCCTGCCGCTCAGATGGGCTCGGTGCTAATAGGAGTGGCGACAGGGATTGCGGGGAGGGGAGAGGGGGTCGCTTATAAAGGAGGGCTGTTGTTTTTGGGGGCGTGCGTGTGAACAAAGCACAAGGACAAAGTGTAAAAAGCAGGAGCTCGCCGCCTAGCCTGGACAAAGTGAGCAGAGCCCGGGGTCTGGAGGAGCCGAGACCAGCAGGATATCAGCATGAGAAGGAATGGGCGCATTCTGACCCGAATTTGCGGCCAGCGGACCGGCCTGAGGGGTGAGTTTACACATCCCGGTGCTCCCCTGCTCCAAGGGAGGTGCCAGGCGCTACTTGCTGCAGCAGCCGTTTCAATAACCGCACCCCCCACCCCCCACCCCCCCAACACACAGAGAGAGAGCCATCCGAGCTGACAGTCAAAATGATCCCCTCGGGCGATCGCTGGCAACCACTTGGGCGACTGAGGGACAGCCAATTTAAATCCCTTCCTGGAGGCTCTGAAATGGGGTTTGAAGTCGCTTCCTTAGTGATGTTCCGTGCGTTTGCTGTGAAATCCCCTTCTTTTCCAACATTAATCACAGGTGGAGGGCACTGGGCAATGTTCCGACACTGGGGCAATGTCTAATTGCTTAGAGAATCGTAAACTGCAAAAGGCAGAAGTGTCAATGCGACCCATCCTCTCTGTACTAGCCCTTTTAAAGACTCCGTTCAAAAGTAGATCGATTCCTCAAGTGCTATTTGAAGAGCAGTGACCAAAGGCAGGTTGGATACACTGTGCCTTTAAATAAAACAGGCAAGGTTCAGATGCGTACTGGCAGCGCGCTAGCAGGGCAGGGAAAGGGGCAGAGGGAGAGGGTCCCTGTGAGGGGGCAGGAGGAAGTGGAGGGCGGGGGGGTGGTGGTAGAGAATGTGTTAGCCCTGCCTGCCCCCACCCGGTGGGCAGTGTCTGCTCACTGACACCGCTAAGGCATGTCCTTGGAGCGGAGCCCGGGACATTAAGCGAGAGGGAGAGCGGCGGATGGAAGCGAGCGGAGCGGCGGCGGAGGCGGCGGTGGCCCGGCGGTCGCTCTGGGGGCTCCGGGGGCGGCACCGCACTCTCCCGCAAGGCCAGCGGCAAGGTGAGCTACCCGGCCCGGAACGTGCATTCTACCCTGAGGGCCTGGCCGAGTGGTCATGGCAGAGCACCCCACCCCACCCCCCTCTAGGGTGAATGTCCCGGGGGCACGGGGAAATCCCACAGCGACAGTTAATCTATCTGGACGCAATGTGCAGGGATGTGGGCACAAGACAAGAGATTGGCACTAGGGGATAGAACAGATCGATGGGCCGAATGGCTTCCTTCTGCCCTGTTATAATCGGAGATTCTGTCATCTGGTGTCATTAAAAAAAACCCATCTGGTTCACTAATATCCTTTAGGGAAGGAAACTACCATCCTTACCTGGTCTGGGCTACATGTGACTCCAGACCCACAGCAAAGTGGTTGACTCTTAACCGCCCTCTGACCCAGTGTGGAGAGCCACCGGGGAAAGGGGCTGCGGAACAAATGCTGAAAATCGGATGGGGAGAGGGATTCGTTTGGTTTGACTGCGAGGCCGAGGGAGATTGTTTCTCTTCCCTTTGCTAGAACAGTCGGCAAGGTCACGATGGGCCGCAGGGCCTCTTCCCGTGCTGTAAAATAACCTCTAAAGGTGAGCGTGTGGACCAGAGCTCTGTGAGAGAATAAAGGGCCCGGTGCTGGGCCGCGTTGTTGCATTGCTTTATCCAAACCGGGGAGATGTTTAGACCCTCCGGGCAAGCCTTTCCCGTGGGCTCGGTTGGGGCTGAGCGGCCGCACGGGTTGGAAAGCCCTCCTCCCGGTCCCAGCATCCGCAGTGCCGCTTACAGCCAGTGAATACCAATCGGCAGCTGGTAACTCACTGCAGCATTTCTACCTGCTCCTGCGCTGGCACTACCCAGCAGCGGGGAGTGAACGGGCTGAATGGCCGCGTCGGGCTGACTGGAAAAGGGACTGTGCTGGCGGCAGGAGAATGCAGGGGGCTGTGGGTTTGATGTGCAAAGCAGTGGGGGTGGGGGGACAGTTATTGATGAAGCTGGGGAGGGGGGAGGGGGCCGGACTGAGCCCCCTGTCTCTCAGCCCCCTCCCCGGGGCACTTGCTGATGGTGTCTGGCCTGTGGCCAGCGGAGAGGCGCTTCAGGTTTCCCAGCCAGAAATAGCGCGGGCCCGTCATCGACCTCATCCCTTGACCCTGACCCTGAACCCGACCCCGGGGAGCAGGGGCAGAATCAGGAGCCAGGGCCGAATCTCCGCGGATCCGCTCCCGGGGAAACCCTCTCCCCCCCTAACTAAGGGGCAGGTTTGGACTCTCACTCCCTCTCCCTCCCCCCCCGAGGGGCAGGTTTGGACTCACTCTCCCTCTCCTCCCCCCCGAGGGGCAGGTTTGGACTCCCTCTCCCTCTCTGGTCTCTCTCAGAGAAAGCGCTGGCCCTGGCACAGATCACTGTCACTATGACTCACATCAGAGCAATGTGCCATAACTGGCAGATAGTGCCCTTTCCTCAGCATCTCAATGGGCAAGGATTGGGTAGCCCTAGGCAAAACCTGACCAAACTTAATCTAACTACATGATAATTGAGCTCAGTGAGGGTGCGAGCACCTCTCCTGTGGCATTACTGTGAGGTGAATGGTATCTTCCTTGATAGCATTGTACAACTTACAGAATACTGAATGGCCTGGACAGAGTGGATGTTGGGAAGATGCTTCCATTGGTAGGAGAGACTAGGACCCGAGGGCACAGCCTTAGAGTAAAGGGAAGACCTTATAGAACGGGGATAAGGAGAAACTTCTTCAGCCAGAGAGCGGTGAATCTATGGAATTCACTGCCACAGAAGGCTGTGGAGGCCACGTCATTGAGTACATTTAACACTGAGATAGATAGGTTCTTGATTATCAAGGGGATGAAGGGTTACAGGGAGAAAGCGGGAGAATGGGGTTGAGGAACTTATCAGCCATGATCAAATGGCGGAGCAGACTCAATGAGCCGAATGGCCTAATTTCTGCTCCTATGTCTTATGGTCTTATGGTCTAATGTACCAAGGAGGTCTGCCAGCCCATTGTACCCATGCTAGCCCTTTGACAGAGATATCCAGTTGATTCTACTCCTTTCATCTGTCACTATACACTTGCATTGTATTTGTTCAGGGCAAGTGAACAGCATTGATTACTCATTGTTTGGGAAAAACAATCATATTGAACTTGAAATCGGAGCTCTGTCATTGTCTCTCCCCAGCCAGCCCACCCACCCCACCCCATATGAGCTGCTGCCAGCTTCTCCAGCACTTTCTGTTTAAACTTCAGAGCTCCAGAAACCGCAGAATTTTGCTGTAATTTATTTCCCATCCCTGATTGCCCTTGAGAAGGTGGTGGCAAGCTGCCTTCTTGAACCACTGCTTAACCCTCTGGTCAAAGCTACACTCACAGAAACAGACAGAGAATGCTGGAGAAACTCAGCATGTCTGGCAGTATCTGTGGAGAGAAAAACATTTTGAGTTCAATATGACTCATGTTCTGAATAAGAGTCACTGGACTGAACCTCTCCACAAAAGCTGCCAAACCTGCTAAGTTTCTCCAGCAATTTCTGTGTTTATTTCAAATTTCCAGCACTTGCAGTATTTTGTCTTTAGTTAAAGACACAGCCATAGCACTGTTAGGGAGGGAATTCCATGATTTTGACCCAGTGATACTGAATGAACAGTGATATATTTCCAAGTCAGGGTGTGAGCGGCTTGAAACTGATGACATTCCCATCTACCTGCTGCCCTTCTCCTTCTAGATGGAAGTGGTTGTGGGTTTGGAAGGTGCTCTAAAGGATCTTTGGTGAATTTCTGCAGTGCATCTTATAGATAATACACACTGCTGCTACTGAGCGTCGGTGGTGGAGGGAGTGGATGTGGTGCCAATCAAGCGGGCTGCTTTGTCCTGGATGGTGTCAGTTCCTTGAGTGTTGTTGGGGCTGCACTCATCCAGGCAAGTGGGAATATTCCGTCACACTCCTGACTTGTGCCTTGTTGATGGTGGACAGACTGTGGGGAGTCAGGAGGTGAGATAACTGCTGCAGGATTCCTAGCCTCCGGTTTACTTTCTGGTCAATGGAACCAGGATTTTGGTCATGGAGATTAGTAGCGGTGATGCCCTTGAACATATTATCCAATGATTGGGCTAGCACTTAATTCTAAATGTTACTGAATTGAATCTGCTAAGGTCGGATTCGAACCCTGTTCCCAGGACATTAGACCAAGGGGTATCAATTATTAGTCCAGCAAAATTACCATGACACCACTGCTTACGCCCAGAAAATTCTCTCTAGAAGCTATCCAGGTGTATTTGCCAAAGACAATGCACTTACAACTTTTCATAAAGACTGGAATAAGTGGTGGGATAATTAATAACAACTCAAAGTGATTGATCTGAGAGAGTTAATAGCTTGCTCATTATCCAGTTCACTTTATTCCCTTGGGCCCATTATCATGAGGATGTTCGCTCAGCTGGGGTCTCAGCGGTGCTTTTTGTCTAAAACACTTCGGAAATTCTTGGTAACATTTGTCTGTCAATATTTTGGAGACAGACAAAAGTTAAAATTATGAGCGAGATTGTTGAGTCCCAGTTGATGTGACATTTATCCAGATCCATCATAGTTATCAGACAAACATTGAACTACAAAGAAATGACCCTGCTTCCTGACCATTGGATTAAAAATGTGTCCAAGGGGAATCCCAGTTGTTTTGCGTCAATAAGATGACCCGATACCTATGAAAGATAGTTTTACAGATCTATTTTTAAATTGGTTCTGCTGCTGCTCTGACGACTATAAACAAAATAGCTGGTGCTATGAGCTAGTGATGTTGTGTCCACCACTATGTGCATACCAGAGTGCTCCTCTCACGTAGTCTGTCTCACAAAGACTGTTAGCACCAAGTGATTGGCATTCATTTCATAGTCACAAGCCCATATGCAGGATGTTGGTGATGCCCAGTGCATCTAGAGACCGGAACAATGGTATAAATAGTATGTACAATGGCGTACAATTTATTCCAGTAGTGAAAGCAATCCGATTCCTCATATCTGACATTGTGATTTATGATGGTCATACCTGTGGTGGAATTAAATTATCTATCTAGCATTTTGGCTTTGCATGGTTCTTGCTCAAAAAAAATCTACGAATTATTTCCAAGCTGTTTTCTTTTCTCATAAACAAAAATCCATCATGAAGAGGTTTGTGCCTTTCTGTTTGCTTTGAGATGTGTGTATTGCTGCCCATCCCTTTGAAGTGAGTGGTTTGTCAGGGCCAATTCAGAGTCAACCACCTTGCAGTAGATCTGGAGTCACATGCAGGCCAGCTAAAGGTGACAGATTTCCGTCTAAAGAGAGTTACAATGACTAAAAGTTACAACAAGCAACAAGAGTACAATGATCACCTTCACAGAGATTAGCTTTCAATTCCAGATTTTATTAATTGAATTTAAAAGTTTCGTCAGCTGCTGAGCTTGAATTTGACCCCACATCCCCAGAGCATTGAATCAGACCTCCAGTCTAGTGACATTACCACAACACCGCTATGTCCGTCACTGTTAATTGGAAAATTATATAAAGTACAACACAGAAACGGGCCACTCAGTCTAAGTGCACTGTGCTGAAGTTTATACTCCACACAAGCCTTCACCCAACATCCTTCATCCATCCCAATCTGCAGATCCTTACAACAAAAACAGAGTGAGCTGGAAAACTTAGCGGGTCTGGCAGCATCTGGGTGAGAGAAACAGAGTTAACGTTTCAATTCCAGTGACCCTTCCTCAGAATTGATAGCATCTTGGAAAAGGTGCTATTTAGTTTGATGACAAGGATGGGATGAATAGTTGGGGACAAAACCCAGAGAGAGAAGGAGAAAGGGGGAAACAAAGGGATTGTAGACAGTAGGACAGGGATGAAGAGAAGCTAAAAAGGTGATAATGATGGCTATGAGTGGGTCAAAATGAGTTGACTGAGCTGAAAGCAACCTGCATATCCTTGTATTTCTTTCTCCCTCATGTACATATCTAGCTGCCTCTTAAAATATCTCTGCTATTTTCCTCAGCTGCTCCTCTTGGTAGCATGTGCCACATTATTACCATCCTCTGGGTAAAGAAGCTGCTCCTTAATTCTGAACTGGTTTTATGACTAACTCTCCTATATTTAAGGCTCCTAGTTTTGGACACCCTCACTAGTGGAAACATTTCTATATCTGACCAATTAACATCCTTCATTATTTTAAAGACTTCTTTTAGGTCACTCCATTAATCTTCTCTAAAGGAACAAACCCTGACCTGTTCATTTTCCTAATAGTTATATCCTCACATTTCTGGCATTATCTTTTTGAATCCTTTTTCTCATATGCCAAATTTCTCTATATCTCTTCTTATAATGTGGTTCCCAGAACTGAGACAGAGTCCAAATGTAGTCTAATCAAGGTCTGCACATGTTTAAGAATAAGTTTTCTGCTTTTCAGTTCAATTCGTCTGGAGATGAGAAGGGAACTTGATTTGCATTGATTCACGGATTTTACTGTGTACGATTCTAGACCCATCTGCTCCTCTCTTCCTCTGAGAATGTTTTTTTCCAAGGATAATAGAGCTTCCTTGATAATCCTATCTTAATGCACCTCTCCTCACTTACCTATATTAGAAGTAATTTCACATGCTCATGTAACTTGTAACAATTTCTAAAGAATGATGAGATTAAGAGATAGCATTGAAAGTATAACTGAGATTAACTGCAAAAGGTCCAATTGTTCCCAAAGTTGTTGTGCTATGAAAACATTCCTGTCCACCATATATTCAAAGAATAAGGCAAGAAGCAATTAAGCTGTTTCTTTGTTTGTGTATGTTCAAAGTTTCAAAATATTGATTTTATTCCTTTGTGCTCACTCTCTCCTCACTCATTCTATCAAGTCTTGCTGTTAATGTGTTGTTCCTAACTTCCTTGTTTGTTACTTTTATTTCTGTCCAGTTTGTAGTTTGTTTCTCTATGTTAGAACACATGTAAAGTGCTGAGAGTTAGCAGAGTGGACAAATGTCAGTTCTAGAGTTGTCAACATGTTTAACACAATGAAGGAAAAACAAATATTTTCGGCAAGATGTGAACTATATTTCCAAATGGTAGTGGCATCTGACTTTGAATCAGATATAATAAATACTGCAGAGCAATGAAAGCCACTGAAGGAATTATGGATTTTACAGAAGTATTTCAGATCTAATAACTATCATATTTATCAAGTTTCACTGATTCCATTCTTTGACAGCATCATTGATAGGAATTGTGATTAGATAAGATGCTTGACTGGGTCTGCAGCAGGTGGTGAGGGAACCAACAAGAGGGATAAACATACTTGATCTCATCCTAACCAATCTGCTGGCTGCAAATGGAGGTTCGGTGTGGATTCAATGGGCCATTTGGCCTGCTTCCACACTAGTGATTCTGTGATTGTATGAATAGATAGCAAAACAGTCCATGTCTAAATGTAGTAAGATGTGGACAATAACCATGTTTGGGCTGACAAGCAGCAAGTAACATCTGTGCCACACAAATGTCAGGCAACAACCATCAACAAGAGTGAACCTAACTATCACTCCTTGATTTTCACAAGTGTTAGTATCACTGAATCCCCCACTATCAACACCTCGGGGGTTACCATTGAGCAGAAAATGAATTGGACTAGCTGTATAAATACAGGGGCTACAAGAGCAGATTAAAGGTTTGGAATCCTGCAGTGAGTAACTACAAGGGCTGGCCGTATTTGGGAGACACGAAGTTTTGATCCTACAGTAACTCACCTCCTGACTCCCCAGAGCCTGTCCACCATCTCCAAGGGACAAGTCAGGAGTGTGATGGAATACTCCCCACTTGCCTGGATGGGTGCAGCCCCAGCAACACTCAAAAAGCTTCACAACATCCAGGAAAAAAACAGGTCATCTGATTGGCACTACATTCACAAACATCCACTCCCTCTAACACTGACGATCAGTAGCAGCAGTGTGTACCATCTACAAGGTGCACTGCAGAAATTCATCAAAGATCCTCAGACAGCATCTACCAAACACATATTATGGCCACTTCCATCAAGAAGGACAAGAACCACAGATATACAGTAACACCACCACCTTCAAATTCCTCTCCAAGCCACTCACCATCCTGGCTTGCAAATATATTGCCCTTCCTTTAGTGTTGCTGGGTCAAAATCCTGGAATCCCTCCCTAACAGCTCTGTGGGTACACCTACACCAAATGCAATGCAGCGATTCAAGAAGGCAGCTCACTGCCACCTTGTCGAGGGCAACTAGGGATGGGCAATAAATGCTGATCCAGCCAGTGACTCCCACATCCCATGAATCAGTTTTAAAAGGAGCTATATAAATGCAGTTTGACTATTGTCCTGCCTGTGGTGTCCCATTTTGGAGGAGACGGTGTTGAGTGAGTGCATTTCCTCATCGAACTGGAAAAGTGATGGTTTCTAATTGGATTGCCAAAGAATGAATGAAGCTATTTCTGTGACTGTGCGGCAGATATTTTGAACCACACGAATTGATATTTTTAATTGAAATGCTTGTTAATTTTAACAACCTCTGGCCCGAGGACTTCACCTTCCTCGACATCATTGGTCTAAATTTTAATTGACAGGAACAGGTGGCTGGTGCCGAATGAGATATTAAAACTTGAAACGTTTTGCATGCGACCTAACTCAAACCTACATCACCTACTTTTCGATTTAATAGATGCTGGGTACTGGGTAGGTAGCCAAGCAGCTCTCACCATAACCGTTAGTTAATATGATATTTTGTTGAAACAAACATAAAGAAATCGTTGTAGGTTTGGCAGCATGTGTGAAGAGAGAGAAACAGAGGAGTCATACCAGGCTGGAAACATTAACTCTGTTTCTCTCTCTATTGACACATTTCTCCAGCATTCTGTGTTTGTTTCAGATTTCCAGCATTTCGCTTTCATTCTAATGTTGTGTTGAGTCTGGCTATCTCTGATTGAATCTGGAATGGGCTATTTTAAACTCGGCCAAACTCATCAAGTGTAAGGGAGTTGAGTTACCGTTGTGACTTGTTCCTGACTGGCAGTAAACTCATTGAATAAAAACCGAAAGAACTGTGGATGCTGTAATTCAGGAACAACAACAGAAGTTGCTGGAAAAGCTCAGCAGGTCTGGCAGCACCTGTGTAGAGAAATTAAGAGTTAACGTTTCGGGTCTGGTGAGCCTTCCTCAGAACTGTCTGAGCTAAATTCATCAGCCTGATTCTCAGGCAGGGGACTGACAAATCCGAACATCCCAAAAGGGAAAACTGAATTTCCTAACAGAGCACCCATGCACCCAACCACACACTTCTGAAGATTGAGTAGAACAGACCTCCGTCTTGTGTATCACTTTTCTGAATCGCCCGGCGAAAGTAGTTGCCTTCAATTACTAAATGACACTTTCTTCAACTCTCTCCCTAAATCCTTCCCTTTATGACCCTCTAATAAGATCATACTCTTTGTCCAAATTCTCACAGGGAAAGGGAGCATGAGGATGAACTTAAATTAGGAAAGTTTTTTTTCACGTGTTAATCGCATGACTGAGATATTGTTTGAGTTCCTTCTTACACCCACCCCGTCAGGGGGATGGTCTGAAAGTTCCCGAAACCATGGTTTCCAAATTCCAATCTTTGTCATAACACACAACAAAATCTTTAAAGATGATAATGTCGAAGATTGTTTTGTGAATAAATCCCTTCAGAATGTCAGGGGAGCGATGCATTACACATCACGTATACCAGTTCTCAGGAAACAGTGGAAGGCAGAACGAGATAGGTTACAAATCACAAGTTTTGGGAAATCCAGAAATATCAAAAAATAGTTCATGTGAATTTCAACTTCCCAAGGTCAGAGTTCAATTATAGTTTTGCCGGTGAGCTGGGATCGGTAATGTTCCTTCTTGCAGCTATAGTGTAGGCACTTTCTTTCCAGCCAGGACCTTGGAGACTGAGATGAAGTGTCTGAAGCAGGCTGCCAACTCCTGCCCTCTCTGGATGTACTTGTGATGGGCTGAAGGGTTACAGAGACGGGGCAGGAGAGTGGAGTTGAGGCCGAGATGGTATTAAATGGTAGAGCAGGCTCCAGGGGCTGAATGGCCTACACCTGGTTCTTATGTTCTATGTTCAAAGTCACATAACTCTGTTTCAGAGGGTTACACCTGGTCACAATTTTTAAGATAGGGTCTTCTGATTTGATGACTGGTCAAGGGAAGGAGGGTCTGATTGTGAGTGAGGTAGACCAGGGACCAAGCGGCCAGCAGTTCAGGAGCTTCAGCCCTCACAATTGTCCATAGGTTTGAGGCTCTTTCTGCTTGCCTGGAAGAGTGAGAGCTGCAGGCTGGATGAGATAACTGACTGTCAGCACACAGTGCAGGGAGCCATTCAAATGGGGGATGCTAAAAGCAATGTAGTGGTTGTAGGGGTCTGTATAGTGAGGGGGGATTTACACTGTTCTCTGCAGCAAAGAGTGAGATTCTGTTTCTTGCCTGGTGTCACGGTTTGGGACATCTTTTCAGGAACAAGAGACTGAGTTACAGTTGGTCAGGGGATCCAGTCGTGAAGGTCCATGGAGGTACAATGACATAGGCAGATCAAAAAAAGGGGCTCTGCGTTTCAGTATGACCAACTGGGCACCAAATTAGGAAGCAGAACCTCAAAAGGCAATCTTTGGATTATTACCTGACTCATATGCAAATTGGCACAGGACAAATAGGATTACAGAAACAAATAACTGGCTCAAAGACTGGCATGTGAAAATTGGTTTCTGTTTCATGGGGCACAGCATGAATTCTGAGGAAAGTAGAAGCTGTACCATTGGGATGATCTCTACAGCTGAACTGTGCTGGGGTTTGGTGTTTAAGCAAGCTGCATAACTAGGGAAGTAGAGATATCTTTAAATTAAATAGCGGGGGCAAATTTGGAAAGATGTTATAAATCAAAGAGTACACACAAAGCAAGAGAGAAAATTTATTTTTGGAAATGATAAGCAAACTGACAGGAAGGGATAGAGAGTACAAATCTCAGGGTTAACAGTGAAAGCTAGAGGTTACAAAAATAATAAAAGGAAAAACTATTGGTTCTGCGTCTGATCTTTCTGTCTTTACTATTGTTAACTATTCCAGTCAACAAATGATGTTGAGCCTGTCCCTTGGAATTTTTCTTATTGTCAGTATATCTCAATGAAATTCACTATTACATCCAAGAATAAACAGTAGAACTTAAACAACAATCTTACAAAACATATGTCTCTCAATTACCTTGATAAGAATCAATTTTATCTCCAGTCTTCAAACTCAGCAAATATCAGTTTAGCATATGGAAGTTCTGAACTGACACAATTTTTCAATTTCATGTACAACATTTTATATAAAATCAAAAAACTTTAATCCCAGGTATTATTTTGCAATTAATACTTTACTGACAGCTGTAAGGCACACATCACCCTGAGTTGGAAATAATGTCATTGGATCAAAGTCCTGGAACTCCCTCACCAGCAGCATTGTGGTTACATTATATCACATGGACTGTAGTGATTCAACATGTAGCTCAACACCATCTTCTCTAGTGCAATTAGCAATAGGTGATAAATGCTGGTCTAGAGAGCTCTGCTTCCATCTTATGAACAAATGAAAAGATAAATTGGGAAACTTGTAAATAAATAAAAACACTTTTCAAATGACGTTTTAAAAATTTGCACCATTTAATACTTTTGTAAAACATTACAAATATTAGGTTTATAAATTATCGCTTTTTACTGTTTCTTGTCTCTTTTAGATACAAGCAAGGGTCAGGATAAAAGGAACACAGCAGCCCTGACTGAATCTGAGGAGAAACAGCAATCATTCAATAATCCCACTGTGTTACAGAATGAGGTGCACTGTTCAATAACAGTAGAAGCAAAAGGTGTTGATATTATCAATATAAAAGGAATTGATGATATAGGATATACACAGCAAGAATCTATGGTAAGTCAATGGTTCTTTATGAGCTAGTTTTCTACCTATTGGTTGTTAAGGATAGTAATATACCAGTTTCAGTGTCATACGGTAAATATCTCAAGCATTGGCTAAGCCAAATGGAACAATTGCATCTAAATGAAAACTAGACACACATGAGGGAGGAAGGAATAGATGGTCATTGTGAGAGTTACATGAAGAGGGCTGGAAGGAGGCTTGTGTGAAGCATAAATACCAGTGTGGACCAGTTCAGCGGAGCAGCTTGTGTCTGTGTGTTATGTGCAATGTGCACACATTGTCACAGCAGCAATCTGATCCTCATTGCATTAGGGAATTGAAAGTGATACTCAAAGCAACTGGTAGTGTTTCAAATCCCTTCCCATCCAATAATCATGTCCTGTACATCCATTGTCAACTTATAAATAGTTACCTGTCCACTGACTGTGCATCTTATGTAACTAAGCCAGAAACTGGACTTCCAGCTATGAGACTGGAAATCCTAAATTCAGTTAAAAATAAAGGAACAGGAGGAGGCCATTCAGCACCTTATGCATTTTACACTATTCTGTTAGATTCTGACAAATGTTTATCCAAAATACATTTATCTGCTTTGCTTGCATATCTTTTAATATCCCTCACTGAACAAAAACATCAATCAATCATAGTTTGGAAATGTTCAGTTGAACTCCAGCCTGAATAGGTTTTGTATTGTGAGTTGCAAAGTTACATTATGCTTTGTCTGAAGAAGTGTTCCTGACATCATTCCAGAGCAGCATAATTCTATGTTTCTGCCCTTACTGAACACTCCTTCCAGAAAATATTGTTGCTCATTTTCAATCTTATCAACTATTCTAATCATCTTAAATGCATGTTAGATCACCACTTAATATTTCAGTACTCAAGAAAATACGAGTCTAGTCTTTGAAATCTTCATGGCCTTGTAACTTCTCCATACTTCCTTTATATTTCCCATGTCTCCTCTATACCATCATAGCCCCTCCATGATCACTCAGCCAATATCCACGTGAACAGAAATCATGAGCAGGATAATGAAACAGAGAAATTTTTTGATATGTTGATCAAATAAATTAACAATCATCCATTCAATATCACAATTAAAAATGGCTTCTCTTTACTGGTTATAAATTTGCTAAAACAAACAAGCAGACATTGAATAACCTCTTAAAAACACTTTGTATCTATTAACTGCTCATAAGACTGTCAAATCGACATTACAGACCCTGCCCCCATGGCAGCTTAAACAACTTCTGCTGAGCTGAATACATTAGTGGGTCTTGGAGGTCAATCCTAATTAGATAGATTTCCAATCAAAGAGGTCAAACATCTGCACTGCTATTTCCAAGGTTCAACAGACATTTACACTTCATATCAGTTCAAAAATCAAAGCACAAATTCTAGGTATCAATTTAAAATCTTGATTACTTCATCATAGTACTATATTGCAGCCCAACACTTTAACAATGTTGGTCAACTTAACTGTCACCTTTTCAGAACAAATCCTATCATTAACCAATATGTTAATACACACTTAGCTCGTAATAAAACATTGCTTCATGAGACATTGAAGTTATCAAACAACTTTTGAAGTTATCAAATGCAACCAACTTTAGACCAGGTTTCTGCTATGGTTCCTGATTCCTCAGAGCTGCTGTGAGACATTGAATTTTTAAAAAAAAGTTACAACAATAAATCATTCATTCACGGGATGAGGACATCGCCAGCTAGGTCAGCATTAATTGCTCATCCCTAATTACCCAGAGGGCAGTTAAGAGTCAACCACATTGCTGTGGGTCTGGAGTCACATGTAGTCCAGACCAGGGTAAGGATGGCAGTTTCCTTCCCTAAAGGGCATTAGTGAACCAAATAGGTTTTTCTGACAATCATTAGACTCTTAATTCTAGACTTTTATTGAACTCATGTTCCACCATCTGCTATGGCAGGATTTGAACCTGAGCCCCAAGATAATTAACCGGGTCTCTGGATTAATAGTCCAGCGATAATCTGCATGCTATTCAAGCAGATTGTACCATACAAAATGCATCAGGGTAGCAGAATGGAGTGCAGAATACAGTGTTACAGCCATAGAGAAGGTGCAGAGAGAGAGATCAGAATTAACATTTGAGAGATCCGTTCAATAATAGGACCTGACTCCAAGGAAATTGCAGGAGTTCTAAAATGCCCTGCCCTACAACAAGATGGGCAAATACGGGAATTCTGCATGTACTATCCCAAGCAACTGGAATAGGGACGGGGCAGTCGGAGTCAGGTTTGAATCCCACCACCTTGATTTCGACATGGCTATAGGCATGAAAACCCAGCACTGATCTCTGTATCGATCAGCAATGAGAGGCCAGGCAGCAATTACCTTAGAGTAGTATTAGACATCCTGGAGAGAAGCAATACAGAGCTGTCATCAATTCTATAACTGAGATCTATGAGAGATCTCCCTGCTCATTCTTCTGAACTTCAGTAAATATAATCCTAACCGATTCAAGCTCTCCTCATACATCAGTCCTGCTATCCCAGGAATCAGTCTGGTAAACCTTTGGTGCACTCCCGCCATATCCAGAACATCAATCCTTAGATAAGGGGACCAAAACCGCACACAATACTCCAGGTGTGATCTCATCAAGGCTCTCTACAAAGCAAGACATCCTTGTTCCTGTACTTGAATCCTCTCGCTACGAAGGCCAATAAACTATTTACCTTCTACACTGCCTGCTGCACCTACATGCTTACTTTCAGTGAATGAAGCATAAGGACACCCAGGTCTCATTGCACCTCTCCCTTTCCCAATTTATTACCATTCACATAATAGTCTGTCTTCTTGTTTTTGCTCCCAAAGTGGATATCCTCAAATTTATCCACATTATACTGCACCTGCCATGTTATTGCCCATTCGGTCAACTTGTCCAAATCACACTGAAGCGTCTTCATATCTTCCTCACAGTTTATCTCACTGCATCAGCAAACTTGGAATTAGTCTACTTAGTTCCCTCATCCAAATTATTAACATATATTGTGAATGGAAACCTATCTAGTTCACCTATATCCTTCAGGGAAGGAAATCTGCCCTCTTTAATTGGTCTGGCCTACATGTAACTCCATTCCCACAGCAATGAAGCCTGATTATTAACTGCCCTGTTAAGTGTCCTAGCTTAGAACTCAGTTCAAGTGCAACTGGGGATGGGCAACATCTGCTGGCTTTACCTGCATTGACCCAGCAAAATATACTCTGAGAATAATTTCAAAATCCCAGTTATTTGCTAAAAGAATGAAGCCACAAGATTCTCTCTTTCCTGGTTAACATCTTTCTTTTCTTGGTCCTTTGCATAAAAGCTCTATCTTTTAGCCAAATGATTCTTAAACTCCTTTGATTCTATTTCAGCAAGTATCTTGCTTCAAGGATTCCCTTATTTGGTGACGCAGCCCTTAGAAGGGGACATGTCAAGCACTACAGTGACCACATTTTTTTCATTAATTGAAGAAAACCAGGTCTTTCCATGTTTTGAAAACTCCTTTCACTTTGTCTAGACTTAAATAGCAATTGCAAGACAGGACAAGATAAGAAATAATAAAATACCATGGAAGGAATAATTAGCGTAGAAACATCCTAGTCAGCAAAGCCTAACTCTCCTTTCAGCCTTGATAAACTTTGCTTCTCATCATTGATCAGAGCCAGCTGCTAATTGTGAATGCTTTTGTTGGCTTAATAATGCACATACCCTCTCAGAGTGTTCATAGTACTCAGGAGTAGTTTTGTTTCCCCAGAATCTAATCAAGAATGCTATAAACTCAATTTTATGGATGCCTCAAAGAATGACTTGGCCACTTTTTCTACTATTCACACCATAACTGAACAGCTAACTAAATTGGTTAGGCTTTACACTGACACGATGTAGCCTGAGTCAGAACACTGGAGCGGTAGCTTCACTCCACTTCTCATTGAAGTCTATTTGATAGCTCATGGTATGAAGTCACTTCAGAGCACACCTTTTACCATTTACAGGAACTGTCATTGTCGAACTCTCTTAGAAGAAAAACCATAGACAATTCTCCAAGCTTTTTTGTTCTTTCAAAATTCTCCCTCCTTGAACTTCTCTGCCAAATAAACTACCTGATGAAGGGTCTAGGCCCGAAACGTCAGCCTTCCTGCTCCTATGATGCTGCTTGGCCTGCTGTGTTCATCCAGCTCTGCACCTTGTTGTCTCTGTTCTGAATATACTGTACTTGCTTCAAGAATGCATTTCCTCAGATTCTTGTCTTCACCTGTTTGATTAATGTTGCATTCACATTGTTATCAAAAGAGAAGCTTCATGGGCTGAGCCATTGAAACTCAATTTCCATTCCTATCTTTACTGCACTTAGTGCAGGATTGCTTTGTTTAAATGTAATTGTTCTGAGAAAGCCACCTACATCAGACTTCTGTTCGTTGACTACAGCTCCGCCTTCAACACCATTATCCCCTCCAGACTGATCTCAAAACTGTGTGGTCTTGGTCTCGGCTCCGCCCTCTGCAGCTTTCTGACTCACAGACCACAATCAGTGAGGATAAGTAACTGCACCTCCTCTACAATAACACTCTACACTGGAGCCCCCCAAGGATGTGTCGTCAGCCCCCTACTGTACCCACTGTACATCTGTGACTGTGTTGCCAAATTTCAAATGAACACCATCTACAAGTTTACTGATGACACCACCGTAGTGGGACGGATATCTAACAATGATGAGTCAAAATACAGAAGGGAGATAGAGGGCTTGGTGACATGATGCAATGAAAACAATCTGACGCTCAACTTCAGCAAAACTAAAGAACTGATCATCGACTTCAGAATGAAGGGAGGAGAACATGCCCCCATCTACATCAATAGAACTGAGGTTGAGAGGTGAACAGCATCAAGTTCCTTAGAATGACAATAACCGACGACCTGTCCTGGTCTCCCCATGTAAATACGACAGTCAAGAAGGCACAACAACACCTCTTCTTCCTCAGGCAGTTCAGGAAATTTGGAATGTCCATAACATCCCTCATCAACTTCTACAGATGCACCATTGAAAGCATACTGTCCAGGTGCATAACGGCCTGGTATGGCAACTGCTCTGCCCAGGACCGTAAGAAACTACAGAAGTTGGAGTGCACAGCCCAGACCATCATGGAAGCCAACATTCCATCCATGGACTCTATTTACAGCTCACTGCTATGGAAAGGCTGCCAACATCATCAAAGACCCATCACACCCTGGGTAATGATCTCCTACAAACTCTTCTGTCAGGCAGAAGGTACAGAACCCTGGACACATACACAAGCAGGTACAGGAACAGCTTCTTTTCGGCCGTTATCAGACTATTGAATGGACTCTAGCCTCAAATAATGTAAACTGCAATGTAACCTGTATTTTTTCGGTCTGTACATCCTTTGCTTGTTGTGATCTGCCTGTACCACGTGTAAACAAAGCTTTACACTGTATTTTGGTACACGTGACAATAAAATCAATCAATTTGGAAAGATTTGCATTCAGCAGCTTCTCTGTTAATGGATCTGGGATCTGTCAATGCAAAGGAAATGAAGAAATCAGACTTTGCCAAATCTTCTGTCCATTGACACCCAAACAGACGAACTCATAGGGATAAGGCTAAGCACAAGGAGAAATTGAAGGGACAGCGGGTACAAAGTAGGGAAGGATGCGTTGTTGGGACTTTGTGAACCAGACAACCATAAACTGAGATGAGTAAATGTTTCATTGAACGCAAGGATCAACTAGTCTTGGTGCAAGGGCAGTGGCTGCGGCTAAGTAACAGAAATGGATAAAACATGCAGCCAGCTTGAGGAAATTAAATTGATCCCATGACACTATTTCAAGGCAGAGCAAGAGCGTTCTTCCTGGCCAATATTTATCCCTCAATAATATCACAAAAACAGCTTATCTGATTGCTGTTTGTGGAGGTTTGCTGTGCACAAAATTGGCTGCCATGTTTTCTACATTACAACAGTGGCTACATTTCAAAGATGCTTCATCATTTGTGAAACACTTTGAGATGTCCTTTCTCTGCGAAAACACTGTACACTGGGTAAATGCAAATCGTTCTTTTATCAAGCACACTGATTTTGTTTCATTTCTTTGCTTTATGGTTCATTTAAGACAATAAGATATAGAAGCAGAATTAGGCCATTCAGCTCATTGAGTCTGCTCGACCATTTGATCGTGGCTGATTTATTTCTCAACTCCATTCTCCTGCTTTCTCCTCATAACCCTAGGTCCCCTTACTAATCAAGAACCTGTCTATCTCTATCTTAAATACATTTAATGACTTGGCCTCCACAGTCCTCTGCAGCAATGAGTTCCATAGAGTCACTACCCTCTGCCAGAAGAAATTCCTCCTCATCTCAGTTCTGAAGCGCCATCGTCTCACTGAGGCTGTGCCCTTGGGTCCTGGTCTGTCCTACTAGTGGAAATATTTTTTCCACATCCGCTCCAACCAGGCCTCTCAGTATTCTATAGGTTTCAATGAGATCCCTCCTCTTTTAATGATCTCTAAGCCAACTATTCAAATTTTTCCTTTAATGTTCTATTAAATACTCATTGCCTTTAAGAATCAGTCATAGAGCCATAGAGCTGTACAGCACGGAAACAGATCCTTTGGTCCAACTCATCCATGCCGACCAGATATCCTAAATTCATCTAGTCCCATTTGCCAGCATTTGGCCCATATCCCTCTTTGCCCTTCCTATTCATTTACCCATCCAGATGCATTTTAAATGTTGTAATTGTACCAGCCTCCACCACTTCCTTTGGCAGCTCGTTCCATACATGCACCACCCTCTGTGTGAAAAAGTTGCCCCTTAGGAGCCTTGTAAATCCTTCCCCTCTCACCTTAAACCTATGCCCTCTAGTTTTACACTCCCCTACCCTAGGAAAAAGGCTTTGGCAATTTACCCCATCTATGCCCCTCATGATTTTATAAACCTCTAAGTTCACCCCTCAACCTCTGATGCTCCAGGGAATATAGCACCAGCCTTTTCAGCCTCTCCCTGTAGCTCAAACTTCCAATCTTGGCAACATCCCTGTAAATCATTTTTGAATCCTTTCAAGTTTAACGTTTTCCTACAGCAGGGAGACCAGAATTGAATGCAGTGCATTCTCGTTCTCATTCCAATGCTGTTTATGTCTCAATCCTAAAACTAGAAGGAAAAGGAATTTTGCAGAATATTTGATAGTAGAAAATTTCAGAACAAAACCTAAAGAACAACTGATGACTCTCCCAATGGTAGCTACCAAGAATGCTCTAGTATAATTCTGTAAAATGTTTTATGCTACAGTCCATTGGTTACAGAACATAAAACAATATGTTAAGTTGTACGAGATAACAAGGTGTAGAGCTGGATGAACACAGCAGGCCAAGCAGCATCAGAGGATTTTCTGAAGAAGGGTCTAGGCCTGAAACGTCAGCCTTCCTGATGCTGCTTGGC